>NW_027077706.1:0-300000 GCF_963924675.1 Phocoena phocoena | reverse complement strand
TTCAGATGGCCCTTTTCCCCAGGGGGGGGGGCAGTGAGATTTCATTGTAGTGCAGATTTCCTTTACAGGCTTGCTTGGATGGCCAAAATGGGCGTATGCGTTTTTACCTGAATATATTCAGGAAAAAACGAATAAGCCCTTTTTGGCCAACTGCATCATTGTCGACGTTCTGCCTCTTTTCCTATGCTTTCAGGGCAATTCCAGTCTACCCCCTGCAATCGTTCTCCTGAAATTCTGCCCCGCTTTCAAGTCCCCTTCGCAGGCTTACTTCAATATATTTTTGGAGGATAGCTGTCATTTATAACTCTGCAGGTTTGTGAATTACAGTGCCCCTGAGCTCCTTTCTTCAACTCGCTTTCTTGTGAGCTGGGCACAAAACCGCAGGATTGCTTCTGGCCCTAATTTGTTTCCGGCAGGGCATGCTGAGCCTTGGTTTAATTCCTCTTCCTGGTGGGCAATGAGCGTTACATTTGCCCGTGCAGACACCTACAGCTAGTCTCTCATTGGTTCTCCCTATTCCTGTTCATCTTGCACAGAAATTGCAAGCTGTGCCAAACAGGAGGTTAAAGGCAGTGACTCTCCAAGCGGGGAGAGTGTTAGTAAAGCATCTGGAATGGTGAAGCCGAGGACCAGGATACGAAAACTGAGATGCATTTTAAATCGTTTCCCAATCACACGGTGGACGATACTCTGGGTTTCCCATGCATGTTTTAGCTGGAGGAAGAATGCCTTGAACCTGGAGAGTTGGGACCCATGGAATGGGTACCATGCAGTATGACTTCAAAGGGTCTCCACTTGCTCACTGAAACTCACAAATGCTATCAGCCTGAAGTGTCCAGCCTTATGTCTCAACCAGCTCTGGGTGTAGATGTGGTCAATCCCGGTTGCATCACATGCCCTGAGTGAATTATTTAAGAATTGCTCTCTATTTCACTGTCTTTGTGTTTTGTTTTCGAAATTTATTTTGATAATGGGATTTATCGGATTTTCACTGCTGCGTTTCGGCCGCTGTACACACGCTTGATTCTCTTACGGAGACATATATATCCATGGGTTTTAAGATTCTTTCTAGTCAGGTATATTCCTAGGCGTTGAATATGTGGTGTTGGGTCCATTTCGTTGAGCAAGGAGTAGGTCTTGTCTATTACATATTTGGCTTATGGAAAGTTATCTGTGCAAATTTCAGTCTCTGGTTTTATGCAGCACCCCAACGCACCTTTGCCCATAAGCAAGCACTAGTTGGTTTTCTAAATTTGAGACCCTGTTCTGTTTTGTAATTCTGTTCATGTGTAGTCAAGTTTACATTCCGTGTATTAGTGATATCTTATGATGTTTCTTTTTCTGTGTGACGTAGTTCACGTAGATTCACCGTATCTGCATCCACTCACTATGCCGCTACAGGCCTGATGACACAGATTTCATTGCTGAGTGATATTGCATTGTACGTACGTGCCACAACTTCTTTATCCATTTTTTGCTTTCTGGGATATTTACCTGGTACTGTAGACGAGCTTCTTGGGAACACAGCCGTCCCAAACTTTGGGGTGGCTCTCTGTTTTTGATTTTAATTTCCCTAAGCAATAGGACCATTAGTGCAATTGCCGTAGGCTGTGTTGCTTTGTTTCTTACGTGTTTCAGGAAACACCATACACTTCTCCAGGGTGGCTGCTGGCAATTTACATCCTGCCAATCAGCATAACAAGGCTCCCTGTTCTCCATATCCTGTCCTACATTTCTGGATTTTACACTTTTTTCAGATGGCCCTTTTACCCGGGGGGCAGTGAGACTTCATTTTAGTGCAGATTTCCTTTACAGGCTTGCTTGCTTGGCCAAAAAGGGCGTATGCGTTTTTTCCTGAATAAATTCAGGAAAAAAGGCATACGCCCTTTTTGGCCAAGTGCATCATTGTCGACGTTGTGCCTCTTTTCCTATGCTTTCAGGGCATTTCCAGTGTACCCCCTGCAATCGTTTTCCTGAAATTCTGCCCCGCTTTCAAGTCCCCTTCGCAGGCTTACTTCAATATATTTTTGGAGGATAGCTGTCATTTATAACTCTGCAGGTTTGTGAATTACAGTGCCCCTGAGCTCCTTTCTTCAACTCGCTTTCTTGTGAGCTGGGCACAAAACCGCATGATTGCTTCAGGCCCTAATCTGTTTTCAGCAGGGCACGCTGAGCCTTTTGTTAATTCCTCTTCCTGGTCGGCAATGAGCGTTACATTTGCCCGTGCAGACACCTACAGCTAGTCTCTCATTGGTTCTCCCTATTCCTGTTCATCTTGCACAGAAATTGCAAGCTGTGCCAAACAGGAGGTTAAAGGCACTGACTCTCCAAGCGGGGAGAGTGTTAGTAAAGAATCTGGAATGGTGAACCCGAGGACCAGGATACGAAAACTGAGATGCATTTTAAATGGTTTCCCAATCACACGGTGGACGATACTCTGGGTTTCCCATGCATGTTTTAGCTGGAGGAAGAATCCCTTGAACCTGGAGAGTTGGGACCCATTGAATGGGTACCATGCAGTATGACTTCAAAGGGTCTGCATTTGCTCACCGAAACTCACCAATGCTATCAGCCTGAAGTGTCCAGCCTTATGTCTCAACCAGCTCTGGGTGTAGATGTGGTCAATCCCGGTTGCATCACATGTCCTGAGTGAATTATTTAAGAATTGCTCTCTATTTCACTGTCTTTGTGTTTTGTTTTCGAAATTTATTTTGATAATGGGATTTATCGGATTTTCACTGCTGCGTTTCGGCCGCTGTACACACGCTTGATTCTCTTACGGAGACATATATATCCATGGGTTTTAAGATTCTTCCTAGTCAGGTATATTCCTAGGCGTTGAATATGTGGTGTTGGGTCCATTTCGTTGAGCAAGGAGTAGGTCTTGTCTATTACATATTTGGCTTATGGAAAGTTATCTGTGCTAATTTCAGTCTCTGGTTTTATGCAGCACCCCAACGCACCTTTCCCCATAAGCAAGCCCTAGTTGGTTTTCTAAATTTGAGACCCTGTTCTGTTTTGTAATTCAGTTCATGTGTAGTCAAGTTTACATTCCGTGTATTAGTGATATCTTATGATGTTTCTTTTTCTGTGTGACGTAGTTCACGTAGAATCACCGTACCTGCATCCACTCACTATGCCGCTACGGGCCTGATGACACAGATTTCATTCCTGAGTGATATTGCATTGTACGTACGTGCCACAACTTCTTTATCCATTTTTTGCTCTCTGGGATATTTACCTGATACTGTAGACGAGCTTCTTGTGAACACAGCCATCCCAAATATTGGGGTGGCTGTCTGTTTTTGATTTTAATTTCCATAAGCTATAGGACCATAAGTGGAAGGGCCATAGGCTGTGTTGCTTTGTTTCTTACGTGTTTCAGGAAACACCATAAACTTCTCCAGGGTGGCTGCTGGCAATTTACATCCTGCCAATCAGCATAACAAGGCTCCCTGTTCTCCATATCCTGTCCTACCTTTCTGGATTTTACACTTTTTTCAGATGGCCCTTTTGCCCGGGGGGCTGTGAGACTTCATTGTAGTGCAGATTTTTTACAGGCTTGCTTGGTTGGCCAAAAAGGGCGTATGCGTTTTTTCCTGAATATATTCAGGAAAAAACGCATACGCCCTTTTTGGCCAAGTGCATCATTGTCGACGTTCTGCCTCTTTTCCTATGCTTTCAGGGCAATTCCAGTCTACCCCCTGCAATCGTTTTCCTGAAATTCTGCCCCGCTTTCAAGTCCCCTTCGCAGGCTTACTTCAATATATTTTTGGAGGATAGCTGTCATTTATAACTCTGCAGGTTTGTGAATTACAGTGCCCCTGAGCTCCTTTCTTCAACTCGCTTTCTTGTGAGCTGGGCACAAAACCGCAGGATTGCTTCAGGCCCTAATCTGTTTCCAGCAGGGCACACTGAGCCTTTGTTTAATTCCTCTTCCTGGTGGGCAATGAGCGTTACATTTGCCTGTGCAGACACCTACAACTAGTCTCTCATTGGTTCTCCCTATTCCTGTTCATCTTGCACAGAAATTGCAAGCTGGGCCAAACAGGAGGTTAAAGGCACTGACTCTCCAAGCGGGGAGAGTGTTAGTAAAGCGTCTGGAATGGTGAACCCGAGGACCAGGATACGAAAACTGAGATGCATATTAAATCGTTTCCCAATCACACGGTGGACGATACTCTGGGTTTCCCATGCATGTTTTAGCTGGAGGAAGAATCCCTTGAACCTGGAGTGTTGGGAACCATGGAATGGGTACCATGCAGTATGACTTCAAAGGGTAGGAATTTACTCACCGAACCTCACCAATGCTATCAGCCTGAAGTGTCCAGCCTTATGTCTCAACCAGCTCTGGGTGTAGATATGGTCAATCCCGGTTGCATCACATGCCCTGAGTGAATTATTTAAGAATTGCTCTCTATTTCACTGTCTTTGTGTTTTGTTTTTGAAATTTATTTTGATAATGGGATTTATCGGATTTTCACTGCTGCGTTTCGGCCGCTGTACACACGCTTGATTCTCTTACGGAGAAATATATATCCATGGGTTTTAAGATTCTTCCTAGTCAGGTATATTCCTAGGCGTTGAATATGTGGTGTTCGGTCCATTTCGTTGAGCAAGGAGTAGGTCTTGTCTATTACATATTTGGCTTATGGAATGTTATCTGTGCTAATTTCAGTCTCTCGTTTTATGCAGCACCCCAATTCACCTTTCCCCATAAGCAAGCACTAGTTGGTTTTCTAAATTTGAGACCCTGTTCTGTTTTGTAATTCAGTTCATATGTAGTCAAGTTTACATTCCGTGTATTAGTGATATCTTATGATGTTTCTTTTTCTGTGTGACGTAGTTCACGTAGAATCACCGTACCTGCATCCACTCACTATGCCGCTATGGGCCTGATGACACAGATTTCATTGCTGAGTGATATTGCATTGTACGTACGTGCCACAACTTCTTTATCCATTTTTTGTTTCTGGGATATTTACCTGATACTGTAGACGAGCTTCTTGTGAACACATCCGTCCCAAATATTGGGGTGGCTGTCTGTTTTTGATTTTAATTTCCGTAAGCTATAGGACCATAAGTGGAAGTGCCATAGGCTGTGTTGCTTTGTTTCTTACGTGTTTCAGGAAACACCATACACTTCTCCAGGGTGGCTGCTGGCAATTTACATCCTGCCAATCAGCATAACAAGGCTCCCTGTTCTCCATATCCTGTCCTATCTTTCTGGATTTCACACTTTTTTCAGATGGCCCTTTTACCCGGGGGGCAGTGAGACTTCATTTTAGTGCAGATTTCCTTTACAGGCTTGCTTCGTTGGCCAAAAAGGGCGTATGCGTTTTTTCCTGAATATATTCAGGAAAAAACGCATACGCCCTTTTTGGCCAAGTGCATCATTGTCGACGTTGTGCCTCTTTTCCTATGCTTTCAGGGCAATTCCTGTCTACCCCCTGCAATCGTTTTCCTGAAATTCTGCCCCGCTTTCAAGTCCCCTTCGCAGGCTTACTTCAATATATTTTTGGAGGATAGCTGTCATTTATAACTCTGCAGGTTTGTGAATTACAGTGCCCCTGAGCTCCTTTCTTCAACTCGCTTTCTTGTGAGCTGGGCACAAAACCGCAGGATTGCTTCAGGCCCTAATCTGTTTCCAGCAGGGCACACTGAGCATTTGTTTAATTCCTCTTCCTGGTCGGAAATGAGTGTTACATTTGCCTGTGCAGACACCTACAGCTAGTCGCTCATTTGTTCTCCCTATTCCTGTTCATCTTGCACAGAAATTGCAAACTGTGCCAAACAGGAGGTTAAAGGCACTGACTCTCCAAGCGGGAAGAGTGTTAGTAATGCGTCTTGAATGGTGAACCCGAGGACAAAGATACGAAAACTGAGATCCATTTTAAATTGTTTCCCAATCTCACGGTGTACCATACTCTGTGTTTCCCATGCATGTTTTAGCCGAAGGAAGAATCCCTTGAACCTGGAGAGTTGGGACCCATGGAATGGGTACCATGCAGTATGACTTCAAAGGGTCTGCATTTGCTCACCGAAACTCACCAATGTTATCAGCCTGAAGTGTCCAGCCTTATGTCTCAACCAGCTCTGGGTGTAGATGTGGTAAATCCCGGTTGCATCACATGCCCTGAGTGAATTATTTAAGAAATGCTCTCTATCTCATTGTCTTTGTGTTTTGTTTTCGAAATTTATTTTGATAATGGGATTTATCGGATTTTCACTGCTGCGTTTCGGCCGCTGTACACACGCTTGATTCTCTTACAGAGACATATATATCCATGGGTTTTAAGATTCTTCCTAGTCAGGTATATTCCTAGGCGTTGAATATGTGGTGTTGGGTCCATTTCGTTGAGCAAGGAGTAGGTCTTGTCTATTACATATTTGGCTTATGGAAAGTTATCTGTGCTAATTTCAGTCTCTGGTTTTATGCAGCACCCCAAGGCACCTTTCCCCATAAGCAAGCACTAGTTGGTTTTCTAAATTTGAGACCCTGTTCTGTTTTGTAATTCAGTTCATGTGTAGTCAAGTTTACATTCCGTGTATTAGTGATATCTTATGATGTTTCTTTTTCTGTGTGACGTAGTTCACGTAGAATCACCGTACCTGCATCCATTCACTATGCCGCTACGGGCCTGATTACACAGATTTCATTGCTGAGTGATATTGCATTGCACGTACGTGCCACAACTTCTTTATCCATATTTTGCTTTCTGGGATATTTACCTGGTACTGTAGACGAGCTTCTTGGGAACACAGCCGTCCCAAACTTTGGGGTGGCTCTCTGTTTTTGATTTTAATTTCCCTAAGCAATAGGACCATAAGTGCAATTGCCATAGGCTGTGTTGCTTTATTTCCTACGTGTTTCAGGAAACACCATACACTTCTCCAGGATGGCTGTTCACAATTTACATCCTGCCAATCAGCATAACAAGGCTCCCTGTTCTCCATATCCTGTCCTATCTTTCTGGATTTTACACTTTTTTCAGATGGCCCTTTTGCCCGGGGGAGGCAGTGAGATTTCATTGTAGTGCAGATTTCCTTTACAGGCTTGCTTGGTTGGCCAAAAAGGGCGTATGCGTTTTTTCCTGAATATATTCAGGAAAAAACGCATACGCCCTTTTTGGCCAAGTGCATCATTGTCGACGTTGTGCCTCTTTTCCTATGCTTTCAGGGCAATTCCAGTCTACCCCCTGCAATCGTTTTCCTGAAATTCTGCCCCGCTTTCAAGTCCCCTGCGCAGGCTTACTTCAATATATTTTTGGAGGATAGCTGTCATTTATAACTCTGCAGGTTTGTGAATTACAGTGCCCCTGAGCTCCTTTCTTCAACTCGCTTTCTTGTGAGCTGGGCACAAAACCGCAGGATTGCTTCAGGCCCTAATCTGTTTCCAGCAGGGCACACTGAGCCTTTGTTTAATTCCTCTTCCTGGTGGGCAATGAGCGTTACATTTGCCTGTGCAGACACCTACAACTAGTCTCTCATTGGTTCTCCCTATTCCTGTTCATCTTGCACAGAAATTGCAAGCTGGGCCAAACAGGAGGTTAAAGGCACTGACTCTCCAAGCGGGGAGAGTGTTACTAAAGCGTCTAGAATCGTGAACCCGAGGACCAGGATACGAAAACTGAGATGCATTTTAAATCGTTTCCCAATCACACGGTGGACGATACTCTGGGTTTCCCATGCAAGTTTTAGCTGGAGGAAGAATGCCTTGAACCTGGAGAGTTGGGACCCATGGAATGGGTACCATGCAGTAGGACTTCAAAGGGTCTGCATTAGCTCACCGAAACACACCAATGCTATCAGCCTGAAGTGTCCAGCCTTATGTCTCAACCAGCTCTGGGTGTAGATGTGGTCAATCCCGGTTGCATCACATGCCCTGAGTGAATTATTTAAGAATTGCTCTCTATTTCACTGTCTTTGTGTTTTGTTTTCGAAATTTATTTTGATAATGGGATTTATCGGTTTTCACTGCTGCGTTTCGGCCGCTGTACACACGCTTGATTCTCTTACGGAGACATATATATCCATGGGTTTTAAGATTCTTCCTAGTCAGGTATATTCCTAGGCGTTGAATATGTGGTGTTGGGTCCATTTCGTTGAGCAAGGAGTAGGTCTTGTCTATTACATATTTGGCTTATGGAAAGTTATCTGTGCTAATTTCAGTCTCTGGTTTTATGCAGCACCCCAAGGCACCTTTCCCCATAAGCAAGCACTAGTTGGTTTTCTAAATTTGAGACCCTGTTCTGTTTTGTAATTCAGTTCATGTGTAGTCAAGTTTACATTCCGTGTATTAGTGATATCTTATGATGTTTCTTTTTCTGTGTGACGTAGTTCACGTAGAATCACCGTACCTGCATCCACTCACTATGCCGCTACGGGCCTGATGACACAGATTTCATTGCTGAGTGATACTGCATTGCACGTACGTGCCACAACTTCTTTATCCATTTTTTGCTTTCTGGGATATTTACCTGATACTGTAGACGAGCTTCTTGGGACCACAGCCGTCCCAAACTTTGGGGTGGCTCTCTGTTTTTGATTTTAATTTCCCTAAGCAATAGGACCATAAGTGCAATTGCCATAGGCTGTGTTGCTTTATTTCTTACGTGTTTCAGGAAACACCATACACTTCTCCAGGGTGGCTGTTGGCAAATTACATCCTGCCAATCAGCATAACAAGGCTCCCTGTTCTCCATATCCTGTCCTACCTTTCTGGATTTTACACTTTTTTCAGATGGCCCTTTTGCCCGGTGGGGCAGTGAGACTTCATTGTAGTGCAGATTTCCTTTACAGGCTTGCTTGGTTGGCCAAAAAGGGCGTATGCGTTTTTTCCTGAATATATTCAGGAAAAAACGCATACGCCCTTTTTGGCCAAGTGCGTCATTGTCGACGCTGTGCCTCTTTTCCTATGCTTTCAGGGCAATTCCAGTCTACCCCCTGCAATCGTTTTCCTGAAATTCTGCCCCGCATTCAAGTCCCCTTCGCAGGCTTACTTCAATATATTTTTGGAGGATAGCTGTCATTTATAACTCTGCAGGTTTGTGAATTACAGTGCCCCTGAGCTCCTTTCTTCAACTCGCTTTCTTGTGAGCTGGGCACAAAACCGCAGGATTGCTTCAGGCCCTAATCTGTTTCCAGCAGGGCACACTGAGCCTTTGTTTAATTCCTCTTCCTGGTGGGCAATGAGCGTTACATTTGCCTGTGCAGACACCTACAACTAGTCTCTCATTGGTTCTCCCTATTCCTGTTCATCTTGCACAGAAATTGCAAGCTGGGCCAAACAGGAGGTTAAAGGCACTGACTCTCCAAGCGGGGAGAGTGTTAGTAAAGCGTCTGGAATGGTGAACCCGAGGACCAGGATACGAAAACTGAGATGCATATTAAATCGTTTCCCAATCACACGGTGGACGATACTCTGGGTTTCCCATGCATGTTTTAGCTGGAGGAAGAATCCCTTGAACCTGGAGTGTTGGGAACCATGGAATGGGTACCATGCAGTATGACTTCAAAGGGTAGGAATTTACTCACCGAACCTCACCAATGCTATCAGCCTGAAGTGTCCAGCCTTATGTCTCAACCAGCTCTGGGTGTAGATATGGTCAATCCCGGTTGCATCACATGCCCTGAGTGAATTATTTAAGAATTGCTCTCTATTTCACTGTCTTTGTGTTTTGTTTTTGAAATTTATTTTGATAATGGGATTTATCGGATTTTCACTGCTGCGTTTCGGCCGCTGTACACATGCTTGATTCTCTTACGGAGACATATATATCCATGGGTTTTAAGATTCTTCCTAGTCAGGTATATTCCTAGGCATTGAATATGTGGTGTTGGGTCCATTTCGTTGAGCAAGGAGTAGGTCTTGTGTATTACATATTTGGCTTATGGAAAGTTATCTGTTCTAATTTCAGTCTCTGGTTTTATGCAGCACCCCAAGGCACCTTTCCCCATAAGCAAGCACTAGTTGGTTTTCTAAATTTGAGACCCTGTTCTGTTTTGTATTTCAGTTCATGTTTAGTCAAGTTTACATTCCGTGTATTAGTGATATCTTATGATGTTTCTTTTTCTGTGTGACGTAGTTCACGTAGAATCACCGTACCTGCATCCACTCACTATGCCGCTACGGGCCTGATGACACAGATTTCATTGCTGAGTGATATTGCATTGTACGTACGTGCCACAACTTCTTTATCCATTTTTTGCTTTCTGGGATATTTACCTGATACTGTAGACGAGCTTCTTGTGAACACAGCCGTCCCAAATATTGGGGTGGCTGTCTGTTTTTGATTTTAATTTCCGTAAGCTATAGGACCATAAGTGGAAGTGCCATAGGCTGTGTTGCTTTGTTTCTTACGTGTTTCAGGAAACACCATACACTTCTCCAGGGTGGTTGTTCACAATTTACATCCTGCCAATCAGCATAACAAGGCTCCCTGTTCTCCATATCCTGTCCTACCTTTCTGGATTTTACACTTTTTTCAGAAGGCCCTTTTGCCCGAGGGGCATTGAGACTTCATTGTAGTGCAGATTTCCTTTACAGGCTTGCTTGGTTGGCCAAAAAGAGCATATGCGTTTTTTCCTGAATATATTCAGGAAAAAACGCATACGCCCTTTTTGGCCAAGTGCATCATTGTCGACGTTCTGCCCCTTTTCCTATGCTTTCAGGGCAATTCCAGTCTACCCCCTGCAATCGTTGTCCTGAAATTTTGCCCCGCTTTCAAGCCCCCTTCGCAGGCTTACTTCAATATATTTTTGGAGGATAGCTGTCATTTATAACTCTGCAGGTTTGTGAATTACAGTGCCCCTGAGCTCCTTTCTTCAACTCGCTTTCTTGTGAGCTGGGCACAAAACCGCAGGATTGCTTCAGGCCCTAATCTGTTTCCAGCAGGGCACACTGAGCCTTTGGTTAATTCCTCTTCCTGGTGGGAAATGAGCGTTACATTTGCCCGTGCAGACACCTATAGCTAGTCTCTCATTGGTTCTCCCTATTCCTGTTCATCTTGCACAGAAATTGCAAGCTGTGCCAAACAGGAGGTTAAAGGCACTGACTCTCCAAGCGGGGAGAGTGTTAGTAAAGCGTCTGGAATGGTGAACCCGAGGACCAGGATATGAAAACTGAGATGCATTTTAAATCTTTCCCAATCACACGGTGGACCATACTGTGGGTTTCTCATGCATGTTTTAGCTGGAGGAAGAATCCCTTGAACCTGAGGAGTTGGGACCCATGGAATAGGTACCATGCAGTATGACTTCAAATGGTCTGCATTTGCTCACCGAAACTCACCAATGCTATCAGCCTGAAGTGTCCAGCCTTATGTCTCAACCAGCTCTGGGTGTAGATGTGGTCAATCCCGGTTGCATCACATGCCCTGAGTGAATTATTTAAGAATTGCTCTCTATTTCACTGTCTTTGTGTTTTGTTTTCGAAATTTATTTTGATAATGGGATTTATCGGATTTTCACTGCTGCGTTTCGGCCGCTGTACACACGCTTGATTCTCTTACGGAGACATATATATCCATGGGTTTTAAGATTCTTCCTAGTCAGGTATATTCCTAGGCATTGAATATGTGGTGTTGGGTCAATTTCGTTGAACAAGGAGTAGGTCTTGTCTATTCCATATTTGGCTTATGGAAAGTTATCTGTGCTAATTTCAGTCTCTGGTTTTATGCAGCACCCCAAGGCACCTTTCCCCATAAGCAAGCACTAGTTGGTTTTCTGAATTTGAGACCCTGTTCTGTTTTGTAATTCAGTTCATTTGTAGTCAAGTTTTCATTCCGTGTATTAGTGATATCTTATGATGTTTCTTATTCTGTGTGACGTAATTCACATAGAATCACCGTACCAGCATCCACTTACTATGCCCCTACGGGCCTGATGACACAGATTTCATTGCTGAGTGATACTGCATTGCACGTACGTGCCACAATTTCTTTATGCATTTTTTGCTTTCTGGGATATTTACCTGGTACTGTAGACGAGCTTCTTGGGAACACAGCCGTCCCAAACTTTGGGGTGGCTCTCTGTTTTTGATTTTAATTTCCCTAAGTAATAGGACCATAAGTGCAATTGCCATAGGCTGTGTTGCTTTATTTCTTACGTGTTTCAGGAAACACCATACACTTCTCCAGGGTGGCTGTTGGCAATTTACATCCTGCCAATCAGCATAACAAGGCTCCCTGTTCTCCATATCCTGTCCTAACTTTCTGGATTTTACACTTTTTTCAGATGGCCCTTTTGCCCGGGGGGGCAGTGAGACTTCATTGTAGTGCAGATTTCCTTTACAGGCTTGCTTGGTTGGCCAAAAAGCGCGTATGCGTTTTTTCCTGAATATATATTTTTCCTGAATATATTCAGGAAAAAACGCATACGCCCTTTTTGGCCAAGTGCATCATTGTCGACGTTCTGCCTATTTTCCTATGCTTTCAGGGCAATTCCAGTCTACCCCCTGCAATCGTTTTCCTGAAATTCTGCCCCGCTTTCAAGTCCCCTTCGCAGGCTTACTTCAATATATTTTTGGAGGATAGCTGTCATTTATAACTCTGCAGGTTTGTGAATTACAGTGCCCCTGAGCTCCTTTCTTCAACTCGCTTTCTTGTGAGCTGGGCACAAAACCGCAGGATTGCTTCAGGCCCTAATCTGTTTCCAGCAGGGCACACTGAGCCTTTGGTTAATTCCTCTTCCTGGTGGGCAATGAGCGTTACATTTGCCCGTGCAGACACCTACAGCTAATCTCTCATTGGTTCTCCCTATTCCTCTTCATCTTGCACAGAAATTGCAAGCTGTGCCAAAGAGGAGGTTAAAGGCACTGACTCTCCAAGCGGGGGAGTGTTAGTAAAGCATCTGGAATGGTGAACCCGAGGACCAGGATACGAAAACTGAGATGCATTATAAATCGTTTCCCAATCACACGGTGGACGATACTCTGGGTTTCCCATGCATGTTTTAGCTGGAGGAAGAATCCCTTGAACCTGGAGAGTTGGGACCCATGGAATGGGTACCATGCAGTATGACTTCAAAGGGTCTGCATTTGCTCACCGAAACTCACCAATGCTATCAGCCTGAAGTGTCCAGCCTTATGTCTCAACCAGCTCTGGGTTTAGATGTGGTCAATCCCGGTTGCATCACATGCCCTGAGTGAATTATTTAAGAATTGCTCTCTCTTTCACTGTCTTTGTGTTTTGTTTTCGAAAATTATTTTGATAATGGGATTTATCGGATTTTCACTGCTGCGTTTCGGCCGCTGTACACACGCTTGATTCTCTTACGGAGACATATATGTCCATGGGTTTTAAGATTCTTCCTAGTCAGGTATATTCCTAGGCGTTGAATATGTGGTGTTGGGTCCATTTCGTTGAGCAAGGAGTAGGTCTTGTCTATTACATATTTGGCTTATGGAAAGTTATCTGTGCTAATTTCAGTCTCTGGTTTTATGCAGCACCCCAAGGCACCTTTCCCCATAAGCAAGCACTAGTTGGTTTTCTAAATTTGAGACCATGTTCTGTTTTGTAATTCAGTTCATGTGTAGTCAAGTTTACATTCCGTGTATTAGTGATATCTTATGATGTTTCTTTTTCTGTGTGACGTAGTTCACGTAGAATCACCGTACCTGCATCCACTCACTATGCCGCTACGGGCCTGATGACCCAGATTTCATTGCTGAGTGATATTGCATTGTACGTACGTGCCACAACTTCTTTATCCATTTTTTGCTTTCTGGGATATTTACCTGATACTGTAGACGAGCTTCTTGTGAACACAGCCGTCCCAAATATTGGGGTGGCTGTCTGTTTTTGATTTTAATTTCCGTAACCTATAGGACCATAAGTGGAAGTGCCATAGGCTGTGTTGCATTGTTTCTTACGTGTTTCAGGAAACACCATACACTTTTCCAGGGTGGCTGCTGGCAATTTACATCCTGCAAATCAGCATAACAAGGCTCCCTGTTCTCCATATCCTGTCCTACCTTTCTGGGTTTTACACTTTTTTCAGATGGCCCTTTTGCCAGGGGGGCAGTGAGACTTCATTGTAGTGCAGATTTCCTTTACAGGCTTGCTTGGTTGGCCAAAAAGGGCGTATGCGTTTTTTCCTGAATATATTCAGGAAAAAACGCATACGCACTTTTAGGCCAAGCGCATCATTGCCGACGTTGTGCCTCTTTTCCTATGCTTTCAGGGCAATTCCAGTCTACCCCCTGCAATCGTTTTCCTGAAATTCTGCCCCGCTTTCAAGTCACCTTCGCAGGCTTACTTCAATATATTTTTGGAGGATAGCTGTCATTTATAACTCTGCAGGTTTGTGAATTACAGTGCCCCTGAGCTCCTTTCTTCAACTCGCTTTCTTGTGAGCTGGGCACAAAACCGCAGGATTGCTTCAGGCCCTAATCTGTTTCCAGCAGGGCACACTGAGCCTTTGGTTAATTCCTCTTCCTGGTGGGCAATGAGCGTTACATTTGCCCGTGCAGACACCTACAGCTAGTCTCTCATTGGTTCTCCCTATTCCTGTTCATCTTGCACAGAAATTGCAAGCTGTGCCAAAGAGGAGGTTAAAGGCACTGACTCTCCAAGCGGGGAGAGTGTTAGTAAAGCATCTGGAATGGTGAACCCGAGGACCAGGATACGAAAACTGAGATGCATTTTAAATCATTTCCCAATCACACGGTGGACGATACTCTGGGTTTCCCATGCATGTTTTAGCTGGAGGAAGAATCCCTTGAACCTGGAGAGTTGGGACCCATGGAATGGGTACCATGCAGTATGACTTCAAAGGGTCTGCATTTGCTCACCGAAACTCACCAATGCTATCAGCCTGAAGTGTCCAGCCTTATGTCTCAACCAGCTCTGGGTGTAGATGTGGTCAATCCCGGTTGCATCACATGCCCTGAGTGAATTATTTAAGAATTGCTCTCTATTTCACTGTCTTTGTGTTTTGTTTTCGAAATTTATTTTGATAATGGGATTTATCGGATTTTCACTGCTGCGTTTATGCCGCTGTACACACGCTTGATTCTCTTCTGGAGACATATATATCCATGGGTTTTAAGATTCTTCCTAGTCAGGTATATTCCTAGGCGTTGA
Source organism: Phocoena phocoena (assembly GCF_963924675.1). Classification (NCBI taxonomy): domain Eukaryota; kingdom Metazoa; phylum Chordata; class Mammalia; order Artiodactyla; family Phocoenidae; genus Phocoena; species Phocoena phocoena. Next base: position 284,914 of record NW_027077706.1, on the reverse strand, counting down.
ATATGTGGTGTTGGGTCCATTTCATTGAGCAAGGAGTAGGTCTTGTCTATTACATATTTGGCTTATGGAAAGTTATCTGTGCTAATTTCAGTCTCTGGTTTTATGCAGCACCCGAAGGCACCTTTCCCCATAAGCAAGCACTAGTTGGTTTTCTAAATTTGAGACCCTGTTCTGTTTTGTAATTCAGTTCATGTGTAGTCAAGTTTACATTCCGTGTATTAGTGATATCTTATGATGTTTCTTTTTCTGTGTGACGTAGTTCACGTAGAATCACCGTACCTGCATCCACTCACTATGCCGCTACGGGCCTGATGACACAGATTTCATTGCTGAGTGATATTGCATTGCACGTACGTGCCACAACTTCTTTATCCATTTTTTGCTTTCTGGGATATTTACCTGATACTGTAGACAAGCTTCTTGTGAACACAGCCGTCCCAAATATTGGGGTGGCTGTCTGTTTTTGATTTTAATTTCCGTAAGCTATAGGACCATAAGTGGAAGTGCCATAGGCTGTGTTGCTTTGTTTCTTACGTGTTTCAGGAAACACCATACATTTCTCCAGGGTGGCTGCTGGCAATTTACATCCTGCCAATCAGCATAACAAGGCTCCCGGTTCTTCATATCCTGTCCTACCTTTCTGGATTTTACACTTTTTTCAGATGGCCCTTTTGCCCGGGGGCCAGTGAGACTTCATTGTAGTGCAGATTTCCTTTACAGGCTTGCTTGGTTGGCCAAAACGGGCGTATGCGTTTTTTCCTGAATATATTCAGGAAAAAACGCATACGCCCTTTTTGGCCAAGTGTATCATTGTCGACGTTCTGCCTCTTTTCCTATGCTTTCAGGGCAATTCCAGTCTACCCCCTGCAATCGTTTTCCTGAAATTCTGCCCCGCTTTCAAGTCCCCTTCGCAGGCTTACTTCAATATATTTTTGGAGGATAGCTGTCATTTATAACTCTGCAGGTTTGTGAATTACAGTGCCCCTGAGCTCCTTTCTTCAACTCGCTTTCTTGTGAGCTGGGCACAAAACCGCAGGATTGCTTCAGGCCCTAATCTGTTTCCGGCAGGGCACACTGAGCCTTTGGTTAATTCCTCTTCCTGGTGGGAAATGAGCGTTACATTTGCCCGTGCAGACACCTACAGCTAGTCTCTCATTGGTTCTCCCTATTCCTGTTCATCTTGCACAGAAATTGCAAGCTGTGCCAAAGAGGAGGTTAAAGGCACTGACTCTCCAAGCGGGGAGAGTGTTAGTAAAGCATCTGGAATGGTGAACCCGAGGACCAGGATACGAAAACTGAGATGCATTTTAAATCGTTTCCCAATCACACGGTGGACGATACTCTGGGTTTCCCATGCATGTTTTAGCTGGAGGAAGAATCCCTTGAACCTGGAGAGTTGGGACCCATGGAATGGGTACCATGCAGTATGACTTCAAAGGGTCTGCATTTGCTCACCGAAACTCACCAATGCTATCAGCCTGAAGTGTCCAGCCTTATGTCTCAACCAGCTCTGGGTGTAGATGTGGTCAATCCCGGTTGCATCACATGCCCTGAGTGAATTATTTAAGAATTGCTCTCTATTTCACTGTCTTTGTGTTTTGTTTTCGAAATTTATTTTGATAATGGGATTTATCGGATTTTCACTGCTGCGTTTATGCCGCTGTACACACGCTTGATTCTCTTCTGGAGACATATATATCCATGGGTTTTAAGATTCTTCCTAGTCAGGTATATTCCTAGGCGTTGAATATGTGGTGTTGCGTCCATTTCATTGAGCAAGGAGTAGGTCTTGTCTATTACATATTTGGCTTATGGAAAGTTATCTGTGCTAATTTCAGTCTCTGGTTTTATGCAGCACCCCAAGGCACCTTTCCCCATAAGCAAGCACTAGTTGGTTTTCTAAATTTGAGACCCTGTTCTGTTTTGTAATTCAGTTCATGTGTAGTCAAGTTTACATTCCGTGTATTAGTGATATCTTATGATGTTTCTTTTTCTGTGTGACGTAGTTCACGTAGAATCACCGTACCTGCATCCACTCACTATGCCGCTACGGGCCTGATGACACAGATTTCATTGCTGAGTGATATTGCATTGCACGTACGTGCCACAACTTCTTTATCCATTTTTTGCTTTCTGGGATATTTACCTGATACTGTAGACAAGCTTCTTGTGAACACAGCCGTCCCAAATATTGGGGTGGCTGTCTGTTTTTGATTTTAATTTCCGTAAGCTATAGGACCATAAGTGGAAGTGCCATAGGCTGTGTTGCTTTGTTTCTTACGTGTTTCAGGAAACACCATACATTTCTCCAGGGTGGCTGCTGGCAATTTACATCCTGCCAATCAGCATAACAAGGCTCCCGGTTCTTCATATCCTGTCCTACCTTTCTGGATTTTACACTTTTTTCAGATGGCCCTTTTGCCCGGGGGCCAGTGAGACTTCATTGTAGTGCAGATTTCCTTTACAGGCTTGCTTGGTTGGCCAAAACGGGCGTATGCGTTTTTTCCTGAATATATTCAGGAAAAAACGCATACGCCCTTTTTGGCCAAGTGTATCATTGTCGACGTTCTGCCTCTTTTCCTATGCTTTCAGGGCAATTCCAGTCTACCCCCTGCAATCGTTTTCCTGAAATTCTGCCCCGCTTTCAAGTCCCCTTCGCAGGCTTACTTCAATATATTTTTGGAGGATAGCTGTCATTTATAACTCTGCAGGTTTGTGAATTACAGTGCCCCTGAGCTCCTTTCTTCAACTCGCTTTCTTGTGAGCTGGGCACAAAACCGCAGGATTGCTTCAGGCCCTAATCTGTTTCCGGCAGGGCACACTGAGCCTTTGGTTAATTCCTCTTCCTGGTGGGAAATGAGCGTTACATTTGCCCGTGCAGACACCTACAGCTAGTCTCTCATTGGTTCTCCCTATTCCTGTTCATCTTGCACAGAAATTGCAAGCTGTGCCAAAGAGGAGGTTAAAGGCACTGACTCTCCAAGCGGGGAGAGTGTTAGTAAAGCATCTGGAATGGTGAACCCGAGGACCAGGATACGAAAACTGAGATGCATTTTAAATCGTTTCCCAATCACACGGTGGACGATACTCTGGGTTTCCCATGCATGTTTTAGCTGGAGGAAGAATCCCTTGAACCTGGAGAGTTGGGACCCATGGAATGGGTACCATGCAGTATGACTTCAAAGGGTCTGCATTTGCTCACCGAAACTCACCAATGCTATCAGCCTGAAGTGTCCAGCCTTATGTCTCAACCAGCTCTGGGTGTAGATGTGGTCAATCCCGGTTGCATCACATGCCCTGAGTGAATTATTTAAGAATTGCTCTCTATTTCACTGTCTTTGTGTTTTGTTTTCGAAATTTATTTTGATAATGGGATTTATCGGATTTTCACTGCTGCGTTTATGCCGCTGTACACACGCTTGATTCTCTTCTGGAGACATATATATCCATGGGTTTTAAGATTCTTCCTAGTCAGGTATATTCCTAGGCGTTGAATATGTGGTGTTGCGTCCATTTCATTGAGCAAGGAGTAGGTCTTGTCTATTACATATTTGGCTTATGGAAAGTTATCTGTGCTAATTTCAGTCTCTGGTTTTATGCAGCACCCCAAGGCACCTTTCCCCATAAGCAAGCACTAGTTGGTTTTCTAAATTTGAGACCCTGTTCTGTTTTGTAATTCAGTTCATGTGTAGTCAAGTTTACATTCCGTGTATTAGTGATATCTTATGATGTTTCTTTTTCTGTGTGACGTAGTTCACGTAGAATCACCGTACCTGCATCCACTCACTATGCCGCTACGGGCCTGATGACACAGATTTCATTGCTGAGTGATATTGCATTGCACGTACGTGCCACAACTTCTTTATCCATTTTTTGCTTTCTGGGATATTTACCTGATACTGTAGACAAGCTTCTTGTGAACACAGCCGTCCCAAATATTGGGGTGGCTGTCTGTTTTTGATTTTAATTTCCGTAAGCTATAGGACCATAAGTGGAAGTGCCATAGGCTGTGTTGCTTTGTTTCTTACGTGTTTCAGGAAACACCATACATTTCTCCAGGGTGGCTGCTGGCAATTTACATCCTGCCAATCAGCATAACAAGGCTCCCGGTTCTTCATATCCTGTCCTACCTTTCTGGATTTTACACTTTTTTCAGATGGCCCTTTTGCCCGGGGGCCAGTGAGACTTCATTGTAGTGCAGATTTCCTTTACAGGCTTGCTTGGTTGGCCAAAAAGGGCGTATGCGTTTTTTCCTGAATATATTCAGGAAAAAACGCATATGCCCTTTTTGGCCAAGTGTATCATTGTCGACGTTCTGCCTCTTTTCCTATGCTTTCAGGGCAATTCCAGTCTACCCCCTGCAATCGTTTTCCTGAAATTCTGCCCCGCTTTCAAGTCCCCTTCGCAGGCTTACTTCAATATATTTTTGGAGGATAGCTGTCATTTATAACTCTGCAGGTTTGTGAATTACAGTGCCCCTGAGCTCCTTTCTTCAACTCGCTTTCTTGTGAGCTGGGCACAAAACCGCAGGATTGCTTCAGGCCCTAATCTGTTTCCGGCAGGGCACACTGAGCCTTTGGTTAATTCCTCTTCCTGGTGGGAAATGAGCGTTACATTTGCCCGTGCAGACACCTACAGCTAGTCTCTCATTGGTTCTCCCTATTCTTGTTCATCTTGCACAGAAATTGCAAGCTGTGCCAAAGAGGAGGTTAAAGGCACTGACTCTCCAAGCGGGGAGAGTGTTAGTAAAGCATCTGGAATGGTGAACCCGAGGACCAGGATACGAAAACTTAGATGCATTTTAAATCGTTTCCCAATCACATGGTGGATGATACTCTGGGTTTCCCATGCATGTTTTAGCTGGAGGAAGAATCCCTTGAACCTGGAGAGTTGGGACCCATGGAATGGGTACCATGCAGTATGACTTCAAAGGGTCTGCATTTGCTCACCGAAACTCACCAATGCTATCAGCCTGAAGTGTCCAGCCTTATGTCTCAAACAGCTCTGGGTGTAGATGTGGTCAATCCCGGTTGCATCACATGCCCTGAGTGAATTATTTAAGAATTGCTCTCTATTTCACTGTCTTTGTGTTTTGTTTTCGAAATTTATTTTGATAATGGGATTTATCGGATTTTCACTGCTGCGTTTCGGCCGCTGTACACACGCTTGATTCTCTTATGGAGACATATATATCCATGGGTTTTAAGATTCTTCCTAGTCAGGTATATCCCTAGGCGTTGAATATGTGGTGTTGGGTCCATTTCGTTGAGCAAGAAGTAGGCCTTGTCTATTACATATTTGGCTTATGGAAAGTTATCTGTGCTAATTTCAGTCTCTGGTTTTATGCAGCACCCCAAGGCACCTTTCCTCATAAGCAAGCACTAGTTGGTTTTCTAAATTTGAGACCCTGTTCTGTTTTGTAATTCAGTTCATGTGTAGTCAAATTTACATTCCGTGTATTAGTGATATCTTATGATGTTTCTTTTTCTGTGTGACGTAGTTCACGTAGAATCACCGTACCTGCATCCACTCACTATGCCGCTACGGGCCTGATGACACAGATTTCATTGCTGAGTGATATTGCATTGCACGTACGTGCCACAACTTCTTTATCCATTTTTTGCTTTCTGGGATATTTACCTGATACTGTAGACAAGCTTCTTGTGAACACAGCCGTCCCAAATATTGGGGTGGCTATCTGTTTTTGATTTTAATTTCCGTAAGCTATAGGACCATAAGTGGAAGTGCCATAGGCTGTGTTGCTTTGTTTCTTACGTGTTTCAGGAAACACCATACATTTCTCCAGGGTGGCTGCTGGCAATTTACATCCTGCCAATCAGCATAACAAGGCTCCCGGTTCTTCATATCCTGTCCTACCTTTCTGGATTTTACACTTTTTTCAGATGGCCCTTTTGCCCGGGGGCCAGTGAGACTTCATTGTAGTGCAGATTTCCTTTACAGGCTTGCTTGGTTGGCCAAAAAGGGCGTATGCGTTTTTTCCTGAATATATTCAGGAAAAAACGCATACGCCCTTTTTGGCCAAGTGTATCATTGTCGACGTTCTGCCTCTTTTCCTATGCTTTCAGGGCAATTCCAGTCTACCCCCTGCAATCGTTTTCCTGAAATTCTGCCCCGCTTTCAAGTCCCCTTCGCAGGCTTACTTCAATATATTTTTGGAGGATAGCTGTCATTTATAACTCTGCAGGTTTGTGAATTACAGTGCCCCTGAGCTCCTTTCTTCAACTCGCTTTCTTGTGAGCTGGGCACAAAACCGCAGGATTGCTTCAGGCCCTAATCTGTTTCCGGCAGGGCACACTGAGCCTTTGGTTAATTCCTCTTCCTGGTGGGAAAAGAGCGTTACATTTGCCCTTGCAGACACCTACAGCTAGTCTCTCATTGGTTCTCCCTATTCCTGTTCATCTTGCACAGAAATTGCAAGCTGTGCCAAAGAGGAGGTTAAAGGCACTGACTCTCCAAGCGGGGAGAGTGTTAGTAAAGCATCTGGAATGGTGAACCCGAGGACCAGGATACGAAAACTGAGATGCATTTTAAATCGTTTCCCAATCACACGGTGGACGATACTCTGGGTTTCCCATGCATGTTTTAGCTGGAGGAAGAATCCCTTGAACCTGGAGAGTTGGGACCCATGGAATGGGTACCATGCAGTATGACTTCAAAGGCTCTGCATTTGTTCACTGAAACTCACCAATGCTATCAGCCTGAAGTGTCCAGCCTTATGTCTCAATCAGCTCTAGGTGTAGATGTGGTCAATCCCGGTTGCATCACATGCCCTGAGTGAATTATTTAAGAATTGCTCTCTATTTCACTGTCTTTGTGTTTTGTTTTCGAAATTTATTTTGATAATGGGATTTATCGGATTTTCACTGCTGCGTTTCGGCCGCTGTACACACGCTTGATTCTCTTACGGAGACATATATATCCATGGGTTTTAAGATTCTTCCTAGTCAGGTATATTCGTAGGCGTTGAATATGTGGTGTTGGGTCCATTTCGTTGAGCAAGGAGTAGGTCTTGTCTATTACATATTTGGCTTATGGAAAGTTATCTGTGCTAATTTCAGTCTCTGGTTTTATGCAGCACCCCAAGGCACCTTTCCCCATAAGCAAGCACTAGTTCGTTTTCTAAATTTGAGACCCTGTTCTGTTTTGTAATTCAGTTCATGTGTAGTCAAGTTTACATTCCCTGTATTAGTGATATCTTATGATGTTTCTTTTTCTGTGTGACGTAGTTCACGTAGAATCACCGTACCTGCATCCACTCACTATGCCGCTACGGGCCTGATGACACAGATTTCATTGCTGAGTGATATTGCATTGTACGTACGTGCCACAACTTCTTTATCCATTTTTTGCTTTCTGGGATATTTACCTGATACTGTAGACGAGCTTCTTGTGAACACAGCCGTCCCAAATATTGGGGTGGCTGTCTGTTTTTGATTTTAATTTCCGTAAGCTATAGGACCATAAGTGGAAGTGCCATAGGCTGTGTTGCTTTGTTTCTTACGTGTTTCAGGAAACACCATACACTTCTCCAGGGTGGCTGCTGGCAATTTACATCCTGCCAAACAGCAAAACAAGGCTCCCTGTTCTCCATATCCTGTCCTACCTTTCTGAATTTTACACTTTTTTCAGATGGCCCTTTTGCCCCGGGGCAGTGAGACTTCATTGTAGTGCAGATTTCCTTTACAGGCTTGCTTGGTTGGCCAAAAAGGGCGTATGCCTTTTTTCCTGAATATATTCAGGAAAAAACGCATATGCCCTTTTTGGCCAAGTGCATCATTGTCGACGCTGTGCCTCTTTTCCTATGCTTTCAGGGCAATTCCAGTCTACCCCCTGCAATCGTTTTTCTGAAATTCTGCCCCGCTTTCAAGTCCCCTTCGCAGGCTTACTTCAATATATTTTTGGAGGAGAGCTGTCATATTTAACTCTGAAGGGTTGTGAATTACAGTGCCCCTGAGCTCCTTTCTTCAACTCGCTTTCTTGTGAGATGGGCACAAAACTGCAGGATTGCTTCAGGCCCTAATCTGTTTCCGGCAGGGCACACTGAGCCTTTGGTTAATTCCTCTTCCTGGTGGGAAATGAGCGTTACCTTTGCCCGTGCAGACACCTAGAGCTAGTCTCTCATTGGTTCTCCCTATTCCTGTTCATCTTGCACAGAAATTGCAAGCAGTGCCAAACAGGAGGTTAAAGGCACTGACTCTCCAAGCGGGGAGAGTGTTAGTAAAGCATCTGGAATGGTGAACCCGAGGACCAGGATACGAAAATTGAGATGCATTTTAAATCGTTTCCCAATCACACGGTGGACGATACTCTGGGTTTCCCATGCATGTTTTAGCTGGAGGAAGAATCCCTTGAACCTGGAGAGTTGGGACCCATGGAATGGGTACCATGCAGTATGACTTCAAAGGCTCTGCGTTTGCTCACTGAAACTCACCAATGCTATCAGCCTGAAGTGTCCAGCCTTATGTCTCAATCAGCTCTGGGTGTAGATGTGGTCAATCCCGGTTGCATCACATGCCCTGAGTGAATTATTTAAGAATTGCTCTCTATTTCACTGTCTTTGTGTTTTGTTTTCGAAATTTATTTTGATAATGGGATTTATCGGATTTTCACTGCTGCGTTTCGGCCGCTGTACACACGCTTGATTCTCTTACGGAGACATATATATCCATGGGTTTTAAGATTCTTCCTAGTCAGGTATATTCCTAGGCGTTGAATATGTGGTGTTGGGTCCATTTCGTTGAGCAAGGAGTAGGTCTTGTCTATTACATATTTGGCTTATGGAAAGTTATCTGTGCTAATTTCAGTCTCTGGTTTTATGCAGCACCCCAAGGCACCTTTCCCCATAAGCAAGCACTAGTTCGTTTTCTACATTTGAGACCCTGTTCTGTTTTGTAATTCAGTTCATGTGTAGTCAAGTTTACATTCCGTGTATTAGTGATATCTTATGATGTTTCTTTTTCTGTGTGACGTAGTTCACGTAGAATCACCGTACCTGCATCCACTCACTATGCCGCTACGGGCCTGATGACACAGATTTCATTGCTGAGTGATATTGCATTGTACGTACGTGCCACAACTTCTTTATCCATTTTTTGCTTTCTGGGATATTTACCTGATACTGTAGACGAGCTTCTTGTGAACACAGCCGTCCCAAATATTGGGGTGGCTGTCTGTTTTTGATTTTAATTTCCGTAAGCTATAGGACCATAAGTGGAAGTGCCATAGGCTGTGTTGCTTTGTTTCTTACGTGTTTCAGGAAACACCATACACTTCTTCACGGTGGCTGCTGGCAATTTACATCCTGCCAAACAGCATAACAAGGCTCCCTGTTCTCCATATCCTGTCCTACCTTTCTGGATTTTACACTTTTTTCAGATGGCCCTTTTGCCCCGGGGCAGTGAGACTTCATTGTAGTGCAGATTTCCTTTAGAGGCTTGCTTGGTTGGCCAAAAAGGGCGTATGCCTTTTTTCCTGAATATATTCAGGAAAAAAGGCATACGCCCTTTTTGGCCAAGTGCATCATTGTCGACGTTGTGCCTCTTTTCCTATGCTTTCAGGGCAATTCCAGTCTACCCCCTGCAATCGTTTTTCTGAAATTCTGCCCCGCTTTCAAGTCCCCTTCGCAGGCTTACTTCAATATATTTTTGGAGGATAGCTGTCATTTTTAACTCTGCAGGGTTGTGAATTACAGTGCCCCTGAGCTCCTTTCTTCAACTCGCTTTCTTGTGAGATGGGCACAAAACTGCAGGATTGCTTCAGGCCCTAATCTGTTTCCGGCAGGGCACACTGAGCCTTTGGTTAATTCCTCTTCCTGGTGGGAAATGAGCGTTACCTTTGCCCGTGCAGACACCTAGAGCTAGTCTCTCATTGGTTCTCCCTATTCCTGTTCATCTTGCACAGAAATTGCAAGCAGTGCCAAACAGGAGGTTAAAGGCACTGACTCTCCAAGCGGGGAGAGTGTTAGTAAAGCATCTGGAATGGTGAACCCGAGGACCAGGATACGAAAACTGAGATGCATTTTAAATCGTTTCCCAATCACACGGTGGACGATACTCTGTGTTTCCCATGCATGTTTTAGCTGGAGGAAGAATCCCTTGAACCTGGAGAGTTGGGACCCATGGAATGGGTACCATGCAGTATGACTTCAAAGGGTCTGCATTTGCTCACCGAAACTCACCAATGTTATCAGCCTGAAGTGTCCAGCCTTATGTCTCAACCAGCTCTGGGTGTAGATGTGGTCAATCCCGGTTGCATCACATGCCCTGAGTGAATTATTTAAGAATTGCTCTCTATTTCACTGTCTTTGTGTTTTGTTTTCGAAATTTATTTTGATAATGGGATTTATCGGATTTTCACTGCTGCGTTTCGACCGCTGTACACACGCTTGATTCTCCTACAGAGACATATATATCCATGGGTTTTAAGATTCTTCCTAGTCAGGTATATACCAAGGCGTTGAATATGTGCTGTTGGGTCCATTTCGTTGAGCAAGGAGTAGGTCTTTTCTATTACATATTTGGCTTATGGAAAGATATCTGTGCTAATTTCAGTCTCTGGTTTTATGCAGCACCCTAAGGCACCGTTCCCCATAAGCAAGCAATAGTTGGTTTTCTAAATTTGAGACCCTGTTCTGTTTTGTAATTCAGTTCATGTGTAGTCAAGTTTACATTCCGTGTATTAGTGATATCTTATGATGTTTCTTTTTCTGTGTGACGTAGTTCACGTAGAATCACCGTACCTGCATCCACTCACTATGCCGCTACGGGCCTGATGACACAGATTTCATTGCTGAGTGATATTGCATTGTACGTACGTGCCACAACTTCTTTATCCATTTTTTGCTTTCTGGGATATTTACCTGATACTGTAGACGAGCTTCTTGTGAACACAGCCGTCCCAAATATTGGGGTGGCTGTCTGTTTTTGATTTTAATTTCCGTAAGCTATAGGACCATAAGTGGAAGTGCCATAGGCTGTGTTGCTTTGTTTCTTACGTGTTTCAGGAAACACCATACAATTCTCCAGGGTGGTTGTTCACAATTTACATCCTGCCAATCAGCATAACAAGGCTCCCTGTTCTCCATATCCTGTCCTAACTTTCTGGATTTTACACTTTTTTCAGATGGCCCTTTTGCCCGGGGGGCAGTGAGACTTCATTGTAGTGCAGATTTCCTTTACAGGCTTGCTTGGTTGGCCAAAAAGGGCGTATGCGTTTTTTCCTGAATATATTCAGGAAAAAACGCATATGCCTTTTTGGCCAAGTACATCATTGTCGACGTTCTGCCTCTTTTCCTATGCTTTCAAGGCAATTCCAGTTTACCCCCTGCAAACGTTTTCCTGAAATTCTGCCCCGATTTCAAGTCCCCTTCGCAGGCTTACTTCAATATATTTTTGGAGGATAGCTGTCATTTATAACTCTGCAGGTTTGTGAATTACAGTGCCCCTGAGCTCCTTTCTTCAACTCGCTTTCTTGTGAACTGGGCACAAAACCGCAGGATTGCTTCAGGCCCTAATCTGTTTCCAGCAGGGCACACTGAGCCTTTGTTGAATTCCTCTTCCTGGTGGGCAATGAGCGTTACATTTGCCCGTGCAGACACCTACAGCTAGTCTCTCATTGGTTCTCCCTATTCCTGTTCATCTTGCACAGAAATTGCAAGCTGTGCCAAAGAGGAGGTTAAAGGCACTGACTCTCCAAGCGGGGAGAGTGTTAGTAAAGCATCTGGAATGGTGAACCCGAGGACCAGGATACGAAAACTGAGATGTATTTTAAATCATTTCCCAATCACACAGTGGACGACACTCTGGGTTTCCCATGCATGTTTTAGCTGGAGGAAGAATGCCTTGAACCTGGAGAGTTGAGACCTATGGAATGGGTATCATGCAGTATGATTTCAAAGGGTCTGCATTTGCTCACCGAAACTCACCAATGCTATCAGCCTGAAGTGTCCAGCCTTATGTCTCAACCAGCTCTGGGTGTAGATGTGGACAATCCCGGTTGCATCACCTGCCCTGAGTGAATTATTTAAGAATTGCTCTCTATTTCACTGTATTTGTGTTTTGTTTTCGAAATTTATTTTGATAATTGGATTTATCGGATTTTCACTGCTGCGTTTCAGCCGCTGTACACACGCTTGATTCTCTTACGGAGACATATATATCCATGGGTTTTAAGATTCTTCCTAGTCAGGTATATTCTTAGGCGTTGAATATGTGGTGTTGAGTCCATTTCGTTGAGCAAGGAGTAGGTCTTGTCTATTACATATTTGGCTTATGGAATGTTATCTGTGCTAATTTCAGTCTCTGGTTTTATGCAGCACCCCAAGGCACCTTTCCCCATAAGCAAGCACTAGTTGGTTTTCTAAATTTGAGACCCTGTTCTGTTTTGTAATTCAGTTCATGTGTAGTCAAGTTTACATTCGGTGTATTAGTGATATCTTATGATGTTTCTTTTTCTGTGTGACGTAGTTCACGTAGAATCACCGTACCTGCATCCACTCACTATGCCGCTACGGGCCTGATGACACAGATTTCATTGCTGAGTGATATTGCATTGCACGTACGTGCCACAACTTCTTTATCCATTTTTTGCTTTCTGGGATATTTACCTGATACTGTAGACGAGCTTCTTGTGAACACAGCCGTCCCAAATATTGGGGTGGCTGTCTGTTTTTGATTTTAATTTCCGTAAGCTATAGGACCATAAGTGGAAGTGCCATAGGCTGTGTTGCTTTGTTTCTTACATGTTTCAGGAAACACCATACACTTCTCCAGTGTGGCTGCTGGCAATTTACATCCTGCCAATCAGCATAACAAGGCTCCCTTTTCTCCATATCCTGTCCTACCTTTCTGGATTTTACACTTTTTACAGATGGCCCTTTTGCCCGGGGGCCAGTTAGACTTCATTGTAGTGCAGATTTCCTTTACAGGCTTGCTTGGTTGGCCAAAAAGTGCGTATGCGTTTTTTCCTGAATATATTCAGGAAAAAACGCATACGCCCTTTTTGGCCAAGTGCATCATTGTCGACGTTGTGCCTCTTTTCCTATGCTTTCAGGGCAATTCCTCTCTACCCCCTGCAATCGTTTTCCTGAAATTCTGCCCCGCTTTCAAGTCCCGTTCGCAGGCTTACTTCAATATATTTTTGGAGGATAGCTGTCATTTATATCTCTGCAGGTTTGTGAATTACAGTGCCCCTGAGCTCCTTTCTTCAACTCGCTTTCTTGTGAGCTGGGCACAAAACCGCAGGATTGCTTCAGGCCCTAATCTGTTTCCGGCAGGGCACACTGAGCCTTTGTTTAATTCCTCTTCCTGGTGGGCAATGAGCGTTACATTTGCCCGTGCAGACACCTACAGCTAGTCTCTCATTGGTTCTCCCTATTCCTGTTCATCTTGCACAGAAATTGCAAGCTGTGCCAAAGAGGAGGTTAAAGGCACTGACTCTCCAAGCGGGGAGAGTGTTAGTAAAGCATCTGGAATGGTGAACCCGAGGACCAGGATACGGAAACTGAGATGCATTTTAAATCGTTTCCCAATCACCCGGGGGACGATACTCTGGGTTTCCCATGCATGCTTTAGCTGGAGGAAGAATCCCTTGAGCCTGGAGTGTTGGGACCCATGGAATGGGTACCATGCAGTATGACTTCAAAGGGTCTGCATTTGCTCACCGAAACTCACCAATGCTATCAGCCTGAAGTGTCCAGCCTTATGTCGGAACCAGCTCTGGGTGTAGATGTGGTCAATCCCAGTTGCATCACATGCCCTGAGTGAATTATTTAAGAATTGCTCTCTATTTCACTGTCTTTGTGTTTTGCTTTTGAAATTTATTTTGATAATGGGATTTATCGGATTTTCACTGCTGCGTTTATGCCGCTGTACACACGCTTGATTCTCTTATGGAGACATATATATCCATGGGTTTTAAGATTCTTCCTAGTCAGGTATATTCCTAGGCGTTGAATATGTGGTGTTGGGGCCATTTCATTGAGCAAGGAGTAGGTCTTGTCTATTACATATTTGGCTTATGGAAAGTTATCTGTGCTAATTTCAGTTTCTGGTTTTATGCAGCACCCCAAGGCACCTTACCCCATAAGCAAGCACTAGTTGGTTTTCTAAATTTGTGACCCTGTTCTGTTTTGTAATTCAGTTCATGTGTAGTCAAGTTTACATTCCGTGTATTAGTGATATCTTATGATGTTTCTTTTTCTGTGTGACGTAGTTCACGTAGAATCACCGTACCTGCATCCACTCACTATGCCCCTACGGGCCTGATGACACAGATTTCATTGCTGGGTGATATTGCATTGTACGTACGTGCCACAACTTCTTTATCCATTTTTTGCTTTCTGGGATATTTACCTGATACTGTAGACGAGCTTCTTTTGAACACAGCCGTCCCAAATATTGGGGTGGCTGTCTGTTTTTGATTTTAATTTCCGTAAGCTATAGGACCATAAGTGGAAGTGCCATAGGCTGTGTTGCTTTGTTTCTTACGTGTTTCAGGAAACACCATACACTTCTCCAGGGTGGCTGCTGGCAATTTACATCCTGCCAATCAGCATAACAAGGCTCCCTGTTCTCCATATCCTGTCCTACCTTTCTGGATTTTACACTTATTTCAGATGGCCCTTTTGCCCGGGGGCTGTGAGACTTCATTGTAGTGCAGATTTCCTTTAGAGGCTTGCTTGGTTGGCCAAAAAGGGCGTATGCCTTTTTTCCTGAATATATTCAGGAAAAAACGCATACGCCCTTTTTGGCCAAGTGCATCATTGTCGACGTTGTGCCTCTTTTCCTATGGTTTTAGGGCAATTCCAGTCTACCCCCTGCAATCGTTTTCATGAAATTCTGCCCCGCTGTCAAGTCCCCTTCGCAGGCTTACTTCAATATATTTTTGGAGGATAGCTGTCATTTATAACTCTGCAGGTTTGTGAATTACAGTGCCCCTGAGCTCCTTTCTTCAACTCGCTTTCTTGTGAGCTGGGCACAAAACCGCAGGATTGCTTCAGGCCCTAATCTGTTTCCAGCAGGGTACACTGAGCCTTTGTTGAATTCCTCTTCCTGGTGGGCAATGAGCGTTACATTTGCCCGTGCAGACACCTACAGCTAGTCTCTCATTGGTTCTCCCTATTCCTGTTCATCTTGCACAGAAATTGCAAGCTGTGCCAAAGAGGAGGTTAAAGGCACTGACTCTCCAAGCGGGGAGAGTGTTAGTAAAGCATCTGGAATGGTGAACCCGAGGACCAGGATACGAAAACTGAGATGTATTTTAAATCATTTCCCAATCACACAGTGGACGATACTCTGGGTTTCCCATGCATGTTTTAGCTGGAGGAAGAATGCCTTGAACCTGGAGAGTTGGGACCGATGGAATGGGTATCATGCAGTATGACTTCAAAGGGTCTGCATTTGCTCACCGAAACTCACCAATGCTATCAGCCTGAACTGTCCAGCCTTATGTCTCAAACAGCTCTGGGTGTAGATGTGGACAATCCCGGTTGCATCACATGCCCTGAGTGAATTATTTAAGAATTGCTCTCTATTTCACTGTATTTATGTTTTGTTTTCGAAATTTATTTTGATAATTGGATTTATCGGATTTTCACTGCTGCGTTTCGGCCGCTGTACACACGCTTGATTCTCTTACGGAGACATATATATCCATGGGTTTTAAGATTCTTCCTAGTCAGGTATATTCTTAGGCGTTGAATATGTGGTGTTGAGTCCATTTCGTTGAGCAAGGAGTAGGTCTTGTCTATTACATATTTGGCTTATGGAATGTTATCTGTGCTAATTTCAGTCTCTGGTTTTATGCAGCACCCCAAGGCACCTTTCCCCATAAGCAAGCACTAGTTGGTTTTCTAAATTTGAGACCCTGTTCTGTTTTGTAATTCAGTTCATGTGTATTCAAGTTTACATTCCGTGTATTAGTGATATCTTATGATGTTTCTTTTTCTGTGTGACGTAGTTCACGTAGAATCACCGTACCTGCATCCACTTACTATGCCGCTACGGACCTGATGACACAGATATCATTGCTGAGTGATATTGCATTGCACGTACGTGCCACAACTTCTTTATCCATTTTTTGCTTTCTGGGATATTTACCTTGTACTGTACACGAGCTTCTTGGGAACACAGCCGTCCCAAATATTGGGGTGGCTGTCTGTTTTTGATTTTAATTTCCGTAAGCTATAGGACCATAAGTGGAAGTGCCATAGGCTGTGTTGCTTTGTTTCTTACATGTTTCAGGAAACACCATACACTTCTCCAGTGTGGCTGCTGGCAATTTACATCCTGCCAATCAGCATAACAAGGCTCCCTTTTCTCCATATCCTGTCCAACCTTTCTGGATTTTACACTTTTCTCAGATGGCCCTTTTGCCCGGGGGGCAGTGAGACTTCATTGTAGTGCAGATTTCCTTTACAGGCTTGCTTTCTTGGCCAAAAAGGGCGTATGCGTTTTTTCCTGAATATATTCAGGAAAAACGCATACGCCCTTTTTGGCCAAGTGCATCATTGTCGACGTTCTGCCTCTTTCCCTATGCTTTCAGGGCAATTCCAGTCTACCCCCTGCAATCGTTTTCCTGAAATTCTGCCCCGCTGTCAATTCACCTTCACAGGCTTACTTCAATATATTTTTGGAGGATAGCTGTCATTTATAACTCTGCAGGTTTGTGAATTACAGTGCCCCTGAGCTCCTTTCTTC
The DNA here is from genome assembly GCF_963924675.1 of Phocoena phocoena. Classification (NCBI taxonomy): domain Eukaryota; kingdom Metazoa; phylum Chordata; class Mammalia; order Artiodactyla; family Phocoenidae; genus Phocoena; species Phocoena phocoena. Next base: position 268,196 of record NW_027077706.1, on the reverse strand, counting down.
AACTCGCTTTCTTGTGAGCTGGGCACAAAACCGCAGGATTGCTTCAGGCCTTAATCTGTTTCCGGCAGGGCATGCTGAGCCTTTGGATAATTCCTCTTCCTGTTGGGAAATGAGCGTTACATTTGCCCGTGCAGACACCTACAGCTAGTCTCTCATTGGTTCTCCCTATTCCTGTTCATCTTGCACAGAAATTGCAAGCTGTGCCAAACAGGAGGTTAAAGGCACTGACTCTCCAAGCGGGGACAGTGTTAGTAAAGTGTCTGGAATGGTGAACCCGAGGACCAGGATACGAAAACTGAGATGCATTTTAAATCGTTTCCCAATCACACGGTGGACGATACTCTGGGTTTCCCATGCATGTTTTAGCTGGAGGAAGAATCCCTTGAACCTGAAGAGTTGGGACCCATGGAATAGGTACCATGCAGTATGACTTCAAAGGGTCTGCATTTGCTCACTGAAACTCACCAATGCTATCAGCCTGAAGTGTCCAGCCTTATGTCTCAACCAGCTATGGGTGTAGATGTGGTCAATCCCGGTTGCATCACATGCCCTGAGTGAATTATTTAAGAATTGCTCTCTATTTCACTGTCTTTGTGTTTTGTTTTCGAAATTTATTTTGATAATCGGATTTATCGGATTTTCACTGCTGCGTTTCCGCGGCTGTACACACGCTTGATTCTCTTACGGAGACATATATATCCATGGGTTTTAAGATTCTTCCTAGTCAGGTATATTCCTAGGCGTTGAATATATGGTGTTGAGTCCATTTCGTTGAGCAAGGAGTAGGTCTTTTCTATTACATATTTGGCTTATGGAATGTTATCTGTGCTAATTTCAGTCTCTGGTTTTATGCAGCACCCCAAGGCACCTTTCCCCATAAGCAAGCACTAGTTGGTTTTCTAAATTTGAGACCCTGTTCTGTTTTGTAATTCAGTTCATGTGTATTCAAGTTAACATTCCGTGTATTAGTGATATCTTATGATGTTTCTTTTTCCGTGTGACGTAGTTCACGTAGAATCACCGTACCTGCATCCACTCACTATGCTGCTACGGGCCTGATGACACAGATTTCATTGCTGAGTGATACTGCATTGCCCGTACGTGCCACAACTTCTTTATCCATTTTTTGCTTTCTGGGATATTTACCTGATACTGTAGACGAGCTTCTTGTGAACACAGCCGTCCCAAATATTGGGGTGGCTGTCTGTTTTTGATTTTAATTTCCGTAAGCTATAGGACCATAAGTGCAAGTGCCATAGGCTGTGTTGCTTTCTTTCTTATGTGTTTCAGGAAACACCATACACTTCTCCAGGGTGGCTGCTGGCAATTTACATCCTGCCAATCAGCATAACAAGGCTCCCTGTTCTCCATATCCTGTCCTAACTTTCTGGATTTTACACTTTTTTCAGATGGCCCTTTTGCCCGGGGGGCAGTGAGATTTCATTGTAGTGCAGATTTCCTTTACAGGCTTGCTTGGTTGGCCAAAAAGGGCGTATGCGTTTTTTCCTGAATATATTCAGGAAAAAACGCATACGCCCTTTTTGGCCAAGTGCATCATTGTCGACGTTGTGCTTCTTTTCCTATGCTTTCAGGGCAATTCCAGTCTACCCCCTGCAATCGTTTTCCTGAAATTCTGCCCCGCTTTCAAGTCCCCTTCGCAGGCTTACTTCAATATACTTTTGGAAGATAGCTGTCATTTATAACTCTGCAGGTTTGTGAAATACAGTGCCCCTGAGCTCCTTTCTTCAACTCGCTTTCTTGTGAGCTGGGCACAAAACCACAGGATTGCTTCAGGCCCTAATCTGTTTCCAGCAGGACACACTGAGCCTTTTTTTTAATTCCTCTTCCTGGGGGGCAATGAGCGTTATATTTGCCCGTGCAGACACCTACAGCTAGTCTCTCATTGGTTCTCCCTATTCCTCTTCATCTTGCACAGAAATTGCAAGCTGTGCCAAAGAGGAGATTAAAGGCACTGACTCTCCAAGCGGGGAGAGTGTTAGTAAAGCATCTGGAATGGTGAACCCGAGGACCAGGATACGAATACTGAGATGCATTTTAAATCGTTTCCCAATCACACGGTGGACGATACTCTGGGTTTCCCATGCATGTTTTAGCTGGAGGAAGAATCACTTGAACCTGGAGCGTTGGGACCCATGGAATGGGTACCATGCAGTATGACTTCAAAGGGTCTGCATTTGCTCACCGAAACTCACCAATGCTATCAGCCTGAAGTGTCCAGCCTTATGTCTCAACCAGCTCTGGGTGTAGATGTGGTCAATCCCGGTTGCATCACATGCCCTGAGTGAATTATTTAAGAATTGCTCTCTATTTCACTGTCTTTGTGTTTTGTTTTCGAAATTTATTTTGATAATGGGATTTATCGGATTTTCACTGCTGCGTTTCGGCCGCTGTACACACGCTTGATTCTCTTACAGAGACATATATATCCATGGGTTTTAAGATTCTTCCTAGTCAGGTATATTCCTAGGCGTTGAATATGTGGTGTTGGGTCCATTTCGTTGAGCAAGGAGTAGGTCTTGTCTATTACATATTTGGCTTATGGAAAGTTATCTGTGCTAATTTCAGTCTCTGGTTTTATGCAGCACCCCAAGGCACCTTTTCCCATAAGCAAGCACTAGTTGGTTTTCTAAATTTGAGACCCTGTTCTGTTTTGTAATTCAGGTCATGTGTACTCAAGTTTACATTCCGTGTATTAGTGATATCTTATGATGTTTCTTTTTCTGTGTGACGTAGTTCACGTAGAATCACCGTACCTGCATCCACTCACTATGCCGCTACGGGCCTGATGACACAGATTTCATTGCTGAGTGATATTGCATTGTACGTACGTGCCACAAATTCTTTATCCATTTTTTGCTTTCTGGGATATTTACCTGATACTGTAGACGAGCTTCTTGTGAACACAGCCGTCCCAAATATTGGGGTGGCTGTCTGTTTTTGATTTTAATTTCCGTAAACTATAGGACCATAAGTGGAAGTGCCATAGGCTGTGTTGCTTTGTTTCTTACGTGTTTCAGGAAACACCATACACTTCTCCAGGGTGGCTGCTGGCAATTTACATCCTGCCAATCAGCATAACAAGGCTCCCTGTTCTCCATACCCTGTCCTACCTTTCTGGATTTTACACTTTTTTCAGATGGCCCTTTTGCCCGGGGGGCAGTGAGACTTCATTGTAGTGCAGATTTCCTTTACAGGCTTGCTTGGTTGGCCAAAAAGGGCGTATGCGTTTTTTCCTGAATATATTCAGGAAAAAACGCATACGCCCTTTTTGGCCAAGTGCATCATTGTCGACGTTCTGCCTGTTTTCCTATGCTTTCAGGGCAATTCCAGTCTACCCCCTGCAATCGTTTTCCTGAAATTCTGCCCCGCTTTCAAGTCCCCTTCGCAGGCTTACTTCAATATATATTTGGAGGGTAGCTGTCATTTTAACTCTAGAGGTTTGTGAATTACAGTGCCCGTGAGCTCCTTTCTTCAACTCGCTTTCTTGTGAGCTCGGCACAAAACCGCAGGATTGCTTCAGGCCCTAATCTGTTTTCAGCAGGGCACGCTGAGCCTTTTTTAATTCCTCTTCCTGGTCGGCAGTGAGCGTTACATTTGCCCGTGCAGACACCTACAGCTAGTCTCTCTTTGGTTCTCCCTATTCCTCTTCATCTTGCACAGAAATTGCAAGCTGTGCCAAAGAGGAGGTTAAAGGCACTGACTCTCCAAGCGGGGACAGTGTTAGTAAAGCATCTGGAATGGTGAACCCGAGGACCAGGATACGAAAACTGAGATGCATTTTAAATCGTTTCCCAATCACACGGTGGACGATAATCTGGGTTTCCCATGCATGTTTTAGCTGGAGGAAGAATGCCTTGAACCTGGAGAGTTGGGACCCATGGAATGGGTACCATGAAGTATGAGTTCAAAGGGTCTGCATTTGCTCACCGAAACTCACCAATGCTATCAGCCTGAAGTGTCCAGCCTTATGTCTCAACCAGCTCTGGGTGTAGATGTGGTAAATCCCGGTTGCATCACATGCCCTGAGTGAATTATTTAAGAATTGCTCTCTATTTCACTGTCTTTGTGTTTTGTTTTCGAAAGTTATTTTGATAATGGGATTTATCGGATTTTCACTGCTGCGTTTTGGCCGCTGTACACACGCTTGATTCTCTTATGGAGACATATATATCCATGGGTTTTAAGATTCTTCCTAGTCAGGTATATTCCTAGGCGTTGAATATGTGGTGTTGGGTCCATTTCATTGAGCAAGGAGTAGGTCTTGTCTATTACATATTTGGCTTATGGAAAGTTATCTGTGCTCATTTCAGTCTCTGGTTTTATGCAGCACCCCAAGGCACCTTTTCCCATAAGCAAGCACTAGTTGGTTTTCTAAATTTGAGACCCTGTTCTGTTTTGTAATTCAGGTCATGTGTACTCAAGTTTACATTCCGTGTATTAGTGATATCTTATGATGTTTCTTTTTCTGTGTGACGTAGTTCACGTAGAATCACCGTACCTGCATCCACTCACTATGCCGCTACGGGCCTGATGACACAGATTTCATTGCTGAGTGATATTGCATTGTACGTACGTGCCACAACTTCTTTATCCATTTTTTGCTTTCTGGGATATTTACCTGATACTGTAGACGAGCTTCTTGTGAACACAGCCGTCCCAAATATTGGGGTGGCTGTCTGTTTTTGATTTTAATTTCCGTAAGCAATAGGACCATAAGTGGAAGTGCCATAGGCTGTGTTGCTTTGTTTCTTACGTGTTTCAGGAAACACCATACACTTCTCCAGGGTGGCTGCTGGCAATTTACATCCTGCCAATCAGCATAAAAAGGCTCCCTGTTCTCCATATCCTGTCCTACCTTTCTGGATTTTACACTTTTTTCAGATGGCCCTTTTGCCCGGGGGGCAGTGAGACTTCATTGTAGTGCAGATTTCCTTTACAGGCTTGCTTGGTTGGCCAAAAATGGCGTATGCGTTTTTTCCTGAATATATTCAGGAAAAAACGCATACGCCCTTTTTGGCCAAGTGCATCATTGTCGACGTTCTGCCTCTTTTCCTATGCTTTCAGGGCAATTCCAGTCTACCCCCTGCAATCGTTTTCCTGAAATTCTGCCCCGCTTTCAAGTCCCCTTTGCAGGCTTACTTCAATATATTTTTGGAGGGTAGCTGTCATTTTAACTCTAGAGGTTTGTGAATTACAGTGCCCCTGAGCTCCTTTCTTCAACTCGCTTTCTTGTGAGCTGGGCACAAAACCGCAGGATTGCTTCAGGCCCTAATCTGTTTTCAGCAGGGCACGCTGAGCCTTTGTTTAATTCCTCTTCCTGGTGGGAAATGAGCGTTACATTTGCCCGTGCAGACACCTACAGCTAGTCTCTCATTGGTTCTCCCTATTCCTGTTCATCTTGCACAGAAATTGCAAGCTGTGCCAAAGAGGAGGTTAAAGGCACTGACTCTCCAAGCGGGGAGAGTGTTAGTAAAGCATCTGGAATGGTGAACCCGAGGACCAGGATACGAAAACTGAGATGCATTTTAAATCGTTTCCCAATCACACGGTGGACGATACTCTGGGTTTCCCATGCATGTTTTAGCTGGAGGAAGAATGCCTTGAACCTGGAGAGTTGGGATCCATGGAATGGGTACCATGCAGTATGACTTCAAAGGGTCTGCATTTGCTCACCGAAACTCACCAATGCTATCAGCCTGAAGTGTCCAGCCTTATGTCTCAACCAGCTCTGGGTGTAGATGTGGTCAATCCCGGTTGCATCACATGCCCTGAGTGAATTATTTAAGAATTGCTCTCTATTTCAACTGTCTTTGTGTTTTGTTTTCGAAATTTATTTTGATAATGGGATTTATCGGATTTTCACTGCTGCGTTTCGGCCGCTGTACACACGCTTGATTCTCTTACGGAGACATATATATCCATGGGTTTTAAGATTCTTCCTAGTCAGGTATATTCCTAGGCGTTGAATATGTGGTGTTGGGTCCATTTCGTTGAGCAAGGAGTAGGTCTTGTCTATTACATATTTGGCTTATGGAAAGTTATCTGTGCTAATTTCAGTCTCTGGTTTTATGCAGCACCCCAAGGCACCTTTCCCCATAAGCAAGCACTAGTTGGTTTTCTAAATTTGAGACCCTGTTCTGTTTTGTAATTCAGTTCATGTGTACTCAAGTTTACATTCCGTGTATTAGTGATATCTTATGATGTTTCTTTTTCTGTGTGACGTAGTTCACGTAGAATCACCGTACCTGCATCCACTCACTATGCCGCTACGGGCCTGATGACACAGATTTCATTGCTGAGTGATATTGCATTGTACGTACGTGCCACAACTTCTTTATCCATTTTTGGCTTTCTGGGATATTTACCTGATACTGTAGACGAGCTTCTTGTGAACACAGCCGTCCCAAATATTGGGGTGGCTGTCTGTTTTTGATTTTAATTTCCGTAAGCAATAGGACCATAAGTGGAAGTGCCATAGGCTGTGTTGCTTTGTTTCTTACGTGTTTCAGGAAACACCATACACTTCTCCAGGGTGGCTGCTGGCAATTTACATCCTGCCAATCAGCATAAAAAGGCTCCCTGTTCTCCATATCCTGTCCTACCTTTCTGGATTTTACACTTTTTTCAGATGGCCCTTTTGCCCGGGGGGCAGTGAGATTTCATTGTAGTGCAGATTTCCTTTACAGGCTTGCTTGGTTGGCCAAAAAGGGCGTATGCGTTTTTTCCTGAATATATTCAGGAAAAAACGCATACGCCCTTTTTGGCCAAGTGCATCATTGTCGACGTTCTGCCTCTTTTCCTATGCTTTCAGGGCAATTCCAGTCTACCCCCTGCAATCGTTTTCCTGAAATTCTGCCCCGCTTTCAAGTCCCCTTCGCAGGCTTACTTCAATATATTTTTGGAGGGTAGCTGTCATTTTAACTCTAGAGGTTTGTGAATTACAGTGCCCCTGAGCTCCTTTCTTCAACTCGCTTTCTTGTGAGCTGGGCACAAAACCGCAGGATTGATTCAGGCCCTAATCTGTTTTCAGCAGGGCACACTGAGCCTTTGTTTAATTCCTCTTCCTGGTCGGCAATGAGCGTTACATTTGCCCGTGCAGACACCTACAGCTAGTCTCTCATTGGTTCTCCCTATTCCTCTTCATCTTGCACAGAAATTGCAAGCTGTGCCAAACAGGAGGTTAAAGGCACTGACTCTCCAAGCGGGGAGAGTGTTAGTAAAGCATCTGGAATGGTGAACCCGAGGACCAGGATACGAAAACTGAGATGCATTTTAAATCGTTTCCCAATCACACGGTGGACGATACTCTGGGTTTCCCATGCATGTTTTAGCTGGAGGAAGAATGCCTTGAACCTGGAGAGTTGGGATCCATGGAATGGGTACCATGCAGTATGACTTCAAAGGGTCTGCATTTGCTCACCGAAACTCACCAATGCTATCAGCCTGAAGTGTCCAGCCTTATGTCTCAACCAGCTCTGGGTGTAGATGTGGTCAATCCCGGTTGCATCACATGCCCTGAGTGAATTATTTAAGAATTGCTCTCTATTTCAACTGTCTTTGTGTTTTGTTTTCGAAATTTATTTTGATAATGGGATTTATCGGATTTTCACTGCTGCGTTTCGGCCGCTGTACACACGCTTGATTCTCTTATGGAGACATATATATCCATGGGTTTTAAGATTCTTCCTATTCAGGTATATTCCTAGGCGTTGAATATGTGGTGTTGGGTCCATTTCGTTGAGCAAGGAGTAGGTCTTGTCTATTACATATTTGGCTTATGGAAAGTTATCTGTGCTAATTTCAGTCTCTGGTTTTATGCAGCACCCAAAGGCACCTTTTCCCATAAGCAAGCACTAGTTGGTTTTCTAAATTTGAGACCCTGTTCTGTTTTGTAATTCAGGTCATGTGTACTCAAGTTTACATTCCGTGTATTAGTGATATCTTATGATGTTTCTTTTTCTGTGTGACGTAGTTCACGTAGAATCACCGTACCTGCATCCACTCACTATGCCGCTACGGGCCTGATGACACAGATTTCATTGCTGAGTGATATTGCACTGTACGTACGTGCCACAACTTCTTTATCCATTTTTGGCTTTCTGGGATATTTACCTGATACTGTAGACGAGCTTCTTGTGAACACAGCCGTCCCAAATATTGGGGTGGCTGTCTGTTTTTGATTTTAATTTCCGTAAGCAATAGGACCATAAGTGGAAGTGCCATAGGCTGTGTTGCTTTGTTTCTTACGTGTTTCAGGAAACACCATACACTTCTCCAGGGTGGCTGCTGGCAATTTACATCCGGCCAATCAGCATAACAAGGCTCCCTGTTCTCCATATCCTGTCCTATCTTTCTGGATTTTACACTTTTTTCAGATGGCCCTTTTGCCCGGGGGGCAGTGAGACTTCATTGTAGTGCAGATTTCCTTTACAGGCTTGCTTGGTTGGCCAAAAAGGGCGTATGCGTTTTTTCCTGAATATATTCAGGAAAAAACGCATACGCCCTTTTTGGCCAAGTGCATCATTGTCGACGTTCTGCCTCTTTTCCTATGCTTTCAGGGCAATTCCAGTCTACCCCCTGCAATCGTTTTCCTGAAATTCTGCCCCGCTTTCAAGTCCCCTTTGCAGGCTTACTTCAATATATTTTTGGAGGGTAGCTGTCATTTTAACTCTAGAGTTTTGTGAATTACAGTGCCCCTGAGCTCCTTTCTTCAACTCGCTTTCTTGTGAGCTGGGCACAAAACCGCAGGATTGCTTCAGGCCCTAATCTGTTTTCAGCAGGGCACGCTGAGCCTTTGTTTAATTCCTCTTCCTGGTGGGAAATGAGCGTTACATTTGCCCGTGCAGACACCTACAGCTAGTCTCTCATTGGTTCTCCCTATTCCTGTTCATCTTGCACAGAAATTGCAAGCTGTGCCAAAGAGGAGGTTAAAGGCACTGACTCTCCAAGCGGGGAGAGTGTTAGTAAAGCATCTGGAATGGTGAACCCGAGGACCAGGATACGAAAACTGAGATGCATTTTAAATCATTTCCCAATCACAGGGTGGACGATACTCTGGGTTTCCCATGCATGTTTTAGCTGGATTAAGAATCCCTTGAACCTGGAGAGTTGGGACCCATGGAATGGGTACCATGCAGTATGACTTCAAAGGGTCTGCATATGCTCACCGAAACTCACCAATTCTATCAGCCTGAAGTGTCCAGCCTTATGTCTCAACCAGCTCTGGGTGTAGATGTGGTCCATCCCGGTTGCATCACATGCCCTGAGTGAATTATTTAAGAATTGCTCTCTATTTCACTGTCTTTGTGTTTTTTTTTTTAAATTTATTTTGATAATGGGATTTATCGGATTTTCACTGCTGCGTTTCGGCCGCTGTACACACGCTTGATTCTCTTACGGAGACATATATATCCATGGGTTTTAAGATTCTTCCTAGTCAGGTATATTCCTAGGCGTTGAATATGTGGTGTTGGGTCCATTTCGTTGAGCAAGGAGTAGGTCTTGTCTATTACATATTTGGCTTATGGAAAGTTATCTTTGCTAATTTCAGTCTCTGGTTTTATGCAGCACCCCAAGGCACCTTTCCCCATAAGCAAGCACTAGTTGGTTTTCTAAATTTGAGACCCTGTTCTGTTTTGTAATTCAGTTCATGTGTAGTCAAGTTTACATTCCGTGTATTAGTGATATCTTATGATGTTTCTTTTTCTGTGTGACGTAGTTCACGTAGAATCACCGTACCTGCATCCACTCACTATGCCGCTACGGGCATGATGACACAGATTTCATTGCTGAGTGATATTGCATTGTACGTACGTGCCACAACTTCTTTATCCATTTTTTGCTTTCTGGGATATTTACCTGGGACTGTAGACGAGCTTCTTGGGAACACAGCCGTCCCAAACTTTGGGGTGGCTCTCTGTTTTTGATTTTAATTTCCCTAAGGAATAGGACCATAAGTGCAATTGCCATAGGCTGTGTTGCTTTATTTCTTACGTGTTTCAGGAAACACCATACACTTCTCCAGGGTGGCTGTTGGCAATTTACATCCTGCCAATCAGCATAACAAGGCTCCCTGTTCTCCATATCGTGTCCTACCTTTCTGGATTTTACACTTTATTCAGATGGCCCTCTTGCCCGGGGGGCAGTGAGACTTCATTGTAGTGCAGATTTCCTTTACAGGCTTGCTTGGTTGGCCAAAAAGGGCGTATGCGTTTTTTCCTGAATATATTCAGGAAAAAACGCATACGCCCTTTTTGGCCAAGTGCATCATTGTCGACGTTCTGCCTATTTTCCTATGCTTTCAGGGCAGTTCCAGTCTACCCCCTGCAATCGTTTTCCTGAAATTCTGCCCCGCTTTCAAGTCCCCTTCGCAGGCTTACTTCAATATATTTTTGGAGGATAGCTGTCATTTATAACTCTGCAGGTTTGTGAATTACAGTGCCCCTGAGCTCCTTTCTTCAACTCGCTTTCTTGTGAGCTGGGCACAAAACCGCAGGTCTGCTTAAGGCACTAATCTGTTTCCGGCAGGGCACGCTGAGCCTTTGTTTAATTCCTCTTCCTGATGGGCAATGAGCGTTACATTTGCCCGTGCAGACACCTACAGCTAGTCTCTCATTGGTTCTCCCTATTCCTGTTCATCTTGCACAGAAATTGCAAGCTGTGCCAAACAGGAGGTTAAAGGCACTGACTCTCCAATCAGGGAGAGTGTTAGTAAAGCATCTGGAATGGTGAACCCGAGGACCATGATACGAAAACTGAGATGCATTTTAAATCGTTTCCCAATCACACGGTGGACCATACTGTGAGTTTCCCATGCATGTTTTAGCTGGAGGAAGAATCCCTTGAACCTGAAGAGTTGGGACCCATGGAATAGGTACCATGCAGTATGACTTCAAAGGGTCTGCATTTGCTCACTGAAACTCACCAATGCTATCAGCCTGAAGTGTCCAGCCTTATGTCTCAACCAGCTCTGGGTGTAGATGTGGTCAATCCCGGTTGCATCACATGCCCTGAGTGAATTATTTAAGAATTGCTCTCTATTTCACTGTCTTTGTGTTTTGTTTTCGAAATTTATTTTGATAATGGGATTTATCGGATTTTCACTGCTGCGTATCGGCCGCTGTACACACGCTTGATTCTCTTTCGGAGACATATATATCCATGGGTTTTAAGATTCTTCCTACTCAGGTATATTCCTAGGCGTTGAATATGTGGTGTTGGGTCCATTTCGTTGAGCAAGGAGTAGGTCTTGTCTATTACATATTTGGCTTATGGAATGTTATCTGTGCTAATTTCAGTCTCTGGTGTTATGCAGCACCCCAAGGCACCTTTCCCCATAAGCAAGCACTAGTTGGTTTTCTAAATTTGAGACCCTGTTCTGTTTTGTAATTCAGTTCATGTGTAGTCAAGTTTACATTCCGTGTATTAGTGATATCTTATGATGTTTCTTTTTCTGTGTGACGTAGTTCACGTAGAATCACCGTACCTGCATCCACTCACTATGCCGCTACGGGCATGATGACACAGATTTCATTGCTGAGTGATATTGCATTGTACGTACGTGCCACAACTTCTTTATCCATTTTTTGCTTTCTGGGATATTTACCTGGGACTGTAGACGAGCTTCTTGGGAACACATCCGTCCCAAACTTTGGGGTGGCTCTCTGTTTTTGATTTTAATTTTCCTAAGGAATAGGACCATAAGTGCAATTGCCATAGGCTGTGTTGCTTTATTTCTTACGTGTTTCAGGAAACACCATACACTTCTCCAGGGTGGCTGTTGGCAATTTACATCCTGCCAATCAGCATAACAAGGCTCCCTGTTCTCCATATCCTGTCCTACCTTTCTGGATTTTACACTTTTTTCAGATGGCCCTCTTGCCCGGGGGGCAGTGAGACTTCATTGTAGTGCAGATTTCCTTTACAGGCTTGCTTGGTTGGCCAAAAAGGGCATATGCGTTTTTTCCTGAATATATTCAGGAAAAAACGCATACGCCCTTTTTGGCCATGTGCATCATTGTCGACGTTCTGCCTCTTTTCCTATGCTTTCAGGGCAATTCCAGTCTACCCCCTGCAATCGTTTTCCTGAAATTCTGCCCCGCCTTCAAGTCCCCTTCGCAGGCTTACTTCAATATACTTTTGGAAGATAGCTGTCATTTCTAACTCTGCAGGTTTGTGAATTACAGTGCCCCTGAGCTCCTTTCTTCAACTCGCTTTCTTGTGAGCTGGGCACAAAACCGCAGGATTGCTTCAGGCCCTAATCTGTTTCCAGCAGGGCACACTGAGCCTTTGTTTAATTCCTCTTCCTGGTGGGCAATGAGCGTTACATTTGCCCGTGCAGACACCTACAGCTAGTCTCTCATTGGTTCTCCCTATTCCTGTTCATCTTGCACAGAAATTGCAAGCTGTGCCGAAGAGGAGGTTAAAGGCACTGACTCTCCAAGCGGGGAGAGAGTTAGTAAAGCATCTGGAATGGTGAACCCGAGGACCAGGATACGAAAACTGAGATGCATTTTAAATCGTTTCCCAATCACACGGTGGACGATACTCTGGGTTTCCCATGCATGTTTTAGCTGGAGGAAGAATCCCTTGAACCTGGAGAGTTGGGACCCACGGAATGGGTACCATGGAGTATGACTTCAAAGGGTCTGCATTTGCTCACCGAAACTCACCAATGCTATCAGCCTGAAGTGTCCAGCTTTATGTCTCAACCAGCTCTGGGTGTAGATGTGGTCAATCCCAGTTGCATCACATGCCCAGAGTGAATTGTTTAAGATTTGCTCTCTATTTCACTGTCTTTGTGTTTTGTTTTTGAAATTTATTTTGATAATGGGATTTATCGGATTTTCACTGCTGCGTTTATGCCACTGTACACACGCTTGATTCTCTTACGGAGACGTATATATCCATGGGTTTTAAGATTCTTCCTAGTCAGGTATATTCCTAGGCGTTGAATATGTGGTGTTGAGTCCATTTCTTTGAGCAAGGAGTAGGTCTTGTCTATTACATATTTGGCTTATGGAAAGTTATCTGTGCTAATTTCAGTCTCTGGTTTTATGCAACATCCCAAGGCACCTTTCCCCATAAGCAAGCACTAGTTGGTTTTCAAAATTTGAGACCCTGTTCTGTTTTGTAATTCAGTTCATGTGTAGTTAAATTTACATTCCGTGTATTAGTGATATCTTATGATGTTATTTTTCTGTGTGACGTACTTCACGTAGATCACCGTACCTGCATCCGCTCACTATGCCGCTACGGGCCTGATGACACAGATTTCATTGCTGAGTGATATTGCATTGCAAGTACGTGCCACAACTTCTTTATCCATTTTTTGCTTTCTGGGATATTTACCTGGTACTGTAGACGAGCTTCTTGGGAACACAGCCGTCCCAAACTTTGGGGTGGATCTCTGTTTTTGATTTTAATTTCCCTAAGCAAGAATACCATAAGTGCAATTGCCATAGGCTGTGTTCCTTTATTTCTACGTGTTTCAGGAAACACCATACACTTATCCAGGGTGGCTGTTGGCAATTTACATCCTCCCAATCAGCATAACAAGGATCCCTGTTCTCCATATCCTGTCCTACCTTTCTTTATTTTACACTTTATTCAGATGGCCCTTTTGCCAGGGGGGCAGTGAGACTTCATTGTAGTGCAGATTTCTTTACAGGCTTGCTTGGTTGGCCAAAAAGTGCATATGCGTTTTTTCCTGAATATATTCAGGAAAAAACGCATACGCCCTTTTTGGCCAAGTGCATCATTGTCCACGTTCTGCCTCTTTTCCTATGCTTTCAGGGCAATTCCAGTCTACCCGCTGCAATGGTTTTCCTGAAACTCTGCCCCGATTTCAAGTCCCCTTCGCAGGCTTACTTCAATATATTTTTGGAGGATAGCTGTCATTTATAACTCTGCAGGTTTGTGAATTACAGTGCCCCTGAGCTCCTTTCTTCAACTCGCTTTCTTGTGAGCTAGGCACAAAACCGCAGGATTGCTTCAGGCCCTAATCTGTTTCCGGCAGGGCACGCTGAGCCTTTGGTTAATTCCTCTTCCTGGTGGGAAATGAGCACTACAATTGCCCGTGCAGACACCTATAGCTAGTCTCTCATTGGTTCTCCCTATTCCTGTTCATCTTGCACAGAAATTGCAAGCTGTGCCAAAGAGGAGGTTAAAGGCACTGACTCTCCAAGCGGGGAGAGTGTTAGTAAAGCATCTGGAATGGTGAACCCGAGGACCAGGATACGAAAACTGAGATGCATTTTAAATCGTTTCCCAATCACACGGTGGACGATACTCTGGGTTTCCCATGCATGTTTTAGCTGGAGGAAGAATCCCTTGAACCTGGAGAGTTGGGACCCACGGAATGGGTACCATGCAGTATGACTTCAAAGAGTCTGCATTTGCTCACCGAAACTCACCAATGCTATCAGCCTGAAGTGTCCATCCTTATGTCTCAACCAGCTCTGGGTGTAGATGTGGTCAATCCCGGTTGCATCACATGCCCTGAGTGAATTATTTAAGAATTGCTCTCTATTTCACTGTCTTTGTGTTTGGTTTTCGAAAGTTATTTTGATAATGGGATTTATCGGATTTTCACTGCTGCGTTTCGGCCGCTGTACACACGCTTGATTCTCTTACGGAGACATATATATCCATGGGTTTTAAAATTCTTCCTAGTCAAGTATATTCGTAGGCGTTGAATATGTGGTGTTGGGTCCATTTCGCTGAGCAAGGAGTAGGTCTTGTCTATTACATATTTGGCTTATGGAATGTTATCTGTGCTAATTTCAGTCTCTGGTGTTATGCAGCACCCCAAGGCACCTTTCCCGATAAGCAAGCACTAGTTGGTTTTCTAAATTTGAGACCCTGTTCTGTTTTGTAATTCAGTTCATGTGTAGTCAAGTTTACATTCCGTGTATTAGTGATATCTTATGATGTTTCTTTTTCTGTGTGACGTAGTTCACGTAGAATCACCGTACCTGCATCCACTCACTATGCCGCTACGGGCCTGATGACACAGATTTCATTGCTGAGTGATATTGCATTGTACGTACGTGCCACAACTTCTTTATCCATTTTTTGCTTTCTGGGATATTTACCTGATTCTGTAGACGAGCTTCTTGTGAACACAGCCGTCCCAAATATTGGGGTGGCCGTCTGTTTTTGATTTTAATTTCCGTAAGCTATAGGACCATAAGTGGAAGTGCCATAGGCTGTGTTGCTTTGTTTCTTACGTGTTTCAGGAAACACCATACACTTCTCCAGGGTGGCTGCTGGCAATTTACATCCTGCCAATCAGCATAACAAGGCTCCCTGTTCTCCATATCCTGTCCTACCTTTCTGGATTTTACACTTTTTTCAGATGGCCCTTTTGCCCGGGGGGCAGTGAGACTTCATTGTAGTGCAGATTTCCTTTACAGGCTTGCTTGGTTGGCCAAAAAGGGCGTATGCGTTTTTTCCTGAATATATTCAGGAGAAAACGCATACGTCCTTTTTGGCCAAGTGCATCATTGTCGACATTGTGCCTCTTTCCTATGCTTTCAGGGCAATTCCAGTCTACCCCCTGCAATCGTTTTCCTGAAATTCTGCCCCGCTTTCAAGTCCCCTTCGCAGGCTTACTTAAATATACTTTTGGAAGATAGTTGTCATTTATAACTCTGCAGGTTTGTGAATTACAGTGCCCCTGAGCTCCTTTCTTCAACTCACTTTCTTGTGAGCTGGGCACAAAACCGCAGGTCTGCTTAAGGCACTAATCTGTTTCCGGCAGGGCACGCTGAGCCTTTGGTTAATTCCTCTTCCTGGTGGGCAATGAGCGTTACATTTGCCCGTGCAGACACCTACAGCTAGTCTCTCATTGGTTCTCCCTATTCCTGTTCATCTTGCACAGAAATTGCAAGCTGTGCCAAACAGGAGGTTAAAGGCACTGACTCTCCAATCAGGGAGAGTGTTAGTAAAGCATCTGGAATGGTGAACCCGAGGACCAGGATACGAAAACTGAGATCCATTTTAAATCGTTTCCCAATCACACGGTGGACCATACTGTGAGTTTCCCATGCATGTTTTAGCTGGAGGAAGAATCCCTTGAACCTGAAGAGTTGGGACCCACGGAATGGGTACCATGCAGTATGACTTCAAAGGGTCTGCATTTGCTCACCGAAACTCACCAATGCTATCAGCCTGAAGTGTCCAGCCTTATGTCTCAACCAGCTCTGGGTGTAGATGTGGTCACTCCCAGTTGCATCACATGCCCTGAGTGAATTGTTTAAGATTTGCTCTCTATTTCACTGTCTTTGTGATTTGTTTTTGAAATTTATTTTGATAATGGGATTTATTGGATTTTCACTGCTGCGTTTATGCCACTGTACACACGCTTGATTCTCTTACGGAGACATATATATCCATGGGTTTTAAGATTCTTCCTAGTCAGGTATATTCCTAGGCGTTGAATATGTGGTGTTGAGTCCATTTCTTTGAGCAAGGAGTAGGTCTTGTCTATTACATATTTGGCTTATGGAAAGTTATCTGTGCTAATTTCAGTCTCTGGTTTTATGCAGCATCCCAACGCACATTTCCCCATAAGCAAGCACTAGTTGGTTTTCAAAATTTGAGACCCTGTTCTGTTTTGTAATTCAGTTCATGTGTAGTTAAATTTACATTCCGTGTATTAGTGATATCTTATGATGTTACTTTTTCTGTGTGACGTAGTTCACGTAGATCACCGTACCTGCATCCGCTCACTATGCCGCTACGGGCCTGATGACACAGATTTCATTGCTGAGTGATATTGCATTGCAAGTACGTGCCACAACTTCTTTATCCATTTTTTGCTTTCTGGGATATTTACCTGGTACTGTAGACGAGCTTCTTGGGAACACAGCCGTCCCAAACTTTGGGGTGGATCTCTGTTTTTGATTTTAATTTCCCTAAGCAAGAATACCATAAGTGCAATTGCCATAGGCTGTGTTCCTTTATTTTTACGTGTTTCAGGAAACACCATACACTTATCCAGGGTGGCTGTTGGCAATTTACATCCTCCCAATCAGCATAACAAGGATCCCTGTTCTCCATATCCTGTCCTACCTTTCTTTATTTTACACTTTTTTCAGATGGCCCTTTTGCCAGGGGGGCAGTGAGACTTCATTGTAGTGCAGATTTCTTTACAGGCTTGCTTGGTTGGCCAAAAAGTGCATATGCGTTTTTTCCTGAATATATTCAGGAAAAAACGTATACGCCCTTTTTGGCCAAGTGCATCATTGTCGACGTTCTGCCTCTTTTCCTATGCTTTCAGGGCAATTCCAGTCTACCCGCTGCAATGGTTTTCCTGAAACTCTGTCCCGCTTTCAAGTCCCCTTCGCAGGCTTACTTCAATATATTTTTGGAGGATAGCTGTCATTTATAACTCTGCAGGTTTGTGAATTACAGTGCCCCTGAGCTCCTTTCTTCAACTCGCTTTCTTGTGAGCTGGGCACAAAACCGCAGGATTGCTTCAGGCCCTAATCTGTTTCCGGCAGGGCACGCTGAGCCTTTGGTTAATTCCTCTTCCTGGTGGGAAAGGAGCATTACAATTGCCCGTGCAGACACCTATAGCTAGTCTCTCATTGGTTCTCCCTATTCCTGTTCATCTTGCACAGAAATTGCAAGCTGTGCCAAAGAGGAGGTTAAAGGCACTGACTCTCCAAGCGGGGAGAGTGTTACTAAAGCATCTGGAATGGTGAACCCGAGGACCAGGATACGAAAACTGAGATGCATTTAAAATCGTTTCCCAATCACACGGTGGACGATACTCTGGGTTTCCCATGCATGTTTTAGCTGTAGGAAGAATCACTTGAACCTGGAGAGTTGGGACCCATGGAATGGGTACCATGCAGTATGACTTCAAAGGGTCTGCATTTGCTCACCGAAACTCACCAATGCTATCAGCCTGAAGTGTCCATCCTTATGTCTCAACCAGCTCTGGGTGTAGATGTGGTCAATCCCGGTTGCATCACATGCCCTGAGTGAATTATTTAAGAATTGCTCTCTATTTCACTGTCTTTGTGTTTTGTTTTCGAAAGTTATTTTGATAATGGGATTTATCGGATTTTCACTGCTGCGTTTCGGCCGCTGTACACACGCTTGATTCTCTTATGGAGACATATATATCCATGGGTTTTAGAATTCTTCCTAGTCAGGTATATTCCTAGGCGTTGAATATGTGGTGTTGGGTACATTTCGCTGAGCAAGGAGTAGGTCTTGTCTATTACATATTTGGCTTATGGAATGTTATCTGTGCTAATTTCAGTCTCTGGTTTTATGCAGCACCCCAAGGCACCTTTCCCCATAAGCAAGCACTAGTTGGTTTTCTAAATTTGAGACCCTGTTCTGTTTTGTAATTCAGTTCATGTGTAGTCGAGTTTACATTCCGTGTATTAGTGATATCTTATGATGTTTCTTTTTCTGTGTGACATAGTTCACGTAGAATCACCGTACCTGCATCCACTCACTATGCCGCTATGGGCCTGATGACACAGATTTCATTGCTGAGTGATATTGCATTGTACGTACGTGCCACAACTTCTTTGTCCATTTTTTGCTTTCTGGGATATTTACCTGATTCTGTAGACGAGCTTCTTGTGAACACAGCCGTCCCAAATATTGGGGTGGCTGTCTGTTTTTGATTTTAATTTCCGTAAGCTATAGGACCATAAGTGGAAGTGCCATAGGCTGTGTTGCTTTGTTTCTTACGTGTTTCAGGAAACACCATACACTTCTCCAGGGTGGCTGCTGGCAATTTACATCCTGCCAATCAGCATAACAAGGCTCCCTTTTCTCCATATCCTGTCCTACCTTTCTGGATTTTACACTTTTTTCAGATGGCCCTTTTGCCCGGGGGGCAGTGAGACTTCATTGTAGTGCAGATTTCCTTTACAGGCTTGCTTGGTTGGCCAAAAAGGGCGTATGCGTTTTTTCCTGAATATATTCAGGAAAAAACGCATACGCCCTTTTTGGCCAAGTGCATCATTGTCGACATTGTGCCTCTTTCCTATGCTTTCAGGGCAATTCCAGTCTACCCCCTGCAATCGTTTTCCTGAAATTCTGCCCCACTTTCAAGTCCCCTTCGCAGGCTTACTTCAATATACTTTTGGAAGATAGCTGTCATTTATAACTCTGCAGGTTTGTGAATTACAGTGCCCCTGAGCTCCTTTCTTCAACTCACTTTCTTGTGAGCTGGGCACAAAACCGCAGGTCTGCTTAAGGCACTAATCTGTTTCCAGCAGGGCACACTGAGCCTTTGTTTAATTCCTCTTCCTGGTGGGCAATGAGGGTTACATTTGCCCGTGCAGACACCTAAAGCTAGTCTCTCATTGGTTCTCCCTATTCCTGTTCATCTTGCACAGAAATTGCAAGCTGTGCCAAAGAGGAGTTTAAAGGCACTGACTCTCCAAGCGGGGAGAGTGTTAGTAAAGCATCTGGAATGGTGAACCCGAGGACCAGGATATGAAAACTGAGATGCATTTTAAATCGTTTCCCAATCACACGGTGGACGATACTCTGGGTTTCCCATGCATGTTTTAGCTGGAGGAAGAATCCCTTGAACCTGGAGAGTTGGGACCCATGGAATGGGTACCATGCAGTATGACTTCAAAGGGTCTGCATTTGCTCACCGAAACTCACCAATGCTATCAGAGTGAAGTGTCCAGCCTTATGTCTCAACCAGCTCTGGGTGTAGATGTGGTCAATCCCGGTTGCATCACATGCCCTGAGTGAATTATTTAAGAATTGCTCTCTATTTCACTGTCTTTGTGTTTTGTTTTCGAAATTTATTTTGATAATGGGATTTATCGGATTTACACTGCTGCGTTTCGGCCGCTGTACACACGCTTGATTCTCTTACAGAGACATATATATCCATGGGTTTTAAGATTCTTCCTAGTCAGGTATATTCCTAGGCGTTTAATATGTGGTGTTGGGTCCATTTCGTTGAGCAAGGAGTAGGTCTTGTCTATTACATATTTGGATTATGGAAAGTTATCTGTGTTAATTTCAGTCTCTTGTTTTATGCAGCACCCCAAGGCACCTTTCCCCATAAGCAAGCACTAGTTGGTTTTCTAAATTTGAGACCCTGTTCTGTTTTGTAATTCAGTTCATGTGTAGTCAAGTTTACATTCCGTGTATAGTGATATCTTATGATGTTTCTTTTTCTGTGTGACGTAGTTCACGTAGAATCACCGTACCTGTATCCACTCACTATGCTGCTACGGGCCTGATGACACAGATTTCATTGCTGCGTGATATTGCATTGTACGTACGTGCCACAACTTCTTTATCCATTTTTTGCTTTCTGGGATATTTACCTGATACTGTAGACGAGCTTCTTGGGAACCCAGCCGTCCCAAATACTGGGGTGGCTGTCTGTTTTTGATTTTAATTTCCGTAAGCTATAGGACCATAAGTGGAAGTGCCATAGGCTGTGTTGCTTTGTTTCTTACGTGTTTCAGGAAACACCATACACTTCTTCAGGGTGGCTGCTGGCAATTTACATCCTGCCAATCAGCATAACAAGGCTCCCTGTTCTCCATATCCTGTCCTACCTTTCTGGATTTTACACTTTTTTCAGATTGCCTTTTGCCCGGCGGGCTGTCAGACATCATTGTAGTGCAGATTTCCTTTACAGGCTTGCTTGGTTGGCCAAAAAGGGCTTATGCGTTTTTTCCTTAATATATTCAGGATAAAACGCATATGCACTTTTTGGCCAAGTGCATCATTGTCGACGTTGTGCTTCTTTTCCTATGCTTTCAGGGCAATTCCAGTCTACCCCCTGCAATCGTTTTCCTGAAATTCTGCCCCGCTTTCAAGTCCCCTTCGCAGGCTTACTTCAATATATTTTTGGAGGATAGCTGTCATTTATAACTCTGCAGGTTTGTGAATTACAGTGCCCCTGAGCGCCTTTCCTCAACTCGCTTTCTTGTGAGCTGGGCACAAAACCGCAGGATTGATTCAGGCCCTAATCTGTTTTCAGCAGGGCACGCTGAGCGTTTGTTGAATTCCTCTTCCTGGTGGGAAATGAGCGTTACATTTGCCCGTGCAGACACCTACAGCTAGTCTCTCATTGGTTCTCCCTATTCCTGTTCATCTTGCACAGAAATTGCAAGCTGTGCCAAAGAGGAGGTTAAAGGCACTGACTCTCCAAGCGGGGAGAGTGTTAGGAAAGCATCTGGAATGGTGAAGCCGAGGACCAGGATAAGAAAACTGAGATGCATTTTAAATCATTTCCCAATCACACGGTGGACGATACTCTGGGTTTCCCATGCATGTTTTAGCTGGAAGAAGAATGCCTTGAACCTGGAGAGTTTGGAGCCATGGAATGGGTACCATGCAGTATGACTTCAAAGGGTCTGCATTTGCTCACCGAAACTCACCAATGCTATCAGCCTGAAGTGTCCATCCTTATGTCTCAACCAGCTCTGGGTGTAGATGTGGTCAATCCCGGTTGCATCACATGCCCTGAGTGAATTATTTAAGAATTGCTCTCTATTTCACTGTCTTTGTGTTTTGTTTTCGAAAGTTATTTTGATAATTGGATTTATCGGATTTTCACTGCTGCGTTTCGGCCGCTGTAACCATGCTTGTTTCTCTTACGGAGACATATATATCCATGGGTTTTAAGATTCTTCCTAGTCAGGTATATTCCTAGGCGTTGAATATGTGGTGTTGGGTCCATTTCGTTGAGCAAGGAGTAGGTCTTGTCTATTACATATTTGGCTTATGGAAAGTTATCTGTGCTAATTTCAGTCTCTGGTTTTATGCAGCACCCCAAGGCACCTTTCCCCATAAGCAAGCACTAGTTGGTTTTCTAAATTTGAGACCCTGTTCTGTTTTGTAATTCAGTTCATGTGTAGTCAAGTTTACATTCCGTGTATCAGTGATATCTTATGATGTTTCTATTTCTGTGTGACGTAGTTCACGTAGAATCACCGTACATGCATCCACTCACTAACCGCTACGGGCGTGATGACACAGATTTCATTGCTGAGTGATATTCCATTGTACGTACATGCCACAACTTCTTTATCCATTTTTTGCTTTCTGGGATATTTACCTGGTACTGTAGGCGAGCTTCCTTTGAACACAGCCATCCCAAACATTGGGGTGGCTGTCTGTTTTTGATTTTAATTTCCGTAAGCTATAGGGCCATAAGTGCAATTGCCATAGGCTGTGTTGCTTTGTTTCTTACGTGTTTCACAAAACACCATACACTTCTCCAGGTTGGCTGTTGGCAATTTACATCCTGCCAATTGGCATAAGAAGGCTCACTCTTCTCCATATCCTGCCATACCTTTCTGGATTTTCCACTATTTTCAGATGGCTCTTTTGCCAGGGGGGCAGTGAGACTTCATTGTAGTGCAGATTTCCTTTACAGGCTTGCTTCGTTGGCCAAAATGTGCATATGCATTTTTTCCTGAATATATTCAGGAAAAAACGCATATGCCCTTTTTGGCCAAGTGCATCATTGTCGACGTTTTGCCTCTTTTCCAATGCTTTCAAGGCAATTCCAGTCTACCCCCTGCAATCGTTTTCCTGAAATTTTGGCCCGCCTTCCAGTCCCCTTCGCAGGCTTACTTCAATATATTTTTGGAGGATAGCTGTCATTTATAACTCTGCAGGTTTGTGAATTACAGTGCCCCTGAGCTCCTTTCTTCAACTCGCTTTCTTGTGAGCTGGGCCCAAAACCGCAGGATTGCTTCAGGCCCTAATCTGTTTCCAGCAGGGCACGCTGAGCCTTTGGTTAATTCCTCTTCCTGGTGGGAAATGAGCGTTACATTTGCCCGTGCAGACACCTACATCTAGTATCTCATTGCTTCTCCTATTCCTGTTCATCTTGCACAGAAATTGCAAGCTGTGCCAAATACGAGGTTAAAGGCACTGACTTTCCAAGCGGGGAGATTGATAGTAAAGCATCTGGAATGGTGAACCCGAGGACAAGGATACAAAAACTGAGATGCATTTTAAATTGTTTCCCAATCACACGGTGGACGATACTCTGGGTTTCTCATGCATGTTTTAGCCAGAGGAAGAATCCTTTGAACCTGGAGAGTTGGGACCCATGGAATGGGTACCATGCAGTATGACTTCAAAGGGTCTACATTTGCTCACCGAAACTCACCAATGCTATCAGCCTGAAGTGTCCAGCCTTATGTCTCAACCAGCTCTGGGTGTAGTTGTGGTAAATCCCGGTTGCATCACATGCCCTGAGTGAATTATTTAAGAATTGCTCTCTATTTCACTGTCTTTGTGTTTTGTTTTTGAAATTTATTTTGATAATGGGATTTATCGGATTTTCACTGCTGCGTTTATGCCGCTGTACACACGCTTGACTCTCTTACGGAGACGTATATATCCTTGGGTTTTAAGATTCTTCCTAGTCAGGTATATTCCTAGGCGTTGAATATGTGGTGTTGAGTCCATTTCGTTGAGCAAGGAGTAGGTCTTGTCTATTACATATTTGGCTTATGGAATGTTATCTGTGCTAATTTCAGTCTCTCGTTTTATGCAGCACCCCAAGGCACCTTTCCCCATAAGCAAGCACTAGTTGGTTTTCTAAATTTGAGACCCTGTTCTGTTTTGTAATTCAGTTCATTTGTAGTCAAGTTTACATTCCGTGTATTAGTGATATCTTATGATGTTTCTTTTTCTGTGTGACGTAGTTCACGTAGAATCACCGTACCTGCATCCACTCACTATGCCGCTACGGGCCTGATGACACAGATTTCATTGCTGAGTGATATTGCATTGCACGTACGTGCCACAACTTCTTTATCCATTTTTTGCTTTCTGGGATATTTACCTGATACTGTAGACGAGCTTTTTGGGAACACAGCCGTCCCAAACTTTGGGGTGACTCTCTGTTTTTGATTTTAATTTCCCTAAGCAATAGGACCATAAGTGCAATTGCCATAGGCTGTGTTGCTTTATTTCTTACGTGTTTCAGGAAACACCATACACTTCTCCAGGGTGGCTGTTCAAAATTTACATCCTGCCAATCAGCATAACAAGGCTCCCTGTTCTCCATATCCTGTCCTACGTTTCTGGATTTTACAATTTTTTCAGATGGCCCTTTTGCCCGGGGGGCAGTGAGACTTCATTGTAGTGCAGATTTCCTTTACAGGCTTGCTTGGTTGGCCAAAAAGGGCGTATGCGTTTTTCCTGAATATATTCAGGAAAAAACGCATACGCTCTTTTTGGCCAAGTGCATCATTGTCGACGTTCTGCCTCTTTTCCTATGCTTTCAGGGCAATTCCAGTCTACACCCTGCAATCGTTTTCCTGAAATTCTGCCCCGCTTTCAAGTCCCCTTCGCAGGCTTACTTCAATATATTTTTGGAGGATAGCTGTCAATTATAACTCGGCAGGTTTGTGAATTACAGTGCCTCTGAGCTCCATTCTTTAACTCGCTTTCTTGTGAGCTGGGCACAAAACCGCAGGATTGCTTCAGGCCCTAATCTGTTTCCAGCAGGGCACACTGAGTCTTTGTTTAATTCCTCTTCCTGGTGGGCAATGAGTGTTACATTTGCCGGTGCAGACACCTACAGCTAGTCTCTCATTGGTTCTCCCTATTCCTGTTCATGTTGCACAGAAATTGCAAACTGTGCCAAACAGGAGGTTAAAGGCACTGACTCTCCAAGCGGGGAGAGTGTTAGTAAAGCGTGTGGAATGGTGAACCCGAGGACAAGGATACGAAAACTGAGATGCATTTTAAATCGTTTCCCAATCACATGGTGGACGATACTCTGGGTTTCCCATGCATGTTTTAGCTGGAGGAAGAATCCCTTGAACCTGGAGAGTTGGGACCCATGGAATGGGTACCATGCAGTATGACTTCAAAGGGCCTGCATTTGCTCACCGAAACTCACCAATGCTATCAGCCTGAAGTGTCCAGCCTTATGTCTCAACCAGCTCTGGGTGTAGATGTGGTCAATCCCGGTTGCATCACATGCCCTGACTGAATTATTTAAGAATTGCTCTCTATTTCACTGTCTTTGTGTTTTGTTTTCGAAATTTATTTTGATAATTGGATTTATCGGATTTTCACTGCTGCGTTTCGGCCGCTGTACACACGCTTGTTTCTCTTACGGAGACATATATATCCATGGGTTTTAAGATTCTTCTTAGTCATGTATATTCCTAGGCGTTGAACATGTGTTGTTGGGTCTATTTCTTTGAGCAAGGGGTAGGTCTTGTCTATTATATATTTGGCTTCTGGAAAGTTATCTGTGCTAATTTCAGTCTCTGGTTTTATGCAGCACCCCAACGCACCTTTCCCCATAAGTAAGCACTAGTTGGTTTTCTAAATTTGAGACCCTGTTCTGTTTTGTAATTCAGTTCATGTGTAGTCAAGTTTACATTCCGTGTATCAGTGATATCTTATGATGTTTCTATTTCTGTGTGACGTAGTTCACGTAGAATCACCGTACATGCATCCACTCACTAACCGCTACGGGCCTGATGACACAGATTTCATTGCTGAGTGATATTCCATTGTACGTACATGCCACAAATTCTTTATCCATTTTTTGCTTTCTGGGATATTTACCTGGTACTGTAGACGAGCTTCCTGTGAACACAGCCGTCCCTAATATTGGGGTGGCTGTCTGTTTTTGATTTTAATTTCCGTAAGCTATAGGACCATAAGTGGAAGTGCCATAGGCTGTGTTGCTTTGTTTCTTACGTGTTTCAGGAAACACCATACACTTCTCCAGGGTGGCTGCTGGCAATTTACATCCTGCCAATCAGCATAACAAGGCTCCCTGTTCTCCATATCCTGTCCTACCTTTCTGGATTTTACACTTTTTTCAGATGGCCCTTTTGCCCGGTGGGCAGTCAGACTTCATTGTAGTGCAGATTTCTTTACAGGCTTGCTTGGTTGGCCAAAAAGGGCGTATGCGTTTTTTCCTGAATATATTCAGGAAAAAACGCATACGCCCTTTTTGGCCAAGTGCATCATTATCGACGTTCTGCCTCTTTTCCTATGCTTTCAGGGCAATTCCAGTCTACCCCCTGCAATCGTTTTCCTGAAATTCTGCCCCGCTTTCAAGTCCCCTTCGCAGGCTTACTTCAATATATTTTTGGAGGATAGCTGACATTTATAACTCTGCAGATTTGTGAATTACAGTGCCCCTGAGCTCCTTTCTTCAACTCGCTTTCTTGTGAGCTGGGCACAAAACCGCAGGATTGCTTCAGGCCCTAATTTGTTTCCGGCAGGGCACGCTGAGCCTTTGGTTAATTCCTCTTCCTTGTGGGAAATGAGCGTTACATTTTCCTGTGCAGACACCTACAGCTAGTCTCTCATTGGTTCTCCCTATTCCTGTTCATCTTGCACAGAAATTGCAAGCTGTGCTTAAAAGGAGGTTAAAGGCACTGACTCTCCAAGCAGGGAGAGTGTTAGTAAAGCATCTGGAATGGTGAAACCGAGGACCAAGATAAGAAAACTGAGATGCATTTTAAATCGTTTCCCAGTCACACGGTGGACCATACTGTGGGTTTCCCATGCATGTTTTAGCTGGAGGAAGAATCCCTTGAACCTGAAGAGTTGAGACCCATGGAATAGGTACCATGCAGAATGACTTCAAAGGGTCTGCATTTGCTCACCGAAACTCACCAATGTTATCAGCCTGAAGTGTCCAGCCTTATGTCTCAACCAGCTCTGGGTGTAGATGTGGTCAATCCCGGTTGCATCACATGCCCTGAGTGAATTATTTAAGAATTGCTCTCTATTTCACTGTCTTTGTGTTTTGTTTTCAAAATTTATTTTGATAATGGGATTTATCGGATTTTCACTGCTGTGTTTCGGCCGCTGTACACACGCTTGATTCTCTTACGGAGACATATATATCCATGGGTTTTAAGTTTCTTCCTAGTCAGGTATATTCTTAGGCGTTGAATATGTGGTGTTGAGTCCATTTCGTTGAGCAACGAGTAGGTCTTGTCTATTACATATTTGGCTTATGGAATGTTATCTGTGCTAATTTCAGTCTCTGGTTTTATGCAGCACCCCAAGGCACCTTTCCCAATAATCAAGCACTAGTTGGTTTTCTAAATTTGAGACCCTGTTCTGTTTTGTAATTCAGTTCATGTGTAGTCAAGTTTACATTCCGTGTATTAGTGATATCTTATGATGTTTCTTTTTCTGTGTGACGTAGTTCACGTAGAATCACCGTACCTGCATCCACTCACTATGCCGCTACGGGCCTGATGACACAGATTTCATTGCTGAGTGATATTGCATTGTACGTACGTGCCACAACTTCTTTATCCATTTTTTGCTTTCTGGGATATTTACCTGATACTGTAGACGAGCTTCTTGTGAACACAGCCGTCCCAAATATTGGGGTGGCTGTCTGTTTTTGATTTTAATTTCCGTAAGCTATAGGACCATAAGTGGAAGTGCCATAGGCTGTGTTGCTTTGTTTCTTACGTGTTTCAGGAAACACCATACACATCTCCAGGGTGGCTGCTGGCAATTTACATCCTGCCAATCAGCATAACAAGGCTCCCTGTTCTCCATATCCTGTCCTACCTTTCTTGATTTTACACTTTTTTCAGATGGCCCTTTTGCCCGGGGGGCAGTGAGACTTCATTGTAGTGCAGATTTCCTTTACAGGCTTGCTTGGTTGGCCAAAAAGGGCGTATGCGTTTTTTCCTGAATATATTCAGGAAAAAACGCATACGCACTTTTTGGCCAAGTGCATCATTGTCAACGTTCTGCCTCTTTTCCTATGCTTTCAGGGCAATTCCAGTCTACCCCCTGCAATGGTTTTCCTGAAATTCTGCCCCGCTTTCAAGTCCCCTTCGCAGGCTTACTTCAATATATTTTTGGAGGATAGCTGTCATTTATAACTCTGCAGGTTTGTGAATTACAGTGCCCTTGAGCTCCTTTCTTAAACTCGCTTTCTTGTGAGCTGGGCACAAAACCGCAGGATTGCTTCAGGCCCTAATCTGTTTCCGGCAGGGCACGCTGAGCCTTTCTTTAATTCCTCTTCCTGGTGGGAAATGAGCATTACATTTGCCCGTGCAGAAACCTACAGCTAGTCTCTCATTGGTTCTCCCTATTCCTGTTCATCTTGCACAGAAATTGCACGCTGTGCCAAACAGGAGGTTAAAGGCACTGACTCTCCAAGCGGGGAGAGTGTTAGTAAAGCATCTGGAATGGTGAACCCGAGGACCAGGATACGAAAACTGAGATGCATTTTAAATCGTTTCCCAATCACACGGTGGACGATACTCTGGGTTTCCCATGCAAGTTTTAGCTTGAGGAAGAATGACTTGAACCTGGAGAGTTGGGACCCATGGAATGGGTACCATGCAGTATGACTTCAAAGGGTCTGCATTTGCTCACCGAAACTCACCAATGCTATCAGCCTGAAGTGTCCAGCCTTATGTCTCAATCAGCTCTGCGTGTAGATGTGGTCAATCCCGGTTGCATCACATGCCCTGAGTGAATTATTTAAGAATTGCTCTCTATTTCACTGTCTTTGTGTTTTGTTTTCGAAATTTATTTTGATAATGGGATTTATCGGATTTTCACTGCTGCGTTTCGGCCGAAGTACACACGCTTGATTCTCTTACGGAGACATATATATCCATGGGTTTTAAGATTTTCCTAGTCAGGTATATTCCTAGGCGTTGAATATGTGGTGTTGGGTCCATTTCGTTGAGCAAGGAGTAGGTCTTGTCTATTACATATTTGGCTTATGGAAAGTTATCTGTGCTAATTTCAGTCTCTGGTTTTATGCAGCACCCCAAGGCACCTTTCCCCATAAGCAAGCACTAGTTGGTTTTCTAAATTTGAGACCCTGTTCTGTTTTGTAATTCTGTTCATGTGTAGTCAAGTTTACATTCCGTGTATTAGTGATATCTTATGATGTTTCTTTTTCTGTGTGACGTAGTTCACGTAGAATCACCGTACCTGCATCCACTCACTATGCCGCTACGGGCCTGATGACACAGATTTCATTGCTGAGTGATACTGCATTGCACGTACGTGCCACAACTTCTTTATCCATTTTTTGCTTTCTGGGATATTTACCTGGTACTGTAGACGAGCTTCTTGGGAGCACAGCCGTCCCAAACATTGGGGTGGCTCTCTGTTTTTGATTTTAATTTCCCTAAGGGATAGGACCATAAGTGCAATTGCCATAGGCTGTGTTGCTTTATTTCTTACGTGTTTCAGGAAACACCATACACTTCTCCAGTGTGGCTGCTGGCAATTTACATCCTGCCAATCAGCATAACAAGGCTCCCTGTTCTCCATATCCTGTCCTTCCTTTCTGGATTTTACACTTTTTTCAGATGGCCCTTTTGCACGGGGGGCAGTGAGATTTCATTGTAGTGCAGATTTCCTTTACAGGCTTGCTTGGTTGGCCAAAAAGGGCGTATGCGTTTTTTCCTGAATATATTCAGGAAAAAACGCATATGCCCTTTTTGGCCAAGTGCATCATTGTCGACGTTCTGCCTCTTTTCCTATGCTTTCAGGGCAATTCCAGTCTACCCCCTGCAATAGTTTTCCTGAAATTCTGCCCCGCTTTCAAGTCCCCTTCGCAGGCTTCCTTCAATATACTTTTGGAAGATAGCTGTCATTTATAACTCTGCAGGTTTGTGAATTACAGTGCCCCTGAGCTCCTTTCTTCAACTCGCTTTCTTGTGAGCTGGGCACAAAACCAAAGGATTCCTTAAGGCCCTAATCTGTTTCCAGCAGGGCACACAGAGCCTTTGTTTAATTCCCCTTCCTGGTGGGCAATGAGGGTTACATTTGCCCGTGCAGACACCTACAGCTAGTCTCTCATTGGTTCTCCCTATTCCTGTTCATCTTGCACAGAAATTGCAAGCTGTGCCAAAGAGGAGGTTAAAGGCACTGAATCTCCAAGCGGGGGAGTGTTAGTAAAGCATCTGGAATGGTGAACCCGAGGACCAGGATACGAAAACTGAGATGCATTATAAATCGTTTCCCAATCACACGGTGGACGATACTCTGGGTTTCCCATGCATGTTTTAGCTGGAGGAAGAATCCCTTGAACCTGGAGAGTTGGGACCCATGGAATGGGTACCATGCAGTATGACTTAAAAGGGTCTGCATATGCTCACCGAAACTCACCAATGCTATCAGCCTGAAGTGTCCAGCCTTATGTCTCAACCAGCTCTGGGTGTAGATGTGGTCAATCCCGGTTGCATCACATGCCCTGAGTGAATTATTTAAGAATTGCTCTCTATTTCACTGTCTTTGTGTTTTGTTTTCGAAATTTATTTTGATAATGGGATTTATCGGATTTTCACTGCTGCGTTTCGGCCGCTGTACACACGCTTGATTCTCTTACGGAGACATATATATCCGTGGGTTTTAAGATTCTTCCTAGTCAGGTATATTCCTAGGCGTTTAATATGTGGTGTTGGGTCCATTTCGTTGAGCAAGGAGTAGGTGTTGTCTATTACATATTTGGCTTATGGAAAGTTATCTGTGCTAATTTCAGTCTCTGGTTTTATGCAGCACCCCAAGGCACCTTTTCCCATAAGCAAGCACTAGTTGATTTTCTAAATTTGAGGCCCTGTTCTGTTTTGTAATTCAGTTCATGTGTAGTCAAGTTTACATTCCGTGTATTAGTGATATCTTATGATATTTCTTTTTCTGTGTGACGTAGTTCACATAGAATCACCGTACGTGCATCCACTCACTATGCCGCTACGGGCCTGATGACACAGATTTCATTGCTGAGTGATATTGCATTGCACGTACGTGCCACAACTTCTTTATGAATTTTTTGCTTTCTGGGATATTTACCTGATACTGTAGATGAGCTTCTTGTGAACACAGCCGTCCCTAATATTGGGGTGGCTGTCTGTTTTTGATTTTAATTTCCGTAAGCTATAGGACCATAAGTGGAAGTGCCATAGGCTGTGTTGCTTTGTTTCTTACGTGTTTCAGGAAACACCATACACTTCTCCAGGGTGGCTGCTGGCAATTTACATCCTGCCAATCAGCATAACAAGGCTCCCTGTTCTCCATATCCTGTCCTACCTTTCTGGATTTTACACTTTTTTCAGATGGCCCTTTTGCCCGGTGGGCAGTCAGACTTCATTGTAGTGCAGATTTCTTTACAGGCTTGCTTGGTTGGCCAAAAAGGGCGTATGCGTTTTTTCCTGAATATATTCAGGAAAAAAAGCATACGCCCTTTTTGGCCAAGTGCATCATTATCGACGTTCTGCCTCTTTTCCTATGCTTTCAGGGCAATTCCAGTCTACCCCCTGCAATCGTTTTCCTGAAATTCTGCCCCGCTTTCAAGTCCCCTTCGCAGGCTTACTTCAATATATTTTTGGAGAATAGCTGACATTTATAACTCTGCAGATTTGTGAATTACAGTGCCCCTGAGCTCCTTTCTTCAACTCGCTTTCTTGTGAGCTGGGCACAAAACCGCAGGATTGCTTCAGGCCCTAATCTGTTTCCGGCAGGGCACGCTGAGCCTTCGGTTAATTCCTCTTCCTGGTGGGAAACGAGCGTTACATTTTCCTGTGCAGACACCTACAGCTAGTCTCTCATTGGTTCTCCCTATTCCTGTTCATCTTGCACAGAAATTGCAAGCTGTGCTTAAAAGGAGGTTAAAGGCACTGACTCTCCAAGCAGGGAGAGTGTTAGTAAAGCATCTGGAATGCTGAAACCGAGGACCAAGATACGAAAACTGAGATGCATTTTAAATCGTTTCCCAGTCACACGGTGGACCATACTGTGGGTTTCCCATGCATGTTTTAGCTGGAGGAAGAATCCCTTGAACCTGAATAGTTGAGACCCATGGAATAGGTACCATGCAGAATGACTTCAAAGGGTCTGCATTTGCTCACCGAAACTCACCAATGTTATCAGCCTGAAGTGTCCAGCCTTATGTTTCAACCAGCTCTGGGTGTAGATGTGGTCAATCCCGGTTGCATCACATGCCCTGAGTGAATTATTTAAGAATTGCTCTCTATTTCACTGTCTTTGTGTTTTGTTTTCAAAATTTATTTTGATAATGGGATTTATCGGATTTTCACTGCTGTGTTTCGGCCGCTGTACACACGCTTGATTCTCTTACGGAGACATATATATCCATGGGTTTTAAGTTTCTTCCTAGTCAGGTATATTCCTAGGCGTTGAATATGTGGTATTGAGTCCATTTCGTTGAGCAACGAGTAGGTCTTGTCTATTACATATTTGGCTTATGGAATGTTATCTGTGCTAATTTCAGTCTCTGGTTTTATGCAGCACCCCAAGGCACCTTTCCCCATAATCAAGCACTGGTTGGTTTTCTAAATTTGAGACCCTGTTCTGTTTTGTAATTCAGTTCATGTGTAGTCAAGTTTACATTCCGTGTATTAGTGATATCTTATGATGTTTCTTTTTCTGTGTGACGTAGTTCACGTAGAATCACCGTACCTGCATCCAGTAAATATGCCGCTACGGGCCTGATGACACAGATTTCATTGCTGAGTGATATTGCATTGTACGTACGTGCCACAACTTCTTTATCCATTTTTTGCTTTCTGGGATATTTACCTGATACTGTAGACGAGCTTCTTGTGAACACAGCCGTCCCAAATATTGGGGTGGCTGTCTGTTTTTGATTTTAATTTCCGTAAGCTATAGGACCATAAGTGGAAGTGCCATAGGCTGTGTTGCTTTGTTTCTTACGTGTTTCAGGAAACACCATACACTTCTCCAGGGTGGCTGCTGGCAATTTACATCCTGCCAATCAGCATAACAAGGCTCCCTGTTCTCCATATCCTGTCCTACCTTTCTGGATTTTACACTTTTTTCAGATGGCCCTTTTGCCCGGGGGGCAGTGAGACTTCATTGTAGTGCAGATTTCCTTTACAGGCTTGCTTGGTTGGCCAAAAAGGGCATATGCGTTTTTTCCTGAATATATTCAGGAAAAAACGCATACGCACTTTTTGGCCAAGTGCATCATTGTCGACGTTCTGCCTCTTTTCCTATGCTTTCAGGGCAATTCCAGTCTACCCCCTGCAATCGTTTTCCTGAAATTCTGCCCCGCTTTCAAGTCCCCTTCGCAGGCTTACTTCAATATATTTTTGGAGGATAGCTGTCATTTATAACTCTGCAGGTTTGTGAATTACAGTGCCCTTGAGCTCCTTTCTTAAACTCGCTTTCTTGTGAGCTGGGCACAAAACCGCAGGATTGCTTCAGGCCCTAATCTGTTTCCGGCAGGGCACGCTGAGCCTTTCTTTAATTCCTCTTCCTGGTGGGAAATGAGCATTACATTTGCCCGTGCAGACACCTACAGCTAGTCTCTCATTGGTTCTCCCTATTCCTGTTCATCTTGCACAGAAATTGCAAGCTGTGCCAAACAGGAGGTTAAAGGCACTGACTCTCCAAGCGGGGAGAGTGTTAGTAAAGCATCTGGAATGGTGAACCCGAGGACCAGGATACGAAAACTGAGATGCATTTTAAATCGTTTCCCAATCACACGGTGGACGATACTCTGGGTTTCCCATGCAAGTTTTAGCTGGAGGAAGAATGACTTGAACCTGGAGAGTTGGGACCCATGGAATGGGTACCATGCAGTATGACTTTAAAGGGTCTCCATTTGCTCACCGAAACTCACCAATGCTATCAGCCTGAAGTGTCCAGCCTTATGTCTCAACCAGCTCTGGGTGTAGATGTGGTCAATCCCGGTTGCATCACATGCCCTGAGTGAATTATTTAAGAATTGCTCTCTATTTCACTGTCTTTGTGTTTTGTTTTCGAAATTTATTTTGATAATGGGATTTATCGGATTTTCACTGCTGCGTTTCGGCCGAAGTACACACGCTTGATTCTCTTACGGAGACATATATATCCATGGGTTTTAAGATTCTTCCTAGTCAAGTATATTCCTAGGCGTTGAATATGTGGTGTTGGGTCCATTTCGTTGAGCAAGGAGTAGGTCTTGTCTATTACATATTTGGCTTATGGAAAGTTATCTGTGCTAATTTCAGTCTCTGGTTTTATGCAGCACCCCAAGGCACCTTTCCCCATAAGCAAGCACTAGTTGGTTTTCTAAATTTGAGACCCTGTTCTGTTTTGTAATTCAGTTCATGTGTAGTCAAGTTTACATTCCAAATATTAGTGATATCTTATGATGTTTCTTTTTCTGTGTGACGTAGTTCACGTAGAATCACCGTACCTGCATCCACTCACTATGCCGCTACGGGCCTGATGACACAGATTACATTGCTGAGTGATATTGCATTGTACGTACGTGCCACAACTTCTTTATCCATTTTTTGCTTTCTGGGATATTTACCTGATACTGTAGACGAGCTTCTTGTGAACACAGCCGTCCCAAATATTGGGGTGGCTGTCTGTTTTTGATTTTAATTACCGTAAGCTGTAGGACCATAAGTGGAAGTGCCATAGGCTGTGTTGCTTTGTTTCTTACGTGTTTCAGGAAACACCATACACTTCTCCAGGGTGGCTGCTGGAAATTTACATCCTGCCAATCAGCATAACAAGGCTCCCTGTTCTCCATATCCTGTCCTACCTTTCTGGATTTTACACTTTTTTCAGATGGCCCTTTTGCCCAGTGGGCAGTTAGACTTCATTGTAGTGCAGATTTCCTTTACAGGCTTGCTTGGTTTGCGAAAAAGGGCGTATGCGTTTTTTCCTGAATATATTCAGGAAAAAACGCATACGCCCTTTTTGGCTAGGTGCATCATTGTCAACGTTCTGCCTCTTTTCCTATGCTTTCAGGGCAATTCCAGTCTACCCCCTGCAATCGTTTTCCTGAAATTCTGCCCCGCTTTCAAGTCCCCTTCGCAGGCTTACTTCAATATATTTTTGGAGGATAGCTGTCATTTATAACTCTGCAGGTTTTTGAATTACAGTGCCCCTGAGCTCCTTTCTTCAACTCGCTTTCTTGTGAGCTGGGCACAAAACCGCAGGATTGCTTCAGGCCCTAATCTGTTTCCGGCAGGGCACCCTGAGCCTTTGGTTAATTCCTCTTCCTCGTGGGAAATGAGCGTTACATTTGCCCGTGCAGACACCTACAGCAAGTCTCTCATTGGTTCTCCCTATTCCTGTTCATCTTGCACAGAAATTACAAGCTGTGCCAAACAGGAGGTTAAAGGCACTGACTCTCCAAGCAGGGAGAGTGTTAGTAAAGCATCTGGAATGGTGAACCCGAGGACCAGGATACGAAAACTGAGATGCATTTTAAATCGTTTCCCAATCACACGGTGGACCATACTGTGGGTTTCCAATTCATGTTTTAGCTGGAGGAAGAATCCCTTGAATCTGAAGAGTTGGGACCCATGGAATAGGTACCATGCAGTATGACTTCAAAGGGTCTGCATCTGCTCACCGAACCTCACCAATGCTATCAGCCTGAAGTGTCCAGGGTTATGTCTCAACCAGCTCTGTGTGTAGATGTGGTCAATCCCGGTTGCATCACATGCCCTGAGTGAATTATTTAAGAATTGCTCTCTATTTCACTGTCTTTGTGTTTTGTTTTCGAAATTTATTTTGATAATGGGATTTATCGCATTTTCACTGCTGCGTTTCGGCCTCTGTACACACGCTTGATTCTCTTACGGAGACATATATATCCATGGGTTTTAATATTCTTCCTAATCAGGTATATTCCTAGGCGTTGAATATGTGGTGTTGAGTCCATTTCGTTGAGCAAGGAGTAGGTCTTTTCTATTACATATTTGGCTTATGGAATGTTATCTGTGCTAATTTCAGTCTCTGGTTTTATGCAGCACCCCAAGGCACCTTTCCCCATCAGCAAGCACTAGTTGGTTTTCTAAATTTGAGACCCTGTTCTGTTTTGTAATTCAGTTCATGTGTAGTCAAGTTTACATTCCGTGTATTAGTGATATCTTAAGATGTTTCTTTTTCTGTTTGACGTAGTTCACGTAGAATCACCGTACCTGCATCCACTCACTATGCCGCTACGGGCCTGATGACACAGATTTCATTGCTGAGTGATATTTCATTGCACATACGTGCCAAAACTTCTTTATCCATTTTTTGCTTTCTGGGATATTTACCTGGTACTGTAGACGAGCTTCTTGGGAACACATCCGTCCCAAACTTTGGGGTGGCTCTCTGTTTTTGATTTTAATTTTCCTAAGGAATAGGACCATAAGTGCAATTGCCATAGGCTGTGTTGCTTTATTTCTTACGTGTTTCAGGAAACACCATACAATTCTCCAGGGTGGCTGTTGGCAATTTACATCCTGCCAATCAGCATAACAAGGCTCCCTGTTCTCCATATCGTGTCCTAACTTTCTGGATTTTACACATTTTTCAGATGGCCCTTTTGCCCGGGGGGCAGTGAGATTTCATTGTAGTGCAGATTTCCTTTACAGGCTTGCTTGGTTGACCAAAAAGAGTGTATGCGTTTTTTCCTGAATATATTCAGGAAAAAACGCATACGCCCTTTTTGGCCAAGTGCATCACTGTCGACGTTCTGCCTCTTTTCCTATGCTTTCAAGGCAATTCCAGTCTACCCCCGGCAATCGTTTTCCTGAAATTCTGCCCCGCTTTCAAGTCCCCTTCGCAGGCTTCCTTCAATATACTTTTGGAAGATAGCTGTCATTTATAACTCTGCAGGTTTGTGAATTACAGTGCCCCTGAGCTCCTTTCTTCAACTCGCTTTCTTGTGAGCTGGGCACAAAACCGCAGGATTGCTTCAGGCCCTAATCTGTTTCCAGCAGGGCACACTGAGGCTTTGTTTAATTCCTCTTCCTGGTGGGCAATGAGCATTACATTTGCCCGTGCAGACACCTACAGCTAGTCTCTCATTGGTTCTCCCTATTCCTGTTCATCTTGCACAGAATTTGCAAGCTGTGCCAAACAGGAGGTTAAAGGCACTGACTCTCCAAGCGGGGAGAGTGTTAGTAAAGCATCTGGAATGGTGAACCGGAGGACCAGGATACGAAAACTGAGATGCATTTTAAATCGTTTCCCAATCACACGGTGGATGATACTCTGGGGTTCCCATGCATGTTTTAGCTGGAGGAAGAATCCCTTGAACCTGGAGAGTTGGGACCCATGGAATGGGTACCATGCAGTATGACTTCAAAGGGTCTGCATTTGCTCACCGAAACTCACCAATGCTATCAGCCTGAAGTGTCCAGCCTTATGTCTCAACCAGCTCTGGGTGTAGATGTGGTCAATCCCGGTTGCATCACATGCCCTGAGTGAATTATTTAAGAATTGCTCTCTATTTCACTGTCTTTGTGTTTTGTTTTCGAAATTTATTTTGATAATGGGATTTATCGGATTTTCACTGCTGCATTTCGGTCGCTGTACACACGCTTGATTCTCTTACGGAGACATATATATCCATGGGTTTTAAGATTCCTCCTACCCAGGTACATTCCTAGGCGTTGAATATGTGGTGTTGGGTCCATTTCGTTGAGCAAGGAGTAGGTCTTGTCTATTACATATTTGGCTTATGGAAAGTTATCTGTGCTAATTTCAGTCTCTGGTTTTATGCAGCACCCCAAGGCACCTTTCCCCATAAGCAAGCACTAGTTGGTTTTCTAAATTTGAGACCCTGTTCTGTTTTGTAATTCAGTTCATGTGTAGTCAAGTTTACATTCCGTGTATTAGTGATATCTTATGATGTTTCTTTTTCTGTGTGACGTAGTTCACGTAGAATCACCGTACCTGCATCCACACACTATGCCGCTACGGGCCTGATGACACAGATTTCATTGCTGAGTGATATTGCATTGTACGTATGTGCCACAACTTCTTTATCCATTTTTTGCTTTCTGGGATATTTACCTGATACTATAGATGAGCTTCTTGTGAACACAGCCGTCCTAAATATTGGGGTGGCTCTCTGTTTTTGATTTTAATTTCCATAAGCTATAGGACCATAAGTGGAAGTGCCATAGGCTGTGTTGCTTTGTTTCTTACGTGTTTCAGGAAACACCATACACTTCTCCAGGGTGGCTGCTGGCAATTTACATCCTGCTAATCAGCAAAACAAGGCTCCCTGTTCTCCATATCCTGTCCTAACTTTCTGGATTTTACACTTTTTTGACATGGCCCTTTTGCCCGGGGGGCAGTGAGACTTCATTGTAGTGCAGATATCCTTTCCAGGCTTGCTTGGTTGGCCAAAAAGGGCGTATGCGTTTTTTCCTGAATATATTCAGGAAAAAACGCATACGCCCTTTTTGGCCAAGTCCATCATTGTCGACGTTCTGCCTCTTTTCCTATGCTTTCAGGGCAATTCCAGTCTACCCCCTGCAATGGTTTTCCTGAAACTCTGCCTCGCTTTCAAGTCCCCTTCGCAGGCTTACTTCAATATATTTTTGGAGGATAGCTGTCATTTATAACTCTGCAGGTTTGTGAATTACAGTGCCCCTGAGCTCCTTTCTTCAACTCGCTTTCTTGTGAGTTAGGCACAAAACCGCATGATTGCTTCAGGCCCTAATCTGTTTCCGGCAGGGCACACTGAGCCTTTGTTTAATTCCTCTTCCTGGTGGGCAATGAGCATTACATTTGCCCGTGCAGACACCTACAGCTAGTCTCTCATTGGTTCTCCCTATTCCTGTTCATCTTGCACCGAAATTGCAAGCTGTGCCAAAGAGGAGGTTAAAGGCACTGACTCGCCAAGCGGGGAGAGTGTTAGTAAAGCATCTGGAATGGTGAACCCGAGGACCAGGATACGGAAACTGAGATGCATTTTAAATCGTTTCCCAATCACACAGTGGACGATACTCTGGGTTTCCCATGCATGTTTTAGCTGGAGGAAGAATCCCTTGAACCTGGAGTGTTGGGACCCATGGAATGTGTACCATGCAGTATGACTTCAAAGGGTCTGCATTTGCTCACCGAAACTCAACAATGCTATCAGCCTGAAGTGTCCAGCCTTATGTCTCAACCAGCTCTGGGTGTAGATGTGGTCAATCCCGGTTGCATCACATGCCCTGAGTGAATTATTTAAGAATTGGTCTCTATTTCACTGTCTTTGTGTTTTGTTTTCGAAATTAATTTTGATAATGGGATTTATCGGATTTTCACTGCTGCGTTTCGGCCGCTGTACACACGCTTGATTCTCTTACGGAGACATATATATCCATGGGTTTTAAGATTCTTCCTAGTCAGTTATATTCCTAGGCATTGAATATGTGGTGTTGAGTCCATTTCGTTGAGCAAGGAGTAGGTCTTGTCTATTACATATTTGGCTTATGGAATGTTATCTGTGCTAATTTAAGTCTCTGGTTTTATGCAGCACCCCAAGGCACCTTTCCCCATAAGCAAGCATTAGTTGGTTTTCTAAATTTGAGACCCTGTTCTGTTCTGCAATTCAGTTCATGTGTAGTCAAGTTTACATTCCGTGTATTAGTGATATCTTATGATGTTTCTTTTTCTGTGTGACGTAGTTCACGTAGAATCACCGTACCTGCATCCACTCACTATGCCGCTACGGGCCTGATGACACAGATTTCATTGCTGAGTGATATTGAATTGCACGTACGTGCCACAGCTTCTTTATCCATTTTTTGCTTTCTGGGATATTTACCTGGTACTGTAGAAGAGCTTCTTGTGAACACAGCCGTCCCAAATTTTGGGGTGGCTCTCTGTTTTTGATTTTAATTTCCCTAAGGAATAGGACCATAAGTGCAATTGCCATAGGCTGTGTTGCTTTATTTCTAACGTGTTTCAGTAAACACCATACACTTCTCCAGGGTGGCTGTTGGCAATTTACATCCTGCCAATCAGCATAACAAGGCTCCCTGTTCTCCATATCCTGTCCTACCTTTCTGGATTTTACACTTTTTTCAGATGGCCCTTTTGCCCGGGGGGCAGTGAGACTTCATTGTAGTGCAGAATTCCTTTACAGGCTTGCTTGGTTGGCCAAAAAGTGCTTATGCGTTTTTTCCTGAATATATTCAGGAAAAAACGCATACGCCCTTTTTAGAAAATTGCATCATTGTCGACGTTCTGCCTCTTTTCCTATGCTTTCAGGACAATTACAGTCCACCCCCTGCAATCGTTTTCCTGAAACTCTGCCCCGCTTTCAAGTCCCCTTCGCAGGCTTACTTCAATATATTTTTGGAGGATAGCTGTCATTTATAACTCTGCAGGTTTGTGAATTACAGTGCCCCTGAGCTCCTTTCTTCAACTCGCTTTCTTGTGAGCTGGGCACAAAACCGCATGATTGCTTCAGGCCCTAATCTGTTTCCGGCAGGGCATGCTGAGCCTTTGGTTAATTCCTCTTCCTGGTCGGAAATGAGCATTACATTTGCCCGTGCAGACACCTACAGCTAGTCTCTCATTGGTTCTCCCTATTCCTGTTCATCATGCCCAGAAATTGCAAGCTGTGCCAAACAGGAGTTTAAAGGCACTGACTCTCCAAGCAGGGAGAGTGTTAGTAAAGCGTCTGGAATGTTGAACCCGAGGACCAGGATACGAAAACTGAGGTGCATTTTAAATCGTTTCCCAATCACACGGTGGACCATACTGTGGGTTTCCCATGCATGTTTTAGCTGGAGGAAGAATCCCTTGAACCTGGAGAGTTGGGACCCATGGAATAGGTACCATGCAGTATGACTTCAAAGGGTCTGCATTTGCTCACCGAAACTCACCAATGCTATCAGCCTGAAGTGTCCAGCCTTATGTCTCAACCAGCTCTGGGTGTAGATGTGGTCAATCCCGGTTGCATCACATGCCCTGAGTGAATTATTTAAGAATTGCTCTCTATTTCACTGTCTTTGTGTTTTGTTTTCGAAATTTATTTTGATAATGGGATTTATCGGATTTTCACTGCTGCGTATCGGCCGCTGTACACACGCTTGATTCTCTTACGGAGACATATATATCCATGGGTTTTAAGATTCTTCCTAGTCAGGGATATTCCTAGGCGTTGAATATGTGGTGTTGAGTCCATTTCGTTGAGCAAGGAGTAGGTCTTGTCTATTACATATTTGGCTTATAGAATGTTATCTGTGCTAATTTCAGTCTCTGGTTTTATGCAGCACCCCAAGGCACCTTTCCCCATAAGCAAGCACTAGTTGGTTTTCTAAATTTGAGACCCTGTTCTGTTTTGTAATTCAGTTCATGTGTAGTCAAGTTTACATTCCGTGTATTAGTGATATCTTATGATGTTTCTTTTTCTGTGTGACGTAGTTCATGTAGAATCACCGTACCTGCATCCACTCACTATGCCGCTATGGGCCTGATGACAGAGGTTTCATTGCTGAGTGATACTGCATTGCACGTACGTGCCACAACTTCTTTATCCATTTTTGCTTTCTGGGATATTTACCTGGTACTGTAGACGAGCTTCTTGTGAACACAGCCGTCCCAAATATTGGGGTGGCTGTCTGTTTTTGATTTTAATTTCCGTAAGCTATAGGACCATAAGTGGAAGTGCCATATGCTGTGTTGCTTTGTTTCTTACGTGTTTCAGGAAACACCATACACTTCTCCAGGGTGGCTGCTGGCAATTTACATCCTGCCAATCAGCATAACAAGGCTCCTTGTTCTCCATATCCTGTCCTACATTTCTGGATTTTACACTTTTTTCAGATGGCCCTTTTGCCCGGGGGGCAGTGAGACTTCATTGTTGTGCAGATTTCCTTTACAGGCTTGCTTGGTTGGACAAAAAGGGCGTATGCGTTTTTTCCTGAATATATTCAGGAAACAACGCATACGCCCTTTTTGGCCAAGTGCATCATTGTCGACGTTGTGCCTCTATTCCTATGCTTTTCCTATTGTCTATTACATATTTGGCTTATGGAACGTTATCTGTGCTAATTTCAGTCTCTGGTTTTATGCAGCACCCCAAGGCACCTTTCCCCATAAGCAAGCACTTGTTGGTTTTCTAAATTTGAGACCCTGTTCTGTTTTGTAATTCAGTTCATGTGTAGTCAAGTTTACATTCCGTGTATTAGTGATATCTTAT
The DNA here is from genome assembly GCF_963924675.1 of Phocoena phocoena. Lineage (NCBI taxonomy): Eukaryota > Metazoa > Chordata > Mammalia > Artiodactyla > Phocoenidae > Phocoena > Phocoena phocoena. The sequence continues at coordinate 226,252 of NW_027077706.1, read as the reverse complement.
GATGTTTCTTTTTCTGTGTGACGTAGTTCACGTAGAATCACCGTACCTGCATCCACTCACTATGCCGCTACGGGCCTGATGACAGAGGTTTCATTGCTGAGTGATACTGCATTGCACGTACGTGCCACAACTTCTTTATCCATTTTTGCTTTCTGGGATATTTACCTGGTACTGTAGACGAGCTTCTTGGGAACACAGCCGTCCCAAACTTTGGGGTGGCTCCCTTTTTTTGATTTTAATATCCCTAAGGAATAGGACCATAAGTGCAATTGCCATAGGCTGTGTTGCTTTATTTCTTATGTGTTTCAGTAAACACCATACACTTCTCCAGGGTGGTTGTTGGCAATTTCCATCCTGCCAATCAGCATAACAAGAATCCCTGTTCTCCATATCCTGTCCTACCTTTCTGGATTTTAAACTTTTTTCAGATGGCCCTTTTGCCCGGGCGGCAGTGAGACTTCATTGTAGTGCAGATTTCTTTACAGGCTTGCTTGGTTGGCCAAAAAGGGCGTATGCGTTTTTTCCTGAATATATTCAGGAAAAAACGCATACGCCCTTTTTGGCCAAGTGCATCATTGTTGACGTTCTGCCTCTTTTCCTATGCTTTCAGGGCAATTCCAGTCTACCCCTGAAATCGTTTTCCTGAAATTATGCCCCACTTTCAAGTCCCCTTCGCAGGCTTACTTCAATATATTTTTGGAGGATAGCTGTCATTTATAACTCTGCAGGTTTGTGAATTACAGTGCTCCTGAGCTCCTTTCTTCAACTCGCTTTCTTGTGAGCTGGGCACAAAACCGCAGGATTGCTTCAGGCCCTAATCTGTTTCCGGCAGGGCACACTGAGCCTTTGGTTAATTCCTCTTCCTGGTGGGAAATGAGCGTTACATTTGCCCGTGCAGACACCTACAGCTAGTCTCTCATTGGTTCTCCCTATTCCTGTTCATCTTGCACAGAAATTGCAAGCTGTGCCAATCAGGAGGTTAAAGGCAATGACTCTCCAAGCAGGGAGAGTGTTAGTAAAGCATCTGGAATGGGGAACCCGAGGAAAAGGATACGAAAACTGAGATGCATTTTAAATCGTTTCCCAGTCACATGGTGGACCATACTGTGGGTTTCCCATGCATGTTTTAGCTGGAGGAAGAATCCCTTGAAACTGAAGAGTTGGGACCCATGGAATAGGTACCATGCAGTATGACTTCAAAGGGTCTGCATTTGCTCACCGAAACTCACCAATGCTATCAACCTGAAGTGTCCAGCCTTATGTCTCAACCAGCTCTGGGTGTAGATGTGGTCAATCCCAGTTGCATCACATGCCCTGAGTGAATTATTTAAGAATTGCTCTCTATTTCACTGTCTTTGTGTTTTGTTTTCGAAATTTATTTTGATAATGGGATTTATCGGATTTCACTGCTGTGTTTCGCCCGCTGTACACACACTTGATTCTCTTACGGAGACATATATATCCATGGGTTTTAAGATTCTTCCTAGTCAGGTATATTCCTAGGCGTTGAATATGTGGTGTTGGGTCCATTTCGTTGAGCAAGGAGTAGGTCTTGTCTATTACATATTTGGCTTATGAAATGTTATCTGTGCTAATTTCAGTCTCTGGTTTTATGCAGCACCCCAAGGCACCTTTCCTCATAAGCAAGCACTAGTTGGTTTTCTAAATTTGAGACCCTGTTCTGTTTTGTAATTCAGTTCATGTGTAGTCAAGTTTACATTCCGTGTATTAGTGATATCTTATGATGTTTCTTTTTCTGTGTGACGTAGTTCACGTAGAATCACCGTACCTGCATCCACTCACTATGCCGCTATGGGCCTGATGACACAGATTTCATTGCTGAGTGATACTGCATTGCACGTACGTGCCACAACTTCTTTATCCATTTTTTGCTTTCTGGGATATTTACCTGGTACTGTAGACGAGCTTCTTGGGAACACAGCCGTCCCAAACATTGGGGTGGCTCTCTGTTTTTGATTTTAATTTCCCTAAGGAATAGGACCATAAGTGCAATTGCCATAGGCTGTGTTGCTTTATTTCTTACGTGTTTCAGGAAACACCATACACTTCTCCAGTGTGGCTGCTGGCAATTTACATCCTGCCAATCAGCATAACAAGGCTCCCTGTTCTCCATATCCTGTCCTTCCTTTCTGGATTTTACACTTTTTTCAGATGGCCCTTTTGCCCGGGGGGCAGTGAGATTTCATTGTAGTGCAGATTTCCTTTACAGGCTTGCTTGGTTGGCCAAAAAGGGCGTATGCGTTTTTTCCTGAATATATTCAGGAAAAAACGCATACGCCCTTTTTGGCCAAGTGCATCATTGTCGACGTTCTGCCTCTTTTCCTATACTTTCAGGGCAATTCCAGTCTACCCCCTGCAATCGTTGTCCTGAAATTGTGCCCCGCTTTCAAGCCCCCTTCGCAGGCTTACTTCAATATATTTTTGGAGGATAGCTGTCATTTATAACTCTGCAGGTTTGTGAATTACAGTGCCCCTGAGCTCCTTTCTTCAACTCGCTTTCTTGTGAGCTGGGCACAAAACCGCAGGATTGCTTCAGGCCATAATCTGTTTCCGGCAGGGCACGCTGAGCCTTTGGTTAATTCCTCTTCCTGGTGGGAAATGAGCGTTACATTTGCCCGTGCAGACACCTACAGCTAGTCTCTCATTGGTTCTCCCTATTCCTGTTCATCTTGCACAGAAATTGCAAGCTGTGCCAAACAGGAGGTTAAAGGCACTGACTCTCCAAGCAGGGAGAGTGTTAGTAAAGCGTCTGAAATGGTGAACCCGAGGACCAGGATACGAAAACTGAGATGCATTTTAAATCTTTCCCAATCACACGGTGGACCATACTGTGGGTTTCCCATGCATGTTTTAGCTGGAGGAAGAATCCCTTGAACCTGAGGAGTTGGGACCCATGGAATAGTTACCATGCAGTATGACTTCAAAGGGTCTGCATTTGCTCACCGAAACTCACCAATGCTATCAGCCTGAAGTGTCCAGCCTTATGTCTCAACCAGCTCTGGGTGTAGATGTGGTCAATACCGGTTGCATCACATGCCCTGAGTGAATTATTTAAGAATTGCTCTCTATTTCACTGTCTTTGTGTTTTGTTTTCGAAATTTATTTTGATAATGGGATTTATCGGATTTTCACTGCTGCGTTTCGGCCGCTGTACACACGCTTGATTCTCTTACGGAGACATATATATCCATGGGTTTTAAGATTCTTCCTAGTCAGGTATATTCCTAGGCATTGAATATGTGGTGTTGGGTCAATTTCGTTGAACAAGGAGTAGGTCTTGTCTATTCCATATTTGGCTTATGGAAAGTTATCTGTGCTAATTTCAGTCTCTGGTTTTATGCAGCACCCCAAGGCACCTTTCCCCATAAGCAAGCACTAGTTGGTTTTCTAAATTTGAGACCCTGTTCTGTTTTGTAATTCAGTTCATGTGTAGTCAAGTTTACATTCCGTGTATTAGTGATATCTTATGATGTTTCTTATTCTGTGTGACGTAGTTCACGTAGAATCACCGTACCAGCATCCACTCACTATGCCCCTACGGGCCTGATGACACAGATTTCATTGCTGAGTGATACTGCATTGCACGTACGTGCCACAACTTCTTTATCCATTTTTTGCTTTCTGGGATATTTACCTGGTACTGTAGACGAGCTTCTTGTGAACACAGCCGTCCCAAATATTGGGGTGGCTGTCTGTTTTTGATTTTAATTTCCGTAAGCTATAGGACCATAAGTGGAAGTGCCATAGGCTGTGTTGCTTTGTTTCTTACGTGTTTCAGGAAACACCATACACTTCTCCAGGGTGGCTGCTGGCAATTTACATCCTGCCAATCAGCATAACAAGGCTCCTTGTTCTTCATATCCTGTCCTACCTTTCTGGATTTTACACTTTTTTCAGATGGCCCTTTTGCCCGGGGGCCAGTGAGACTTCATTGTAGTGCAGATTTCCTTTACAGGCTTGATTGGTTGGCCAAAAAGGGCGTATGCGTTTTTTCCTGAATATATATTTTTCCTGAATATATTCAGGAAAAAACGCATACGCCCTTTTTCGCCAAGTGCATCATTGTCGACGTTCTGCCTCTTTTCCTATGCTTTCAGGGCAATTACAGTCTAACCCCTGCAATCGTTTTCCTGAAATTCTGCCCCGCTTTCAAGTCCCCTTCGCAGGCTTACTTCAATATATTTTTGGAGGATAGCTGTCATTTATAACTCTGCAGGTTTGTGAATTACAGTGCCCCTGAGCTCCTTTCTTCAACTCGCTTTCTTGTGAGCTGGGCACAAAACCGCACGATTGCTTCAGGCCCTAATCTGTTTCCGGCAGGGCACGCTGAGCCTTTGGTTAATTCCTCTTCCTGGTGGGAAATGAGCGTTACATTTGCCCGTGCAGACACCTACAGCTAGTCTCTCATTGGTTCTCCCTATTCCTGTTCATCTTGCACAGAAATTGCAAGCTGTGCCAATCAGGAGGTTAAAGGCATTGACTCTGCAAGCGGGGAGAGTGTTAGTAAAGCATCTGGAATGGTGAACCCGAGGATCAGGATACGAAAACTGAGATGCATTTTAAATCGTCTCCCAATCACACGGTGGACGATACTCTGGGTTTCCCATGCATGTTTTAGCTGGAGGAAGAATCCCTTGAACCTGGAGTGTTGGGACCCATGGAATGTGTACCATGCAGTATGACTTCAAAGGGTCTGCATTTGCTCACCGAAACTCAACAATGCTATCAGCCTGAAGTGTCCAGCCTTATGTCTCAACCAGCTCTGGGTGTAGATGTGGTCAATCCCGGTTGCATCACATGCCCTGAGTGAATTATTTAAGAATTGCTCTCTATTTCACTGTCTTTGTGTTTTGTTTTCGAAATTTATTTTGATAATGGGATTTATCGGATTTTCACTGCTGCGTTTCGGCCGCTGTACACACGCTTGATTCTCTTACGGAGACATATATATCCATGGGTTTTAAGATTCTTCCTAGTCAGGTATATTCCTAGGCATTGAATATGTGGTGTTGGGTCCATTTCGTTGAGCAAGGAGTAGGTCTTGTCTATTACATATTTGGCTTATGGAAAAATTATATGTGCTAATTTCAGTCTCTGGTTTTATGCAACACCCCAAGGCACCTTTCCCAAAAAGCAAGCACTAGTTGGTTTTCTAAATTTGAGACCCTGTTCTGTTTTGTAATTCAGTTCATGTGTAGTCAAGTTTACATTCCATGTATTAGTGATATCTTATGATTTTTCTTTTTCTGTGTGATGTAGTTAACGTAGAATCACCGTACCTGCATCCACTCACTATGCCGCTACGGGCCTGATGACACAGATTTCATTGCTGAGTGATATTGCATTGTACGTACGTGCCACAACTTCTTTATCCATTTTTTGCTTTCTGGGATATTTACCTGATACTGTAGACTAGCTTCTTGTGAACACAGCCGTCCCAAATATTGGGGTGGCTGTCTGTTTTTGATTTTAATTTCCGTAAGCTATAGGACCATAAGTGGAAGTGCCATAGGCTGTGTTGCTTTGTTTCTTACGTGTTTCAGGAAACACCATACACTTCTCCAGGGTGGCTGCTGGCAATTTACATCCTGCCAATCAGCATAACAAGGCTCCCTGTTCTACATATCCTGTCCTACCTTTCTGGATTTTACACTTTTTTCAGATGGCACTTTTGCCCGAGGGTCTGTGAGACTTCATTGTAGTGCAGATTATCTTTACAGGCTTGCTTGGTTGGCCAAAAAGGGCGTATGTGTTTTTTCCTGAATATATTCAGGAAAAAACGCATACGCACTTTTTGGCCAGGTGCATCATTGTCGACGTTCTGCCTCTTTTCCTATGCTTTCAGGGCAATTCCAGTCTACCCCCTGCAATCGTTTTCCTGAAATTCTGCCCCGCTTTCAAGTCCCCTTCGCAGGCTTACTTCAATATATTTTTGGAGGATAGCTGTCATTTATAACTCTGCAGGTTTGTGAATTACAGTGCCCCTGAGCTCCTTTCTTCAACTCGCTTTCTTTTGAGCTGTGCACAAAACCGCAGGATTGTTTCAGGCCCTAATCTGTTTCCGGCAGGGCACGCTGAGCCTTTGGTTAATTCCTCTTCCTCGTGGGAAATGAGCGTTACATTTGCCCGTGCAGACACCTACAGCTAATCTCTCATTGGTTCTCCCTATTCCTGTTCATCTTGCACAGAAACTGCAAGCGGTGCCAAACAGGAGGTTAAAGGCACTGACTCTCCAAGCAGGGAGTGTGTTAGTAAAGCATCTGGAATGGTGAACCCGAGGACCAGGATACGAAAACTGAGATGCATTTTAAATCGTTTCCCAATCACACTGTGGACGACACTCTGGGTTTCCCATGCATGTTTTAGCTAAAGGAAGAATCCCTTGAACCTGGAGAGTTGGGACCCATGGAATGGGTACCATGCACTATGACTTCAAAGGGTCTGCATTTGCTCACCGAAACTCACCAATGCTGTCAGACTGAAGTGTTCAGCCTTATGTCTCAACCAGATCTGGGTGTAGATGTGGTCAATCCCGGTTGCATCACATGCCCTGAGTGAATTATTTAAGAATTGCTCTCTATTTCACTATCTTTGTGTTTTGTTTTCGAAATTTTTTTGATAATGGGATTTATCGGATTTTCACTGCTGCGTATCGGCCGCTGTACACACGCTTGATTCTCTTACGGAGACATATATATCCATGGGTTTTAAGATTCTTCTTAGTCAGGTATATTCCTAGGCGTTGAATATGTGGTGTTGGGTCCATTTCGTTGAGCAAGGAGTAGGTCTTGTCTATTACATATTCGGCTTATGGAAAGTTATCTGTGCTAATTTCAGTCTCTGGTTTTATGCAGCACCCCAAGGCACCTTTCCCCATAAGCAAGCACTAGTTGGTTTTCTAAATTTGAGACCCTGTTCTGTTTTGTAATTCAGTTCATGTGTATTCAAGTTTACATTCCGTGTATTAGTGATATCTTATGATGTTTCTTTTTCGGTGTGACGTAGTTCACGTAGAATCACCGTACCTGCATCCACTCACTATGCCGCTACGGGCCTGATGACACAGATTTCATTGCTGAGTGATACTGCATTGCACGACGTGCCACTACTTCTTTATCCATTTTTTGCTTTCTGGGATATTTACCTGGTACTGTAGACGAGCTTCTTGGGAACACAGCCGTCCCAAACTTTGGGGTGGCTCTCTGTTTTGGATTTTAATTTCCCTAAGGAATAGGACCATAAGTGCAATTGCCATAGGCTGTGTTGCTTTATTTCTTACGTGTTTCAGGAAACACCATACACTTCTCCAGGGTGTCTGTTGGCAATTTACATCCTGCCAATCAGCATAACAAGGTTCCCTGTTCTCCATATCCTGTCCTACCTTTCTGGATTTTACACTTTTTTCAGATGGCCCTTTTGCCCGAGGGACAGTGAGACTTCATTGTAGTGCAGATTTCCTTTACAGGCTTGCTTGGTTGGCCAAAAAGGGCGTATGCGTTTTTTCCTGAATATATTCAGGAAAAAACGCATACGCCCTTTTTGGCCAAGTGCATCATTGTCGACGTTCTGCCTCTTTTCCTATGCTTTCAGGGCAATTCCAGTCTACCCCCTGCAATCGTTTTCCTGACATTCTGCCCCGCTTTCAAGCCCGCTTCGCAGGCTTACTTCAATATATTTTTGGAGGATAGCTGTCATTTATAACTCTGCAGGTTTGTGAATTACAGTGCCCCTGAGCTCCTTTCTTCAACTCGCTTTCTTGTGAGCTGGGCACAAAACCGCAGGATGGCTTCAGGCCCTAATCTGTTTCCGGCAGGGCACACTGAGCCTTTGGTTAATTCCTCTTCCTGGTGGGAAATGAGCGTTACATTTGCCCGTGCAGACACCTATAGCTAGTCTCTCATTGGTTCTCCCTATTCCTGTTCATCTTGCACAGAAATTGCAAGCTGTGCCAAACAGGAGGTTAAAGGCACTGACTCTCCAAGCGGGGAGAGTGTTAGAAAAGCATCTGAAATGGTGAAACCAAGGACCAGGATACGAAAACTGAGATGCATTTTAAATCGTTTCCCAATCACATGGTGGACCATACTGTGGGTTTCCCATGCATGTTTTAGCTGGAGGAAGAATCCCTTGAACCAGAAGAGTTGGGACCCATGGAATATGTACCATGCAGTATGACTTCAAAGGGTCTGCATTTGCTCACCGAAACTCACCAATGCTATCAGCCTGAAGTGTCCAGCCTTATGTCTCAAGCAGCTCTGGGTGTAGATGTGGTCAATCCCGGTTGCATAACATGCCCGGAGTGAATTATTTAAGAATTGCTCTGTATTTCACTGTCTTTGTGTTTTGTTTTTGAAATTTATTTTGATAATGGGATTTATCGGATTTTCACTGCTGCGTTTATGCCGCTGTACACACGCTTGATTCTCTTACGGAGACATATATATCCATGGGTTTTAAGATTCTTCCTAGTCAGGTATATTTCTAGGCGTTGAATATGTGGTGTTGGGTCCATTTCGTTGAGCAAGGAGTAGGTCTTGTCTATTACATATTTGGCTTATGGAAAGTTATCTGTGCTAATTTCAGTCTCTGGTTTTATGCAGCACCCCAAGGCACCTTTCCCCATAAGCAAGCACTAGTTGGTTTTCTAAATTTGAGACCCTGTTTTGTTTTGTAATTCAGTTCATGTGTAGTCAAGTTTACATTCCATGTATTAGTGATATCTTATGATGTTTCTTTTTCTGTGTGACGTAGGTCACGTAGAATCACCGTACCTGCATCCACTCACTATGCCGCTACGGGCCTGATGACACAGATTTCATTGCTGAGTGATATTGCATTGTACGTACGTGCCACAACTTCTTTATCCATTTTTTGCTTTCTGGGATATTTACCTGATACTGTAGATGACCTTCTTGTGAACACAGCCGTCCCAAATATTGGGGTGGCTGTCTGTTTTTGATTTTAATTTCCGTAAGCTATAGGTCCATAAGTGGAAGTGCCATAGGCTGTGTTGCTTTGTTTCTTACGTGTTTCAGGAAACACCATACACTTCTCCAGGCTGCCTGCTGACAATTTACATCCTGCCAATCAGCATAACAAGGCTCCCTGTTCTACATATCCTGTCCTACCTTTCTGGATTTTACACTTTTTTCAGATGGCCCATTTGCCCGGGGGGCAGTGAGACTTCATTGTAGTGCAGATATCCTTTACAGGCTTGCTTGGTTGGCCAAAAAGGGCGTATGCGTTTTTTCTTGAATATATTCAGGAAAAAACGCATACGCCCTTTTTGGCCAAGTGCATCATTGTCGACGTTCTGCCTCTTTTCCTATGCTTTCAGGGCAATTCCAGTCTACCCCCTGCAATGGTTTTCCTGAAACTCTGCCTCGCTTTCAAGTCCCCTTCGCAGGCTTACTTCAATATATTTTTGGAGGATAGCTGTCATTTATAACTCTGCAGGTTTTTGAATTACAGTGCCACTGAGCTCCTTTCTTCAACTCGCTTTCTTGTGAGCTGGGCACAAAACCGCAGGATTGCTTCAGGCCCTAATCTGTTTCCAGCAGGGCACACTGAGCCTTTGTTTAATTCCTCTTCCTGGTGGGCAATGTGCATTACATTTGCCCTTGCAGACACCTACAGCTAGTCTCTCATTGGTTCTCCCTATTCCTGTTCATCTTGCACAGAAATTGCAAGCTGTGCCAAAGGGGAGGTTAAAGGCACTGACTCTCCAAGCAGGGAGAGTGTTAGTAAAGCATCTGGAATGGTGAACCTGAGGACCAGGATACGAAAACTGAGATGCATTTTAAATCGTTTCCCAATCACACGGTGGACGATACTCTGGGTTTCCCATGCATGTTTTAGCTGGAGGAAGAATCCCTTGAACCTGGAGAGTTGGGACCCATGGAATGGGTACCATGCAGTATGACTTCAAAGGGTCTACATTTGCTCACCGAAACTCACCAATGCTATCAACCTGAAGTGTCCAGCCTTATGTCTCAACCAACTCTGGGTGTAGATGTGGTCAATCCCGGTTGCATCACATGCCCTGAGTGAATTATTTAAGAATTGCTCTCTATTTCACTGTCTTTGTGTTTTGTTTTCGAAATTTATTTTGATAATGGGATTTATCGGATTTTCACTGCTGCGTTTCGGCCGCTGTACACACGCTTGATTCTCTTACGGAGACATATATATCCATGGGTTTTAAGATTCTTCCTAGTCAGGTATATTCCTAGGCGTTGAATATGTGGTGTTGAGTCCATTTCGTTGAGCAAGGTGTAGGTCTTGTCTATTACATATTTGGCTTATGGAATGTTATCTGTGCTAATTTCAGTCTCTGGTTTTATGCAGCACCCCAAGGCAACTTTCCCCATAAGCAAGCACTAGTTGGTTTTCCAAATTTGAGACCCTGTTCTGTTTTGTAATTCAGTTCATGTGTAGTCAAGTTTACATTCCGTGTATTAGTGATATCTTATGATGTTTCTTTTTCTGTGTGACGTAGTTCACGTAGAATCACCGTACATGCATCCACTCACTATGCCGCTACGGGCCTGATGACACATATTTCATTGCTGAGTGATATTGCATTGTACGTACGTGCCACAACTTCTTTATCCATTTTTTGCTTTCTGGGATATTTACCTGATACTGTAGACGAGCTTCTTGTGAACACAGCCGTCCCAAATATTGGGGTGGCTGTCGGTTTTTGATTTTAATTTCCGTAAGCTATAGGACCATAAGTGGAAGTGCCATAGGCTGTGTTGCTTTGTTTCTTACGTGTTTCAGGAAACACCATACACTTCTCCAGTGTGGCTGCTGACAATTTACATCCTGCCAATCAGCATAACAAGGCTCCCTGTTCTCCATATCCTGTCCTACCTTTCTGGATTTTACACTTTTTTCAGATGGCCCTTTTGCCCGGGGTGGGGCAGTGAGATTTCATTGTAGTGCAGATTTCATTTACAGGCTTGCTTGGTTGGCCAAAAAGGGCGTATGCGTTTTTTCCTGAATATATTCAGGAAAAAACGCATACGCCCTTTTTGGCCAAGTGCATCATTGTCGACGTTGTGCCTCTTTTCCTATGCTTTCAGGGCAATTCCAGTCTACCCCCTGCAATCGTTTTCCAGAAATTCTGCCCCGCTTTCAAGTCCCCTTCGCAGGCTTACTTCAATATATTTTTGGAGGATAGCTGTCATTTATAACTCTGCAGGTTTGTGAATTACAGTGCCCCTGAGCTCCTTTCTTCAACTCGCTTTCTTGTGAGCTGGGCACAAAACCGCATGATTGCTTCAGGCCCTAATCTGTTTCCGGCAGGGCATGCTGAGCCTTTGGTTAATTCCTCTTCCTGGTCGGAAATGAGCATTACATTTGCCCGTGCAGACACCTACAGCTAGTCTCTCATTGGTTCTCCCTATTCCTGTTCATCATGCCCAGAAATTGCAAGCTGTGCCAAACATGAGGTTAAAGGCACTGACTCTCCAAGCAGGGAGAGTGTTAGTAAAGCGTCTGGAATGTTGAACCCGAGGACCAGGATACGAAAACTGAGGTGCATTTTAAATCGTTTCCCAATCACACGGTGGACCATACTGTGGGTTTCCCATGCATGTTTTAGCTGGAGGAAGAATCCTTTGAACCTGGAGAGTTGGGACCCATGGAATAGGTACCATGCAGTATGACTTCAAAGGGTCTGCATTTGCTCACCGAAACTCACCAATGCTATCAGCCTGAAGTGTCCAGCCTTATGTCTCAACCAGCTCTGGGTGTAGATGTGGTCAATCCCGGTTGCATCACATGCCCTGAGTGAATTATTTAAGAATTGCTCTCTATTTCACTGTCTTTGTGTTTTGTTTTCGAAATTTATTTTGATAATGGGATTTATCGGATTTTCACTGCTGCGTATCGGCCGCTGTACACACGCTTGATTCTCTTACGGAGACATATATATCCATGGGTTTTAAGATTCTTCCTAGTCAGGTATATTCCTAGGCGTTGAATATGTGGTGTTGAGTCCATTTCGTTGAGCAAGGAGTAGGTCTTGTCTCTTACATATTTGGCTTATAGAATGTTATCTGTGCTAATTTCAGTCTCTGGTTTTATGAAGCACCCCAAGGCACCTTTCCCCATAAGCAAGCACTAGTTGGTTTTCTAAATTTGAGACCCTGTTCTGTTTTGTAATTCAGTTCATGTGTAGTCAAGTTTACATTCCGTGTATTAGTGATATCTTATGATGTTTCTTTTTCTGTGTGACGTAGTTCACGTAGAATCACCGTACCTGCATCCACTCACTATGCCGCTACGGGCCTGATGACACAGATTTCATTGCTGAGTGATATTGCATTGTACGTACGTGCCACAACTTCTTTATCCATTTTTTGCTTTCTGGGATATTTACCTGATACTGTAGACGAGCTTCTTGTGAACACAGCCGTCCCAAATATTGGGGTGGCTGTCTGTTTTTGATTTTAATTTCCGTAAGCTATAGGACCATAAGTGGAAGTGCCATATGATGTGTTGCTTTGTTTCTTACGTGTTTCAGGAAACACCATACACTTCTCCAGGGTGGCTGCTGGCAATTTACATCCTGCCAATCAGCATAACAAGGCTCCCTGTTCTCCATATCCTGTCCTACATTTCTGGATTTTACACTTTTTTCAGATGGCCCTTTTGCCCGGGGGGCAGTGAGACTTCATTGTAGGGCAGATTTCCTTTACAGGCTTGCTTGGTTGGACAAAAAGGGCGTATGCGTTTTTTCCTGAATATATTCAGGAAACAACGCATACGCCCTTTTTGGCCAAGTGCATCATTGTCGACGTTGTGCCTCTATTCCTATGCTTTTCCTATTGTCTATTACATATTTGGCTTATGGAAAGTTATCTGTGCTAATTTCAGTCTCTGGTTTTATGCAGCACCCCAAGGCACCTTTACCCATAAGCAAGCACTAGTTGGTTTTCTAAATTTGAGACCCTGTTCTGTTTTGTAATTCAGTTCATGTGTAGTCAAGTTTACATTCCGTGTATTAGTGATATCTTATGATGTTTCTTTTTCTGTGTGACGTAGTTCACGTAGAATCACCGTACCTGCATCCACTCACTATGCCGCTACGGGACTGATGACAGAGGTTTCATTGCTGAGTGATACAGCATTGCACGTACGTGCCACAACTTCTTTATCCATTTTTGCTTTCTGGGATATTTACCTGGTACTGTAGACGAGCTTCTTGGGAACACAGCCGTCCCAAACTTTGGGGTGGCTCTCTGTTTTTGATTTTAATTTCCATAAGGAATAGGACCATAAGTGCAATTGCCATAGGCTGTGTTGCTTTATTTCTTATGTGTTTCAGTAAACACCATACACTTCTCCAGGGTGGCTGTTCACAATTTACATCCTGCCAATCAGCATAACAAGGCTCCCTGTTCTCCATATCCTGTCCTACTTTTCTGGATTTTACACTATTTTTAGATGGCCCTTTTGCCCGGGCGGCAGTGAGACTTCATTGTAGTGCAGATTTCTTTACAGGCTTGCTTGGTTGGCCAAAAAGGGCGTATGCGTTTTTTCCTGAATATATTCAGGAAAAAACGCATACGCCCTTTTTGGCCCAGTGCATCATTGTCGAAGTTGTGCCTCTTTTCCTATGCTTTCAGGGCAATTGCAGTGTATCCCCTGCAATCGTTTTCCTGAAATTCTGCCCCGCTTTCAAGTCCCCTTCGCAGGCTTACTTCAATATATTTTTGGAGGATAGGTGTCATTTATAACTCTGCAGGTTTGTGAATTACAGTGCCCCTGAGCTCCTTTCTTCAACTCGCTTTCTTGTGAGCTGGGCACAAAACCGCAGGATTGCTTCAGGCCCTAATCTGTTTCCGGCAGGGCACACTGAGCCTTTGTTTAATTCCTCTTCCTGGTGGGCAATGAGCGTTACATTTGCCCGTGCAGACACCTACAGCTAATCTCTCATTGGTTCTCCCTATTCCTGTTCATCTTGCACAGAAATTGCAAGCTGTGCCAAACAGGAGGTTAAAGGCACTGACTCTCCAAGCAGGGAGAGTGTTAGTAAAGCATCTGGAATGGTGAAACCGAGGACCAGGATACGAAAACTGAGATGCATTTTAAATCGTTTCCCAATCACATGGTGGACGATACGCTGGGTTTCCAATGCATGTTTTAGCTGGAGGAAGAATCCCTTGAACCTGGAGAGTTGGGACCCATGGAATGGGTACCATGCAGTATGACTTCAAAGGGTCTGCATTTGCTCACCGAAACTCACCAATGCTATCAGCCTGAAGTGTCCAGCCTTATGTCTCAACCAGCTCTGGGTGTAGATGTGGTCAATCCCGGTTGCATCACATGCCCTGAGTGAATTATTTAAGAATTGGTCTCTATTTTACTGTCTTTGTGTTTTGTTTTCGAAATTTATTTTGATAATGGGATTTATCGGATTTTCACTGCTGCGTTTCGGCCGCAGGACACACGCTTGATTCTCTTACGGAGACATATATATCCATGGGTTTTAAGATTCTTCCTAGTCAGGTATATTCCTAGGCGTTGAATATGTGGTGTTGGGTCCATTTCGTTGAGCAAGGAGTAGGTCTTGTCTATTACATATTTGGCTTATGGAAAAATTATATGTGCAAATTTCAGTCTCTGGTTTTATGCAGCACCCCAAGGCACCTTTCCCAATAAGCAAGCACTAGTTGGTTTTCTAAATTTGAGACGCTGTTCTGTTTTGTAATTCAGTTCATGTGTAGTCAAGTTTACATTCCATGTATTAGTGATATCTTATGATTTTTCTTTTTCTGTGTGATGTAGTTAACGTAGAATCACCGTACCTGCATCCACTCACTATGCCGCTACGGGCCTGATGACACAGATTTCATTGCTGAGTGATATTGCATTGTACGTACGTGCCACAACTTCTTTATCCATTTTTTGCTTTCTGGGATATTTACCTGATACTGTAGACTAGCTACTTGTGAACACAGCCGTCCCAAATATTGGGGTGGCTGTCTGTTTTTGATTTTAATTTCCGTAAGCTATAGGACCATAAGTGGAAGTGCCAAAGGCTGTGTTGCTTTGTTTCTTACGTGTTTCAGGAAACACCATACACTTCTCCAGGGTGGCTGCTGGCAATTTACATCCTGCCAATCAGCATAACAAGGCTCCCTGTTCTCCATATCCTGTCCTACCTTTCTGGATTTTACACTTTTTTCAGATGGCCCTTTTGCCCGAGGGGCTGTGAGACTTCATTGTAGTGCAGATTATCTTTACAGGCTTGCTTGGTTGGCCAAAAAGGGCGTATGCGTTTTTTCCTGAATATATTCAGGAAAAAACGCATACGCACTTTTTGGCCAGGTGCATCATTGTCGACGTTCTGCCTCTTTTCCTATGCTTTCAGGGCAATTCCAGTCTACCCCCTGCAATCGTTTTCCTGAAATTCTGCCCCGCTTTCAAGTCCCCTTCGCAGGCTTACTTCAATATATTTTTGGAGGATAGCTGTCATTTATAACTCTGCAGGTTTGTGAATTACAGTGCCCCTGAGCTCCTTTCTTCAACTCGCTTTCTTTTGAGCTGGGCACAAAACCGCAGGATTGTTTCAGGCCCTAATCTGTTTCCGGCAGGGCACGCTGAGTCTTTGGTTAATTCCTCTTCCTCGTGGGAAATGAGCGTTACATTTGCCCGTGCAGACACCTACAGCTAATCTCTCATTGGTTCTCCCTATTCCTGTTCATCTTGCACAGAAACTGCAAGCGGTGCCAAACAGGAGGTTAAAGGCACTGACTCTCCAAGCAGGGAGTGTGTTAGTAAAGCATCTGGAATGGTGAACCCGAGGACCAGGATACGAAAACTGAGATGCATTTTAAATCGTTTCCCAATCACACGGTGGACGATACTCTGGGTTTCCAATGCATGTTTTAGCTGGAGGAAGAATCCCTTGAACCTGAACAGTTGGGACCCATGGAATAGGTACCATGCTGTATGACTTCAAAGGGTCTGCATCTGCTCACCGAACCTCACCAATGCTATCAGCCTGAAGTGTCCAGGCTTATGTCTCAACCAGCTCTGGGTGTAGATGTGGTCAATCCCGGTTGCATCACATGCCCTGAGTGAATTATTTAAGAATTGCTCTCTATTTCACTGTCTTTGTGTTTTGTTTTCGAAATTTATTTTGATAATGGGATTTATCGTATTTTCACTGCTGCGTTTCAGCCACTGTAGACACGCTTGATTCTCTTACGGAGACATATATATCCATGGGTTTTAAGATTCTTCCTAGTCAGGTATATTCCTAGGCGTTGAATATGTGGTGTTGAGTCCATTTCGTTGAGCAAGGAGTAGGTCTTGTCTATTACATATTTGGCTTATGGAATGTTATCTGTGCTAATTTCAGTCTCTGGTTTTATGCAGCACCCCAAGGCACCTTTCCCCATAAGCAAGCACTAGTTGGTTTTCTAAATTTGAGACCCTATTCTGTTTTGTAATTCAGTTCATGTGTAGTCAAGTTTACATTCCGTGTATTAGTGATATCTTAAGATGTTTCTTTTTCTGTGTGACGTAGTTCACGTAGAATCACCGTACCTGCATCCACTCACTATGCCGCTACGGGCCTGATGATACAGATTTCATTGCTGAGTGATATTGCATTGCACGTACGTGCCACAACTTCTTTATCCATTTTTTGCTTTCTGGGATATTTACCTGGTACTGTAGACGAGCTTCTTGGGAACACAGCCGTCCCAAACTTTGGGGTGGCTCTCTGTTTTTGATTTTAATTTCCCTAAGGAATAGGACCATAAGTGCAATTGCCATAGGCTGTGTTGCTTTATTTCTTACGTGTTTCTGGAAACACCATACACTTCTCCAGGGTGGCTGTTGGCAATTTACATCCTGCCAATCAGCATAACAAGGCTCCCTCTTCTCCATATCCTGTCCTACCTTTCTGGATTTTACACTTTTTTCAGATGGCCCTTTTGCCCGGGGGGCAGTGAGATTTCATTGTAGTGCAGATTTCCTTTACAGGCTTGCTTGGTTGGCCAAAAAGTGCGTATGTGTTTTTTCCTGAATATATTCAGGAAAAAACGCATACGCCCTTTTTGGCTAAGTGCATCATTGTCGACGTTGTGCCTCTTTTCCTATGCTTTCAGGGCAATTCCAGTCTACCCCCTGCAATCGTTTTCCTGAAATTCTGCCCCGCTTTCAAGTCCCCTTCACAGGCTTACTTCAATATACTTTTGGAAGATAGCTGTCATTTATAACTCTGCAGGTTTGTGAATTACAGTGCCCCTGAGCTCCTTTCTTCAACTCGCTTTCTTGTGAGCGGGGCACAAAACCGCAGGATTGCTTCAGGCCCTAATCTGTTTCCAGCAGGGCACACTGAGCGTTTGTTTAATTCCTCTTCCTAGTGGGCAGTGAGCGTTACATATGCCCGTGCAGACACCTACAGCTAGTCTCTCATTGGTTCTCCCTATTCCTGTTCATCTTGCACAGAAATTGCAAGCTGTGCCAAAGAGGAGGTTAAAGGCACTGACTCTCCAATCGGGGAGAGTGTTAGTAAAGCATCTGGAATGGTGAACCCGAGGACCAGGTTACGAAAACTGAAATGCATTTTAAATCGTTTCCCAATCACACGGTGGACGATACTCTGGGTTTCCCATGCATGTTTTAGCTGGAGGAAGAATCCCTTGAACCTGGAGAGTTGGGACCCATGGAATGGGTACCATGCAGTATGACTTCAAAGGGTCTGAATTTGCTCACTGAAACGCACCAATGCTATCAGCCTGAAGTGTCCAGCCTTATGTCTCAACCAGCTCTGGGTGTAGATGTGGTCAATCCCGGTTACATCACATGCCCTGAGTGAATTATTTAAGAATTGCTCTCTATTTCACTGTCTTTGTGTTTTGTTTTCGAAATTTATTTTGATAATGGGATTTATCGGATTTTCACTGCTGTGTTTCGGCCGCTGTACACACGCTTGATTCTCTTACGGAGACATATATATCCATGGGTTTTAAGATTCTTCCTAGTCAGGTATATTCCTAGGCGTTGAATATGTGGTGTTGGGTCCATTTCGTTGAGCAAGGTGTAGGTCTTGTCTATTACATATTTGGCTTATGGATTGTTATCTGTGCTAATTTCAGTCTCTGGTTTTATGCAGCACCCCAAGGCACCTTTCCCCATAAGCAAGCACTAGTTGGTTTTCCAAATTTGAGACCCTGTTCTGTTTTGTAATTCAGTTCATGTGTAGTCAAGTTTACATTCCGTGTATTAGTGATATCTTATGATGTTTCTTTTTCTGTGTGACGTAGTTCACGTAGAATCACCGTACCTGCATCCACTCACTATGCCACTACGGGCCTGATGACACAGATTTCATTGCTGAGTGATATTGCATTATACGTACGTGCCACAACTTCTTTATCCGTTTTTTGCTTTCTGGGATATTTACCTGATACTGTAGACGAGCTTCTTGTGAACACATCCGTCCCAAATATTGGGGTGGCTGTCTGTTTTTGATTTTAATTTCCATAAGCTATAGGACCATAAGTGGAAGTGCCATAGGCTGTGTTGTTTTGTTTCTTACGTGTTTCAGGAAACACCATACACTTCTCCAGGGTGGGTGCTGGCAATTTACATCCTGCCAATCAGCATAACAAGGCTCCCTGTTCTCCATATCCTGTCCTACCTTTCTGGATTTTACACTTTTTTCAGATGGCCCTTTTGCCCGGGGGGCAGTGAGACTTCATTGTAGTGGAGATTTCCTTAACAGGCTTGCTTGGTTGGCCAAAAAGGTCGTATGCGTTTTTTCCTGAATATATTCAGGAAAAAACGCATACGACCTTTTTGGCCAAGTGCATCATTGTCGACTTTCTGCCTGTTTTCCTATGCTTTCAGGGCAATTCCAGTCTACCCATGCAATCGTTTTCCTGAAATTCTGCCCCGCTTTCAAGTCCCCTTCGCAGGCTTACTTCAATATATTTTTGGAGGATAGCTGTCATTTATAACTCTGCAGGTTTGTGAATTACAGTGCCCCTGAGCTCCTTTCTTCAACTCGCTTTCTTGTGAGTTGGGCACAAAATCGCAAGATTGCTTCAGGCCCTAATCTGTTTCCAGCAGGGCACACTGAGCCTTTGTTTAATTCCTCTTCCTGTTGGGCAATGAGTTACATTTGGCCGTGCAGACACCTACAGCTAGTCTCTCATTGGTTCTCCCTATTTCTGTTCATCTTGCACAAAAATTGCAAACTGTGCCAAACAGGAGGTTAAAGGCACTGACTCTCCAAGCGGGGAGAGTGTTAGTAAAGCGTCTGGAATGGTGAACCCGAGGACAAGGATACGAAAACTGAGATCCATTTTAAATTGTTTCCCAATCTCACGGTGTACCATACTCTGTGTTTTCCATGCATGTTGTAGCTGAAGGAAGAATCCCTTGAACCTGGAGTGCTGGGACCCATGGAATGGGTACCATGCAGTATGACTTCAAAGGGTTGCATTTGCTCACTGAAACTCACCAATGCTATCAGCCTGAAGTGTCCAGCCTTATGTCTCAACCAGCTCTGGGTATAGATGTGGTCAATCCCGGTTGCATCACATGCCCTGAGTGAATTATTTAAGAATTGCTCTCTATTTCACTGTCTTTGTGTTTTGTTTTCGAAATTTATTTTGATAATGGGATTTATCGGATTTTCACTGCTGCGTTTCGGCTGCTGTACACACGCTTGATTCTCTTACGGAGACATATAAATCCATGGGTTTTAAGATTCTTCCTAGTCAGGTATATTCCTAGGCGTTGAATATGTGGTGTTGAGTCCATTTCGTTGAGCAAGGAGTAGGTCTTGTCTATTACATATTTGGCTTATGGAATGTTATCTGTGCTAATTTCAGTCTCTGGTTTTATGCAGCACCCCAAGGCACCTTTCCCCATAAGCAAGCACTAGTTGGTTTTCTAAATTTGAGACCCTGTTCTGTTTTGTAATTCAGTTCATGTGTAGTCAAGTTTACATTCCATGTATTAGTGATATCTTATGATGTTTCTTTTTCTGTGTGACGTAGTTCACGTAGAATCACCGTACCTGCATCCACTCACTATGCCGCTACGGGCCTGATGACACAGATTTCATTGCTGAGTGATATTGCATTGTACGTACGTGCCACAACTTCTTTATCCATTTTTTGCTTTCTGGGATATTTACCTGATACTGTAGACGAGCTTCTTGTGAACACAGCCGTCCCAAATATTGGGGTGGCTGTCTGTTTTTGATTTTAATTTCCGTAAGCTATATGACCATAAGTGGAAGTGCCATAGGCTGTGTTGCTTTGTTTCTTACGTGTTTCAGGAAACACCATACACTTCTCCAGGGTGGCTGCTGGCAATTTACATCCTGCCAATCATCATAACAAGGCTCCCTGTTCTCCATATCCTGTCCTACCTTTCTGGATTTTACACTTTTTTCAGATGGCCCTTTTGCCCGGGGGGCAGTGAGACTTCATTGTAGTGCAGATTTCCTTTACAGGCTTGCTTGGTTGGCCAAAAAGGGCGTAGGCGTTTTTTCCTGAATATATTCAGGAAAAAACGCCTACGCCCTTTTTGGCCAAGTGCATCATTGTCGACGTTCTGCCTCTTTTCCTATGCTTTCAGGGCAATTCCAGTCTACCCCCTGCAATCGTTTTCCTCAAATTCTGCCCCGCTTTCAAGTCCCCTTCGGAGGCTTACTTCAATATATTTTTGGAGGATAGCTGTCATTTATGACTCTGCAGGTTTGTGAATTACAGTGCCCCTGAGCTCCTTTCTTCAACTCGCTTTCTTGTGAGCTGGGCACAAAACCGCAGGATTGCTTCAGGCCCTAATCTTTTTCCTGCAGGGCATGCTGAGCCTTTGGTTAATTCCTCTTCCTGGTGGGAAATGAGCGTTACATTTGCCCGTGCAGACACCTACAGCTAGTCTCTCATTGGTTCTCCCTATTCCTGTTCATCTTGCACAGAAATTGCAAGCTGTGCCAAACAGGAGGTTAAAGGCACTGACTCTCCAAGCGGGGAGAGTGTTAGTAAAGCATCTGGAATGGTGAACCCGAGGACCAGGATACGAAAACTGAGATGCATTTTAAATCGTTTCCCAATCACACTGTGGACGACACTCTGGGTTTCCCATGCATGTTTTAGCTGAAGGAAGAATCCCTTGAACCTGGAGAGTTGGGACCCATGGAATGGGTACCATGCACTATGAATTCAAAGGGTCTGCATTTGCTCACCGAAACTCACCAATGCTGTCAGCCTGAAGTGTCCAGCCTTATGTCTCAACCAGCTCTGGGTGTAGATGTGGTCAATCCCGGTTGCAACACATGCCCTGAGTGAATTATTTAAGAATTGCTCTCTATTTCACTATCTTTGTGTTTTGTTTTCGAAATTTTTTTGATAATGGGATTTATCGGATTTTCACTGCTGCGTTTCGGCCACTGTACACACGCTTGATTCTCTTACGGAGACATATATATCCATGGGTTTTAAGATTCTTCCTAGTCAGGTATATTCCTAGGCGTTGAATATGTGGTGTTGGGTCCATTTCGTTGAGCAAAGAGTAGGTCTTGCCTATTACATATTTGGCTTATGGAAAGTTATCTGTGCTAATTTCAGTCTCTGGTTTTATGCAGCACCCCAAGGAACCTTTTCCAAAAGGAAGCACTAGTTGGTTTTCTAAATTTGAGACCCTGTTCTGTTTTGTAATTCAGTTCATGTGTAGTCAAGTTTACATTCCGTGTATTAGTGATATCTTATGATGTTTCTTTTTCTGTGTGACGTAGTTCACGTAGAATCACCGTACCTGCATCCACTCACTATGCCGCTACGGGCCTGATGACACAGATTTCATTGCTGAGTGATATTGCATTGCACGTACGTGCCACAACTTCTTTATCCATTTTTTGCTTTCTGGGATATTTACCTGATACTGTAGACGAGCTTCTTGTGAACACAGCCGTCCCAAATATTGGGGTGGCTGTCTGTTTTTGATTTTAATTTTCGTAAGCTATAGGACCATAAGTGGAAGTGCCATAGGCTGTGTTGCTTTGTTTCTTACGTGTTTCAGGAAACACCATACACTTCTCCAGGGTGGCTGCTGGCAATTTACATCCTGCCAATCAGCATAACAAGGCTCCCTGTTCTCCATATCCTGTCCTAACTTTCTGGATTTTACACTTTTTTCAGATGGCCCTTTTGCCCGGGGGGCAGTGAGACTTCATTGTAGTGCAGATTTCCTTTACAGGCTTGCTTGGTTGGCCAAAAAGGGCATATGCGTTTTTTCCTGAATATATTCAGGAAAAAACGCATACGCCCTTTTTGGCCAAGTGCATCATTGTCGACGTTCTGCCTCTTTTCCTATGCTTTCAGGGCAATTCCAGTCTACCCCCTGCAATCGTTTTCCTGAAATTCTGCCCCGCTTTCAAGTCCCCTTCGCAGGCTTACTTCAGTATATTTTTGGAGGATAGCTGTCATTTATAACTCTGCAGGTTTGTGAATTACAGTGCCCCTGAGCTCCTTTCTTCAACTCGCTTTCTTGTGAGCTCGGCACAAAACCACAGGATTGCTTCAGGCCCTAATCTGTTTCCGGCAGGGCACACTGAACCTTTGGTTAATTCCTCTTCCTGGTGGGAAATGAGCGTTACATTTGCCTGTGCAGACACCTACAGCTAGTCTCTCATTGGTTCTCCCTATTCCTGTTCATCTTGCACAGAAATTGCAAGCTGTGCCAAAGAGGAGGTTAAAGGCACTGACTCTCCAAGCGGGGAGAGTGTTAGTAAATCATCTGGAATGGTGAACCCGAGGACCAAGATACGAAAACTGAGATGCATTTTAAATCGTTTCCCAATCACCCGGTGGACGATACTCTGGGTTTCCCATGCATGTTTTAGCTGGAGGAAGAATCCCTTGAACCTGGAGAGTTGGGACCCATGGAATGAGTACCATGCAGTATGACTTCAAAGGGTCTGCATTTGCTCACCGAAACTCACCAATGCTATCAGCCTGAAGTGTCCAGCCTTATGTATCAACCAGCTCTGGGTGTAGATGTGGTCAATCCCGGTTGCATCACATGCCCTGAGTGAATTATTTAAGAATTGCTCTCTATCTCATTGTCTTTGTGTTTTGTTTTCGAAATTTATTTTGATAATGGGATTTATCGGATTTTCACTGCTGCGTTTCGGCTGCTGTACACACGCTTGATTCTCTTACGGAGACATATAAATCCATGGGTTTTAAGATTCTTCCTAGTCAGGTATATTCCTAGGCGTTGAATATGTGGTGTTGAGTCCATTTCGTTGAGCAAGGAGTAGGTCTTGTCTATTACATATTTGGCTTATGGAATGTTATCTGTGCTAATTTCAGTCTCTGGTTTTATGCAGCACCCCAAGGCACCTTTCCCCATAAGCAAGCACTAGTTGGTTTTCTAAATTTGAGACCCTGTTCTGTTTTGTAATTCAGTTCATGTGTAGTCAAGTTTACATTCCATGTATTAGTGATATCTTATGATGTTTCTTTTTCTGTGTGACGTAGTTCACGTAGAATCACCGTACCTGCATCCACTCACTATGCCGCTACGGGCCTGATGACACAGATTTCATTGCTGAGTGATATTGCATTGTACGTACGTGCCACAACTTCTTTATCCATTTTTTGCTTTCTGGGATATTTACCTGATACTGTAGACGAGCTTCTTGTGAACACAGCCGTCCCAAATATTGGGGTGGCTGTCTGTTTTTGATTTTAATTTCCGTAAGCTATATGACCATAAGTGGAAGTGCCATAGGCTGTGTTGCTTTGTTTCTTACGTGTTTCAGGAAACACCATACACTTCTCCAGGGTGGCTGCTGGCAATTTACATCCTGCCAATCATCATAACAAGGCTCCCTGTTCTCCATATCCTGTCCTACCTTTCTGGATTTTACACTTTTTTCAGATGGCCCTTTTGCCCGGGGGGCAGTGAGACTTCATTGTAGTGCAGATTTCCTTTACAGGCTTGCTTGGTTGGCCAAAAAGGGCGTAGGCGTTTTTTCCTGAATATATTCAGGAAAAAACGCCTACGCCCTTTTTGGCCAAGTGCATCATTGTCGACGTTCTGCCTCTTTTCCTATGCTTTCAGGGCAATTCCAGTCTACCCCCTGCAATCGTTTTCCTCAAATTCTGCCCCGCTTTCAAGTCCCCTTCGGAGGCTTACTTCAATATATTTTTGGAGGATAGCTGTCATTTATAACTCTGCAGGTTTGTGAATTACAGTGCCCCTGAGCTCCTTTCTTCAACTCGCTTTCTTGTGAGCTGGGCACAAAACCGCAGGATTGCTTCAGGCCCTAATCTTTTTCCGGCAGGGCATGCTGAGCCTTTGGTTAATTCCTCTTCCTGGTGGGAAATGAGCGTTACATTTGCCCGTGCAGACACCTACAGCTAGTCTCTCATTGGTTCTCCCTATTCCTGTTCATCTTGCACAGAAATTGCAAGCTGTGCCAAACAGGAGGTTAAAGGCACTGACTCTCCAAGCGGGGAGAGTGTTAGTAAAGCATCTGGAATGGTGAACCCGAGGACCAGGATACGAAAACTGAGATGCATTTTAAATCGTTTCCCAATCACACTGTGGACGACACTCTGGGTTTCCCATGCATGTTTTAGCTGAAGGAAGAATCCCTTGAACCTGGAGAGTTGGGACCCATGGAATGGGTACCATGCAGTATGACTTCAAAGGGTCTGCATTAGCTCACCGAAACTCACCAATGCTATCAGCCTGAAGTGTCCAGCCTTATGTCTCAACCAGCTCTGGGTGTAGATGTGGTCAATCCCGGTTGCATCACATGCCCTGAGTGAATTATTTAAGAATTGCTCTCTATTTCACTATCTTTGTGTTTTGTTTTCGAAATTTTTTTGATAATGGGATTTATCGGATTTTCACTGCTGCGTTTCGGCCACTGTACACACGCTTGATTCTCTTACGCAGACATATATATCCATGGGTTTTAAGATTCTTCCTAGTCAGGTATATTCCTAGGCGTTGAATATGTGGTGTTGGGTCCATTTCGTTGAGCAAAGAGTAGGTCTTGCCTATTACATATTTGGCTTATGGAAAGTTATCTGTGCTAATTTCAGTCTCTGGTTTTATGCAGCACCCCAAGGAACCTTTTCCAAAAGGAAGCACTAGTTGGTTTTCTAAATTTGAGACCCTGTTCTGTTTTGTAATTCAGTTCATGTGTAGTCAAGTTTACATTCCGTGTATTAGTGATATCTTATGATGTTTCTTTTTTTGTGTGACGTAGTTCACGTAGAATCACCGTACCTGCATCCACTCACTATTCCGCTACGGGCCTGATGACACAGATTTCATTGCTGAGTGATATTGCATTGCACGTACGTGCCACAACTTCTTTATCCATTTTTTGCTTTCTGGGATATTTACCTGATACTGTAGACGAGCTTCTTGTGAACACAGCCGTCCCAAATATTGGGGTGGCTGTCTGTTTTTGATTTTAATTTCCGTAATCTATAGGACCATAAGTGGAAGTGCCATAGGCTGTGTTGCTTTGTTTCTTACGTGTTTCAGGAAACACCATACACTTCTCCAGGGTGGCTGCTGGCAATTTACATCCTGCCAATCAGCATAACAAGGCTCCCTGTTCTCCATATCCTGTCCTAACTTTCTGGATTTTACACTTTTTTCAGATGGCCCTTTTGCCCGGGGGGCAGTGAGACTTCATTGTAGTGCAGATTTCCTTTACAGGCTTGCTTGGTTGGCCAAAAAGGTCGTATGCGTTTTTTCCTGAATATATTCAGGAAAAAACGCATACGCCCTTTTTGGCCAAGTGCATCATTGTCGAAGTTCTGCCTCTTTTCCTATGCTTTCAGGGCAATTCCAGTCTACCCCCTGCAATCGTTTTCCTGAAATTCTGCCCCGCTTTCAAATCCCCTTCGCAGGCTTACTTCAGTATATTTTTGGAGGATAGCTGTCATTTATAACTCTGCAGGTTTGTGAATTACAGTGCCCCTGAGCTCCTTTCTTCAACTCGCTTTCTTGTGAGCTCGGCACAAAACCACAGGATTGCTTCAGGCCCTAATCTGTTTCCGGCAGGGCACACTGAACCTTTGGTTAATTCCTCTTCCTGGTTGGAAATGAGCGTTACATTTGCCTGTGCAGACACCTACAGCTAGTCTCTCATTGGGTCTCCCTATTCCTGTTCATCTTGCACAGAAATTGCAAGCTGTGCCAAAGAGGAGGTTAAAGGCACTGACTCTCCAAGCGGGGAGAGTGTTAGTAAATCATCTGGAATGGTGAACCCGAGGACCAGGATACGAAAACTGAGATGCATTTTAAATCATTTCCCAATCACACGGTGGACGATACTCTGGGTTTCCCATGCATGTTTTAGCTGGAGGAAGAATCCCTTGAAACTGGAGAGTTGGGACCCATGGAATGAGTACAATGCAGTATGATTTCAAAGGGTCTGCATTTGCTCACCGAAACTCACCAATGCTATCAGCCTGAAGTGTCCAGCCTTATGTATCAACCAGCTCTGGGTGTAGATGTGGTCAATCCCGGTTGCATCACATGCCCTGAGTGAATTATTTAAGAATTGCTCTCTATCTCATTGTCTTTGTGTTTTGTTTTCGAAATTTATTTTGATAATGGGATTTATCGGATTTTCACTGCTGCGTTTCGGCTGCTGTACACACGCTTGATTCTCTTACGGAGACATATAAATCCATGGGTTTTAAGATTCTTCCTAGTCAGGTATATTCCTAGGCGTTGAATATGTGGTGTTGAGTCCATTTCGTTGAGCAAGGAGTAGGTCTTGTCTATTACATATTTGGCTTATGGAATGTTATCTGTGCTAATTTCAGTCTCTGGTTTTATGCAGCAACCCAAGGCACCTTTCCCCATAAGCAAGCACTAGTTGGTTTTCTAAATTTGAGTCCCTGTTCTGTTTTGTAATTCAGTTCATGTGTAGTCAAGATTACATTCCGTGTATTAGTGATATCTTATGATGTTTCTTTTTCTGTGTGACGTAGTTCACGTAGAATCACCGTACCTGCATCCACTCACTATGCCGCTACGGGCCTGATGACACAGATTTCATTGCTGAGTGATATTGCATTGTACGTACGTGCCACAACTTCTTTATCCATTTTTTGCTTTCTGGGATATTTACCTGATACTGTAGACGAGCTTCTTGTGAACACAGCCGTCCCAAATATTGGGGTGGCTGTCTGTTTTTGATTTTAATTTCCGTAAGCTATAGGACCATAAGTGGAAGTGCCATAGGCTGTGTTGCTTTGTTTCTTACGTGTTTCAGGAAACACCATACACTTCTCCAGGGTGGCTGCTGGCAATTTACATCCTGCCAATCATCATAACAAGGCTCCCTGTTCTCCATATCCTGTCCTACCTTTCTGGATTTTACACTTTTTTCAGATGGCCCTTTTGCCCGGGGGGCAGTGAGACTTCATTGTAGTGCAGATTTCCTTTACAGGCTTGCTTGGTTGGCCAAAAAGGGCGTAGGCGTTTTTTCCTGAATATATTCAGGAAAAAACGCCTACGCCCTTTTTGGCCAAGTGCATCATTGTCGACGTTCTGCCTCTTTTCCTATGCTTTCAGGGCAATTCCAGTCTACCCCCTGCAATCGTTTTCCTGAAATTCTGCCCCGCTTTCAAGTCCCCTTCGGAGGCTTACTTCAATATATTTTTGGAGGATAGCTGTCACTTATAACTCTGCAGGTTTGTGAATTACAGTGCCCCTGAGCTCCTTTCTTCAACTCGCTTTCTTGTGAGCTGGGCACAAAACCGCAGGATTGCTTCAGGCCCTAATCTTTTTCCGGCAGGGCATGCTGATCCTTTGGTTAATTCCTCTTCCTGGTGGGAAATGAGCGTTACATTTGCCCGTGCAGACACCTACAGCTAGTCTCTCATTGGTTCTCCCTATTCCTGTTCATCTTGCACAGAAATTGCAAGCTGTGCCAAACAGGAGGTTAAAGGCACTGACTCTCCAAGCGGGGAGAGTGTTAGTAAAGCATCTGGAATGGTGAACCCGAGGACCAGGATACGAAAACTGAGATGCATTTTATATCGTTTCCCAATCACATGGTGGACCATACTGTGGGTTTCCCATGCATATTTTACCTGGAGGAAGAATCCCTTGAACCTGAAGTGTTGGGACCCATGGAATAGGTACCATGCAGTATGACTTCAAAGGGTCTGCATTTGCTCACCGAAACTCACCAATACTATCATCCTGAAGTGTCCAGCCTTATGTCTCAACCAGCTCTGGGTGTAGATGTGGTCAATCCCGGTTGCATCACATGCCCTGAGTGAATTATTTAAGAATTCCTCTCTATTTCACTGTCTTTGTGTTTTGTTCTCGAAATTTATTTTGATAATGGGATTTTCACTGCTGTGTTTGGGCCGCTGTACACACGCTTGATTCTCTTACGGAGACATATATATCCAAGGGTTTTACGATTCTTCCTAGTCAGGTATATTCCTAGGCGTTGAATATGTGGTGTTGAGTCCATTTCGTTGAGCACGGAATAGGTCTTGTCTATTAAATATTTGGCTTATGGAATGTTATCTGTGCTAATTTCAGTCTCTCGTTTTATGCAGCACCCCAAGGCACCTTTCCCCATAAGCAAGCACTAGTTGGTTTTCTAAATTTGAGACCTTGTTCTGTTTTTTATTCAGTTCATATGTAGTCAAGTTTACATTCCGTGTATTAGTGATATCTTATGATGTTTCTTTTTCTGTGGGACGTAGTTCACGTAGAATCACCGTACCTGCATCCACTCACTATGCCGCTACGGGCTTGATGACACAGATTTCATTGCTGAGTGATATTGCATTGTACGTATGTGCCACAACTTCTTTATCCATTTTTTGCTTTCTGGGATATTTACCTGATATTGTAGACGAGCCTCTTGTGAACACAGCTGTCCCAAATATTGGGGTGGTTGTCTGTTTTTGATTTTAATTTCTGTAAGCTATAGGACCATAAGTGGAAGTGCCATAGGCTGTGTTGCTTTGTTTCTTACATGTTTCAGGAAACACCATACACTTCTCCAGGGTGGGTGCTGGCAATTTACATCCTGCCAATCAGCATAACAAGGCTCCCTGTTCTCCATATCCTGTCCTACCTTTCTGGATTTTACACTTTTTTCAGATGGCCCTTTTGCCTGGGGGGCAGTGAGACTTCATTGTAGTGCAGATTTCCTTTACAGGCTTGCTTGGTTGGCCAAAAAGGGCGTATGCGTTTTTTCCTGAATATATTCAGGAAAAAACGCATACGCCCTTTTTGGCCAAGTGCATCATTGTCGACGTTCTGCCTCTTTTCCTATGCTTTCAGGGCAATTCCAGTCTACCCCCTGCAATCGTTTTCCTGAAATTCTGCCCCGCATTCAAGTCCCCTTCGCAGGCTTACTTCAGTATATTTTTGGAGGATAGCTGTCATTTATAACTCTGCAGGTATGTGAATTACAGTGCCCCTGAGCTCCTTTCTTCAACTCGCTTTCTTGTGAGCTGGGCACAAAACTGCAGGATTGCTTCAGGCCCTAATCTGTTTCCAACAGGGCATGTTGAGCCTTTGGTTAATTCCTCTTCCTGGTGGGAAATGAGCGTTACATTTGCCCGTGCAGACACCTACAGCTAGTCTCTCATTGGTTCTCCCTATTCCTGTTCATCTTGCACAGAAATTGCAAGCTGTGCCAAACAGGAGGTTAAAGGCACTGACTCTCCAAGCGGGGAGAGTGTTAGTAAAGCATCTGGAATGGTGAACCCGAGGACCAGGATACGAAAACTGAGATGCATTTTAAATCGTTTCCCAATCACACTGTGGACGACACTCTGGGTTTCCCATGCATGTTTTAGCTGAAGGAAGAATCCCTTGAACCTGGAGAGTTGGGACCCATGGAATGGGTACCATGCACTATGACTTCAAAGGGTCTGCATTTGCTCACCGAAACTCACCAATGCTATCAGCCTGAAGTGTCCAGCCTTATGTCTCAACCAGCTCTGGGTGTAGATGTGGTCAATCCCGGTTGCATCACATGCCCTGAGTGAATTATTTAAGAATTGCTCTCTATTTCACTATCTTTGTGTTTTGTTTTCGAAATTTTTTTGATAATGGGATTTATCGGATTTTCACTGCTGCGTTTCGGCCACTGTACACACGCTTGATTCTCTTATGGAGACATATATATCCATGGGTTTTAAGATTCTTCCTAGTCAGGTATATTCCTAGGCGTTGAATATGTGGTGTTGGGTCCATTTCGTTGAGCAAAGAGTAGGTCTTGCCTATTACATATTTGGCTTATGGAAAGTTATCTGTGCTAATTTCAGTCTCTGGTTTTATGCAGCACCCCAAGGAACCTTTTCCAAAAGGAAGCACTAGTTGGTTTTCTAAATTTGAGACCCTGTTCTGTTTTGTAATTCAGTTCATGTGTAGTCAAGTTTACATTCCGTGTATTAGTGATATCTTATGATGTTTCTTTTTCTGTGTGACGTAGTTCACATAGAATCACCGTACCTGCATCCACTCACTATGCCGCTACGGGCCTGATGACACAGATTTCATTGCTGAGTGATATTGCATTGTACGTACGTGCCACAACTTCTTTATCCATTTTTTGCTTTCTGGGATATTTACCTGATACTGTAGACGAGCTTCTTGTGAACACAGCCGTCCCAAATATTGGGGTGGCTGTCTGTTTTTGATTTTAATTTCCGTAAGCTATAGGACCATAACTGGAAGTGCCATAGGCTGTGTTGCTTTGTTTCTTACGTGTTTCAGGAAACACCATACACTTCTCCAGGGTGGGTGCTGGCAATTTACATCCTGCCAATCAGCATAACAAGGCTCCCTGTTCTCCATATCCTGTCCTACCTTTCTGGATTTTACACTTTTTTCAGATGGCCCTTTTGCCTGGGGGGCAGTGAGACTTCATTGTAGTGCAGATTTCCTTTACAGGCTTGCTTGGTTGGCCAAAAAGGGCGTATGCGTTTTTTCCTGAATATATTCAGGAAAAAACGCATACGCCCTTTTTGGCCAAGTGCATCATTGTCGACGTTCTGCCTCTTTTCCTATGCTTTCAGGGCAATTCCAGTCTACCCCCTGCAATTGTTTTCCTGAAATTCTGCCCCGCATTCAAGTCCCCTTCGCAGGCTTACTTCAGTATATTTTTGGAGGATAGCTGTCATTTATAACTCTGCAGGTATGTGAATTACAGTGCCCCTGAGCTCCTTTCTTCAACTCGCTTTCTTGTGAGCTGGGCACAAAACTGCAGGATTGCTTCAGGCCCTAATCTGTTTCCAACAGGGCATGCTGAGCCTTTGGTTAATTCCTCTTCCTGGTGGGAAATGAGCGTTACATTTGCCCGTGCAGACACCTACAGCTAGTCTCTCATTGGTTCTCCCTATTCCTGTTCATCTTGCACAGAAATTGCAAGCTGTGCCAAACAGGAGGTTAAAGGCACTGACTCTCCAAGCGGGGAGAGTGTTAGTAAAGCATCTGGAATGGTGAACCCGAGGACCAGGATACGAAAACTGAGATGCATTTTAAATCGTTTCCCAATCACACTGTGGACGACACTCTGGGTTTCCCATGCATGTTTTAGCTGAACAAAGAATCCCTTGAACCTGGAGAGTTGGGACCCATGGAATGGGTACCATGCACTATGACTTCAAAGGTTCTGCATTTGCTCACCGAAACTCACCAATGCTATCAGCCTGAAGTGTCCAGCCTTATGTCTCAACCAGCTCTGGGTGTAGATGTGGTCAATCCCGGTTGCATCACATGCCCTGAGTGAATTATTTAAGAATTGCTCTCTATTTCACTATCTTTGTGTTTTGTTTTCGAAATTTTTTTGATAATGGGATTTATCGGATTTTCACTGCTGTGTTTCGGCCACTGTACACACGCTTGATTCTCTTACGGAGACATATATATCCATGGGTTTTAAGATTCTTCCTAGTCAGGTATATTCCTAGGCGTTGAATATGTGGTGTTGGGTCCATTTCGTTGAGCAAAGAGTAGGTCTTGCCTATTACATATTTGGCTTATGGAAAGTTATCTGTGCTAATTTCAGTCTCTGGTTTTATGCAGCACCCCAAGGAACCTTTTCCAAAAGGAAGCACTAGTTGGTTTTCTAAATTTGAGACCCTGTTCTGTTTTGTAATTCAGTTCATGTGTAGTCAAGTTTACATTCCGTGTATTAGTGATATCTTATGATGTTTCTTTTTCTGTGTGACATAGTTCACGTAGAATCACCGTACCTGCATCCACTCACTATGCCGCTACGGGCCTGATGACACAGATTTCATTGCTGAGTGATATTGCATTGTACGTACGTGCCACAACTTCTTTATCCATTTTTTGCTTTCTGGGATATTTACCTGATACTGTAGACGAGCTTCTTGTGAACACAGCCGTCCCAAATATTGGGGTGGCTGTCTGTTTTTGATTTTAATTTCCGTAAGCTATAGGACCATAAGTGGAAGTGCCATAGGCTGTGTTGCTTTGTTTCTTACGTGTTTCAGGAAACACCATACACTTCTCCAGGGTGGCTGCTGGCAATTTACATCCTGCCAATCAGCATAACAAGGCTCCCTGTTCTCCATATCCTGTCCTACCTTTCTGGATTTTACACTTTTTTCAGATGGCCCTTTTGCCCGGGGGGCAGTGAGACTTCATTGTAGTGCAGATTTCCTTTACAGGCTTGCTTGGTTGGCCAAAAAGGGCGTATGCGTTTTTTCCTGAATATATTCAGGAAAAAACGCCTACGCCCTTTTTGGCCAAGTGCATCATTGTCGACGTTCTGCCTCTTTTCCTAGGCTTTCAGGGCAATTCCAGTCTACCCCCTGCAATCGTTTTCCTGAAATTCTGCCCCGCTTTCAAGTCCCCTTCACAGGCTTACTTCAATATATTTTTGGAGGATAGCTGTCATTTATAACTCTGCAGGTTTGTGAATTACAGTGCCCCTGAGCTCCTTTCTTCAACTCGCTTTCTTGTGAGCTGGGCACAAAACCGCAGGATTGCTTCAGGCCCTAATCTGTTTCCAGCAGGGCACACTGAGCCTTTGGTTAATTCCTCTTCCTGGTGGGCATTGAGCGTTACATTTGCCCGTGCAGACACCTACAGCTAATCTCTCATTGGTTCTCCCTATTCCTCTTCATCTTGCACAGAAATTGCAAGCTGTGCCAAAGAGGAGATTAAAGGCACTGACTCTCCAAGCGGGGAGAGTGTTAGTAAAGCATCTGTTATGGTGAACCCGAGGACCAGGATACGAAAACTGAGATGCATTTTAAATCGTTTCCCAATCACACGGTGGACGATACTCTGGGTTTCCCATGCATGTTTTAGCTGGAGGAAGAATCCCTTGAACCTGGAGAGTTGGGACCCATGGAATGGTTACCATGCAGTATGACTTCAAAGGGTCTGCATTTGCTCACCGAAACTCACCAATGCTGTCAGCCTGAAGTGTCCAGCCTTATGTCTCAACCAGCTCTGGGTGTAGATGTGGTCAATCCCAGTTGCATCATATGCCCTGAGTGAATTATTTAAGAATTGCTCTCTATTTCACTGTCTTTGTGTTTTGTTTTCGAAATTTATTTTGATAATGGGATTTATCGGATTTTCACTGCTGCGTTTCGGCCGCTGTACACACGCTTGATTCTCTTACGGAGTCATATATATCCATGGGTTTTAAGATTCTTCCTAGTCAGGTATATCCCTAGGCGTTGAATATGTGGTGTTGGGTCCATTTCGTTGAGCAAGAAGTAGGTCTTGTCTATTACATATTTGGCTTATGGAAAGTTATCTGTGATAATTTCAGTCTCTGGTTTTATGCAGCACCCCAAGACACCTTTCCCCATAAGCAAGCACTAGTTGGTTTTCTAAATTTGAGACCCTGTTCTGTTTTGTAATTCAGTTCATGTGTAGTCAAGTTTACATTCCGTGTATTAGTGATATCTTATGATGTTTCTTTTTCTGTGTGACGTAGTTCACGTAGAATCCCCGTACCTGCATCCACTCACTATGCCGCTACGGGCCTGATGACACAGATTTCATTGCTGAGTGATATTGCATTGTACGTACGTGCCACAACTTCTTTATCCATTTTTTGCTTTCTGGGATATTTACCTGATACTATAGACGAGCTTCTTGTGAACACAGCCGTCCCAAATATTGGGGTGGCTGTCTGTTTTTGATTTTAATTTCCGTAAGCTATAGGACCATAAGTGGAAGTGCCATAGGCTGTGTTGCTTTGTTTCTTACGTGTTTCAGGAAACACCATACACTTCTCCCGGGTGGCTGCTGGCAATTTTCATCCTGCCAATCAGCATAACAAGGCTCCCTGTTCTCCATATCCTGTCCTACCTTTCTGGATTTTACACTTTTTTCAGAAGGCCCTTTTGCCCGGGGGGCATTGAGACTTCATTGTAGTGCAGATTTCCTTTACAGGCTTGCTTGGTTGGCCAAAAAGTGCGTATGCGTTTTTTCCTGAATATATATTTTTCCTGAATATATTCAGGAAAAAACGCATACGCCCTTTTTGGCCAAGTGCATCATTGTCGACGTTCTGCCTCTTTTCCTATGCTTTCAGGGCAATTACAGTCTAACCCCTGCAATCGTTTTCCTGAAATTCTGCCCCGCTTTCAAGTCCCCTTCGCAGGCTTACTTCAATATATTTTTGGAGGATAGCTGTCATTTATAACTCTGCAGGTTTGTGAATTACAGTGCCCCTGAGCTCCTTTCTTCAACTCGCTTTCTTGTGAGCTGGGCACAAAACTGCAGGATTGCTTCAGGCCCTAATCTGTTTCCGACAGGGCATGCTGAGCCTTTGGTTAATTCCTCTTCCTGGTGGGAAATGACCGTTACATTTGCCCGTGCAGACACCTACAGCTAGTCTCTCATTGGTTCTCCCTATTCCTGTTCATCTTGCACAGAAATTGCAAGCTGTGCCAAACAGGAGGTTAAAGGCACTGACTCTCCAAGTGGGGAGAGTGTTAGTAAAGCATCTGGAATGGTGAACCCGAGGACCAGGATACGAAAACTGAGATGCATTTTAAATCGTTTCCCAATCACACTGTGGACGACACTCTGGGTTTCCCATGCATGTTTTAGCAGAAGGAAGATTCCCTTGAACCTGGAGAGTTGGGACCCATGGAATGGGTACCATGCACTATGATTTCAAAGGGTCTGCATTTGCTCACCGAAACTCACCAATGCTATCAGCCTGAAGTGTCCAGCCTTATGTCTCAACCAGCTCTGGGTGTAGATGTGGTCAATCCCGGTTGCATCACATGCCCTGAGTGAATTATTTAAGAATTGCTCTCTATTTCACTATCTTTGTGTTTTGTTTTCGAAATTTTTTTGATAATGGGATTTATCGGATTTTCACTGCTGCGCTTTGGCCGCTGTACACACGCTTGATTCTCTTACGGAGACATATATATCCATGGTTTTTAAGATTCTTCCTAGTCAGGTATATTCCTAGGCGTTGAATATGTGGTGTTGGGTCCATTTCGTTGAGCAAGGAGTAGGTCTTGTCTATTACATATTTGGCTTATGGAAAGTTATCTGTGCTAATTTCAGTCTCTGGTTTTATGCAGCACCCCAAGGAACCTTTTCCAAAAGGAAGAACTAGTTGGTTTTCTAAATTTGAGAGCCTGTTCTGTTTTGTAATTCAGTTCATGTGTAGTCAAGTTTACATTCCGTGTATTAGTGATATCTTATGATGTTTCTTTTTCTGTGTGACGTAGTTCACGTAGAATCACCGTACCTGCATCCACTCACTATGCCGCTACGGGCCTGATGACCCAGATTTCATTGCTGAGTGATATTGCATTGTACGTACTTGCCACAACTTTTTTATCCATTTTTCGCTTTCTGGGATATTTACCTGATACTGTAGACGAGCTTCTTGTGAACACAGCCGTCCCAAATATTGGGGTGGCTGTCTGTTTTTGATTTTAATTTCCGTAAGCTATAGGACCATAAGTGGAAGTGCCATAGGCTGTGTTGCTTTGTTTCTTATGTGTTTCAGGAAACACCATACACTTCTCCAGGGTGGCTGCTGGCAATTTACATCCTGCAAATCAGCATAACAAGGCTCCCTGTTCTCCATATCCTGTCCTACCTTTCTGGGTTTTACACTTTTTTCAGATGGCCCTTTTGCCAGGGGGGCAGTGAGACTTCATTGTAGTGCAGATTTCCTTTACAGGCTTGCTTGGTTGGCCAAAAAGGGCGTAGGCGTTTTTTCCTGAATATATTCAGGAAAAAACGCGTACGACCTTTTTGGCCTAGTGCATCATTGTCGACGTTGTGCCTCTTTTCTTATGCTTTCAGGACAATTCCAGTCTACCCCCTGCAATCGTTTTCCTGAAATTCTGCCCCGCTTTCAAGTCCCCTTCGCAGGCTTACTTCAATATATTTTTGGAGGATAGCTGTCATTTATAACTCTGCAGGTTTGTGAATTACAGTGCCCCTGAGCTCCTTTCTTCAACTCGCTTTCTTGTGAGCTGGGCACAAAACCGCAGGATTGCTTCAGGCCCTAATCTGTTTCCAGCAGGGCACACTGAGCCTTTGGTTAATTCCTCTTCCTGGTGGGCATTGAGCGTTACATTTGCCCGTGCAGACACCTACAGCTAATCTCTCATTGGTTCTCCCTATTCCTCTTCATCTTGCACAGAAATTGCAAGCTGTGCCAAAGAGGAGGTTAAAGGCACTGAATCTCCAAGCGGGGGAGTGTTAGTAAAGCATCTGGAATGGTGAACCCGAGGACCAGGATACGAAAACTGAGATGCATTATAAATCGTTTCCCAATCACACGGTGGACGATACTCTGGTTTCCCATGCATGTTTTAGCTGGAGGAAGAATCCCTTGAACCTGGAGAGTTGGGACCCATGGAATGGGTACCATGCAGTATGACTTCAAAGGGTCTGCATTTGCTCACCGAAACTCACCAATGCTATCAGCCTGAAGTGTCCAGCCTTATGTCTCAACCAGCTCTGGGTGTAGATGTGGTCAATCCCTGTTGCATCACATGCCCTGAGTGAATTATTTAAGAATTGCTCTCTATTTCACTGTCTTTGTGTTTTGTTTTCGAAATTTATTTTGATAATGGGATTTATCGGATTTTCACTGCTGCGTTTCGGCCGCTGTACACACGCTTGATTCTCTTACGGAGACATATATATCCATGGGTTTTAAGATTCTTCCTAGTCAGGTATATTCCTAGGCGTTGAATATGTGGTGTTGGGTCCATTTCGTTGAGCAAGGAGTAGGTCTTGTCTATTACGTATTTGGCTTATGGAAAGTTATCTGTGCTAATTTCAGTCTCTGGTTTTATGCAGCACCCCAAGGCACCTTTCCCCATAAGCAAGAAGTAGTTGGTTTTCTAAATTTGAGACCCAGTTCTGTTTTGTAATTCAGTTCATGTGTAGTCAAGTTTACATTCCGTGTATTAGTGATATCTTATGATGTTTCTTTTTCTGTGTGACGTAGTTCACGTAGAATCACCGTACCTGCATCCACTCACTATGCCGCTACGGGCCTGATGACACAGATTTCATTGCTGAGTGATACTGCATTGCACGTACGTGCCACAACTTCTTTATCCATTTTTTGCTTTCTGGGATATTTACCTGATACTGTAGACGAGCTTCTTGTGAACACAGCCGTCCCAAATATTGGGGTGGCTGTCTGTTTTTGATTTTAATTTCCGTAAGCTATAGGACCATAAGTGGAAGTGCCATAGGCTGTGTTGCTTTGTTTCTTACGTGTTTCAGGAAACACCATACACTTCTCCAGGGTGGCTGCTGGCAATTTACATCCTGCCAATCAGCATAACAAGGCTCCCTGTTCTCCATATCCTGTCCTACCTTTCTGGATTTTACATTTTCCAATGGCCCTTTTGCCCGGGGGGCAGTGAGACTTCATTATACTGCAGATTTCCTTTACAGGCTTGCTTGGTTTGCCAAAAAGCGTGTATGCGTTTTTTCCTGAATATATTCAGGAAAAAACGCATACACCATTTTTGGCCAAGTGCATCATTGTCGACGTTGTGCCTCTTTTCCTATGCTTTCAGTGCAATTCCAGTCTACCCCCTGCAATTGTTTTCCTGAAATTCTGCCCCGCTTTCAAGTCCCCTTCGCAGGTTTACTTCAATATATTTTTGGAGGATAGCTGTCATTTATAACTCTGCAGGTTTGAGAATTACAGTGCCCCTGAGCTCCTTTCTTCAACTCGCATTCTTGTGAGCTGGGCACAAAACCGCAGGATTGCTTCAGGCCCTAATCTGTTTCCGGCAGGGCACACTGAGCCTTTGTTTAATTCCTCTTCCTGGTGGGCAATGAGCGTTACATTTGCCCGTGCAGACACCTACAGCTAGTCTCTCATTGGTTCTCCCTATTCCTGTTCATCTTGCACAGAAATTGCAAGCTGTGCCAAAGAGGAGGTTAAAGGCACTGACTCTCCAAGCGGGGAGAGTTTTAGTAAAGCATCTGGAATGGTGAACCCGAGGACCAGGATACGAAAACTGAGATGCATTTTAAATCGTTTCCCAATCACACGGTGGACCATACAGTGGGTTTCCCATGCATGTTTTAGCTGGAGGAAGAATCCCTTGAACCTGGAGAGTTGGGACCCATGGAATAGGTACCATGCAGTATGACTTCAAAGGGTCTGCATTTGCTCACCGAAACTCACCAATGCTATCAGCCTGAAGTGTCCAGCCTTATGTCTCAACCAGCTCTGGGTGTAGATGTGTTAAATCCCAGTTGCATCACATGCGCTGAGTGAATTATTTAAGAATTGCTCTCTATTTCACTGTCTTTGTGTTTTGTTTTCGAAATTTATTTTGATAATGGGATTTATCGGATTTTCACTGCTGCGTTTCGGCCGCTGTACACACGCTTGATTCTCTTACGGAGACATATATATCCATGGGTTTCAAGATTCTTCCTAGTCAGGTATATTCCTAGGCGTTGAATATGTGGTGTTGGGTCCATTTCATTGAGCAAGGTGTAGGTCATGTCTATTACATATTTGGCTTATGGAAAGTTATCTGTGCTAATTTCAGTCTGTGGTTTTATGCAGCACCCCAAGGCACCTTTCCCCATAAGCAAGCACTAGTTGGTTTTCTAAATTTGAGACCCTGTTCTGTTTTGTAATTCAGTTCATGTGTAGTCAAGTTTACATTCCGTGTATTAGTGATATCTTATGATGTTTCTTATTCTGTGTGACGTAGTTCATGTAGAATCACCGTACCTGCATCCACTCACTATGCTGCTACGGGCCTGATGACACAGATTTCATTGCTGAGTGATATTGCATTGTACGTACGTGCCACAACTTCTTTATCCATTTTTTGCTTTCTGGGATATTTACCTGATACTGTAGACGAGCTTCTTGTGAACACAGCCGTCCCAAATATTGGGGTGGCTGTCTGTTTTTGATTTTAATTTCTGTAAGCTATAGGACCATAAGTGGAAGTGCCATAGGCTGTGTTGCTTTGTTTCTTACGTGTTTCAGGAAACACCATACACTTCTCCAGGGTGGCTGCTGGCAATTTACATCCTGCCAATCAGCATAACAAGGCTCCCTGTTCTCCATATCCTGTCCTACCTTTCTGGATTTTACACTTTTTTCAGATGGCCCTTTTGCCCGGGGGCAGTGAGACTTCCTTGTTGTGCAGATTTCCTTTAGAGGCTTGCTTGGTTTGCCTAAAATGGCGTATGCTTTTTTTCCTGAATATATTCAGGAAAAAACGCATACGCCCTTTTTGACCAAGTGCATCATTGTCGACTTTGTGCCTCTTTTCCTATGCTTTCAGGGCAATTCCAGTCTACGCCCTGCAATCGTTTTCCTGAAATTCTGCCCCGCTTCCAAGTCCCCTTCGCAGGCTTACTTCAATATATTTTTGGTGGATAGCTGTCATTTATAACTCTGCAGGTTTGTGAATTACAGTGCCCCTGAGCTCCTTTCTTCAACTCGCTTTCTTGTGAGCTGGGCACAAAACCGCAGGATTGCTTCAGGCCCTAATCTGTTTCCGGCAGGGCACACTGAGCCTTTGGTTAATTCCTCTTCCTGGTGGGAAATCAGCGTTACATTTGCCCGTGCAGACACCTAGAGCTAGTCTCTCATTGGTTCTCCCTATTCCTGTTCATCTTGCACAGAAATTGCAAGCAGTGCCAAACAGGAGGTTAAAGGCACTGACTCTCCAAGCGGGGAGAGTGTTAGTAAAGCATCTGGAATGGTGAACCCGAGGACCAGGATACGAAAACTAAGATGCATTTTAAATCGTTTCCCAATCACACGGTGGACGATACTCTGGGTTTCCCATGCATGTTTTAGCTGGAGGAAGAATCCCTTGAACCTGGAGAGTTGGGACCCATGGAATGGGTACCATGCAGTATGACTTCAAAGGGTCTGCATTTGCTCACCGAAACTCACCAATGTTATCAGCCTGAAGTGTCCAGCCTTATGTCTCAACCAGCTCTGGGTGTAGATGTGGTCAATCCCGGTTGCATCACATGCCCTGAGTGAATTATTTAAGAATTGCTCTCTATTTCACTGTCTTTGTGTTTTGTTTTTGAAATTTATTTTGATAATGCGATTTATCGGATTTTCACTGCTGCGTTTATGCCGCTGTACACACGCTTGATTCTCTTACGGATACATATAAATCCATGGGTTTTAAAATTCTTCCTGGTCAGGTGTATTCCTAGGCGTTGAATATGTGGTGTTGAGTCCATTTCGTTGAGCAAGGAGTAGGTCTTGTCTATTACATATTTGGCTTATGGAAAGTTATCTGTGCTAATTTCAGTCTCTGGTTTTATGCAGCACCCCAAGGCACCTTTCCCCATAAGCAAGCACTAGTTGGTTTTCTAAATATGAGACCCTGTTCTGTTTTGTAATTCAGTTCATGTGTAGTCAAGTTTACATTCCGTGTATTAGTGATATCTTATGATGTTTCTTTTTCTGTGTGACGTAGTTCACGTAGAATCACCGTACCGGCATCCACTCACTATGCCGCTACGGGCCTGATGACACAGATTTCATTGTTGAGTGATATTGCATTGCACGTACGTGCCACAACTTCTTTATCCATTTTTTGCTTTCTGGGATATTTACCTGGTACTGTAGACGAGCTTCTTGGGGACACAGGCGTCCCAAACTTTGGGGTGGCTCTCTGTTTTTGATTTTAATTTCCCTAAGCAATAGGACCATAAGTGCAATTGCCATAGGCTGTGTTGCTTTATTTCTTACGTGTTTCAGGATACACCATACACTTCTCCAGGGTGGCTGCTGGCAATTTACATCCTGCCAATCAGCATAACAAGGCTCCCTGTTCTCCATATCCTGTCCTACATTTCTGGATTTTACACTTTTTTCAGATGACCCTTTTGCCCGGGGGGCAGTGAGACTTCATTGTAGTGCAGATATCCTTTAGAGGCTTGCTTGGTTGGCCAAAAAGGGCGTATGAGTTTTTTCCTGAATATATTCAGGAAAAAACGCATACGCCCTTTTTGGCCAAGTGCATCATTGTCGACGTTCTGCCTCTTTTCCTATGCTTTCAGGGCAATTACAGTCTACCCCCTGCAATCGTTTTCCTGAAATTCTGCCCCGCTTTCAAGTCCCCTTCGCAGGCTTACTTCAATATATTTTTGGAGGATAGCTGTCATTTATAACTCTGCAGGTTTGTGAATTACAGTGCCCCTGAGCTCCTTTCTTCAACTCGCTTTCTTGTGAGCTGGGCACAAAACCGCAGAATTGCTTCAGGCCCTAATCTGTTT
The DNA here is from genome assembly GCF_963924675.1 of Phocoena phocoena. Taxonomy (NCBI): domain Eukaryota; kingdom Metazoa; phylum Chordata; class Mammalia; order Artiodactyla; family Phocoenidae; genus Phocoena; species Phocoena phocoena. The sequence continues at coordinate 184,438 of NW_027077706.1, read as the reverse complement.
CCGACAGGGCATGCTGAGCCTTTGGTTAATTCCTCTTCCTGGTGGGAAATGAGCGTTACATTTGCCCGTGCAGACACCTACAGCTAGTCTCTCATTGGTTCTCCCTATTCCTGTTCAGCTTGCACAGAAATTGCAAGCTGTGCCAAAGAGGAGGTTAAAGGCACTGACTCTCCAAGCGGGGAGAGTGTTAGTAAAGCATCTGGAATGGTGAACCCGAGGACCAGGATACGAAAACTGAGATGCATTTTAAATCGTTTCCCAATCACACTGTGGACGACACTCTGTGTTTCCCATGCATGTTTTAGCTGGAGGAAGAATCCCTTGAACCTGGAGAGTTGGGACCCATGGAATGGGTAGCATGCACTATGACTGCAAAGGGTTTGCATTTGCTCACCAAAACTCACCAATGCTATCAGCCTGAAGTGTGCAGCCTTATGTCTCAACCAGCTCTGGGTGTAGATGTGGTCAATCCCGGTTGCATCACATGCCCTGAGTGAATTATTTAAGAATTGCTCTCTATTTCACTATCTTTGTGTTTTGTTTTCGAAATTTTTTTGATAATGGGATTTATCGGATTTTCACTGCTGCGTTTCGGCCGCTGTACACACGCTTGATTCTCTTACAGAGACATATATATCCATGGGTTTTAAGATTCTTCCTAGTCAGGTATATTCCTAGGTGTTGAATATGTGGTGTTGGGTCCATTTCGTTGAGCAAGGAGTAGGTCTTGTCTATTACATATTTGGCTTATGGAAAGTTATCTGTGCTAATTTCAGTCTCTGGTTTTATGCAGCACCCCAAGGCACCTTTCCCCATAAGCAAGCACTAGTTGGTTTTCTAAATTTGAGACCCTGTTCTGTTTTGTAATTCAGTTCCTGTGTAGTCAAGTTTACATTCCGTGTATTAGTGATATCTTATGATGTTTCTTTTTCTGTGTGACGTAGTTCACGTAGAATCACCGTACCTGCATCCACTCACTATGCCGCTACGGGCCTGATGACACAGATTTCATTGCTGAGTGATATTCCATTGTACGTACGTGCCACAACTTCTTTATCCATTTTTCGCTTTCTGGGATATTTACCTGATACTGTAGACGAGCTTCTTGTGAACACAGCCGTCCCAAATATTGGGGTGGCTGTCTGTTTTTGATTTTAATTTCCGTAAACTATAGGACCATAAGTGGAAGTGCCATAGGCTGTGTTGCTTTGTTTCTTAAGTGTTTCAGGAAACACCATACACTTCTCCAGGGTGGCTGCTGGCAATTTACATCCTGCCAATCAGCATAACAAGGCTCCCTGTTCTCCATATCCTGTCCTACCTTTCTGGATTTTACACTTTTTTCAGAAGGCCCTTTTGCCCGGGGGGCAGTGAGACTTCATTGTAGTGCAGATTTCCTTTACAGGCTTGCTTGGTTGGCCAAAAAGGGCGTAGGCGTTTTTTCCTGAATATATTCAGGAAAAAACGCCTACGCCCTTTTTGGCCAAGTGCATCATTGTCGACGTTCTGCCTCTTTTCCTATGCTTTCAGGGCAATTCCAGTCTACCCCCTGCAATCGTTTTCCTGAAATTCTGCCCCGCTTTCAAGTCCCCTTCGCAGGCTTACTTCAATATATTTTTGGAGGATAGCTGTCATTTATAACTCTGCAGGTTTGTGAATTACAGTGCCCCTGAGCTCCTTTCTTCATCTCGCTTTCTTGTGAGCTGGGCACAAAACCGCAGGATTGCTTCAGGCTCTAATCTGTTTCCGGCAGTGCATGCTGAGCCTTTGGTTAATTCCTCTTCCTGGTGGGAAATGAGCGTTACATTTGCCCGTGCAGACACCTACAGCTTGTCTCTCATTTGTTCTCCCTATTCCTGTTCATCTTGCACAGAAATTGCAAGCTGTGCCAAAGAGGAGGTTAAAGGCACTTACTCTCCAAGCGGGGAGAGTGTTAGTAAAGCATCTGGAATGGTGAACCCGAGGACCAGGATACGAAAACTGAGATGCATTTTAAATCGTTTCCCAATCACACGGTGGACCATACAGTGGGTTTCCCATGCATGTTTTAGCTGGAGGAAGAATCCCTTGAACCTGGAGAGTTGGGACCCATGGAATAGGTACCATGCAGTATGACTTCAAAGGGTCTGCATTTGCTCACCGAAACTCACCAATGCTATCAGCCTGAAGTGTCCAGCCTTATGTCTCAACCAGCTCTGGGTGTAGATGTGTTAAATCCCAGTTGCATCACATGCGCTGAGTGAATTATTTAAGAATTGCTCTCGATTTCACTGTCTTTGTGTTTTGTTTTCGAAATTTATTTTGATAATGGGATTTATCGGATTTTCACTGCTGCGTTTCGGCCGCTGTACACACGCTTGATTCTCTTACGGAGACATATATATCCATGGGTTTGAAGATTCTTCCTAGTCAGGTATATTCCTAGGCGTTGAATATGTGGTGTTGAGTCCATTTCGTTGAGCACGGAATAGGTCTTGTCTATTAAATATTTGGCTTATGGAATGTTATCTGTGCTAATTTCAGTCTCTCGTTTTATGCAGCACCCCAAGGCACCTTTCCCCATAAGCAAGCACTAGTTGGTTTTCTAAATTTGAGACCTTGTTCTGTTTTTTATTCAGTTCATATGTAGTCAAGTTTACATTCCGTGTATTAGTGATATCTTATGATGTTTCTTTTTCTGTGGGACGTAGTTCACGTAGAATCACCGTACCTGCATCCACTCACTATGCCGCTACGGGCTTGATGACACAGATTTCATTGCTGAGTGATATTGCATTGTACGTATGTGCCACAACTTCTTTATCCATTTTTTGCTTTCTGGGATATTTACCTGATATTGTAGACGAGCCTCTTGTGAACACAGCTGTCCCAAATATTGGGGTGGTTGTCTGTTTTTGATTTTAATTTCTGTAAGCTATAGGACCATAAGTGGAAGTGCCATAGGCTGTGTTGCTTTGTTTCTTACATGTTTCAGGAAACACCATACACTTCTCCAGGGTGGGTGCTGGCAATTTACATCCTGCCAATCAGCATAACAAGGCTCCCTGTTCTCCATATCCTGTCCTACCTTTCTGGATTTTACACTTTTTTCAGATGGCCCTTTTGCCTGGGGGGCAGTGAGACTTCATTGTAGTGCAGATTTCCTTTACAGGCTTGCTTGGTTGGCCAAAAAGGGCGTATGCGTTTTTTCCTGAATATATTCAGGAAAAAACGCATACGCCCTTTTTGGCCAAGTGCATCATTGTCGACGTTCTGCCTCTTTTCCTATGCTTTCAGGGCAATTCCAGTCTACCCCCTGCAATCGTTTTCCTGAAATTCTGCCCCGCATTCAAGTCCCCTTCGCAGGCTTACTTCAGTATATTTTTGGAGGATAGCTGTCATTTATAACTCTGCAGGTATGTGAATTACAGTGCCCCTGAGCTCCTTTCTTCAACTCGCTTTCTTGTGAGCTGGGCACAAAACTGCAGGATTGCTTCAGGCCCTAATCTGTTTCCAACAGGGCATGCTGAGCCTTTGGTTAATTCCTCTTCCTGGTGGGAAATGAGCGTTACATTTGCCCGTGCAGACACCTACAGCTAGTCTCTCATTGGTTCTCCCTATTCCTGTTCATCTTGCACAGAAATTGCAAGCTCTGCCAAACAGGAGGTTAAAGGCACTGACTCTCCAAGCGGGGAGAGTGTTAGTAAAGCATCTGGAATGGTGAACCCGAGGACCAGGATACGAAAACTGAGATGCATTTTAAATCGTTTCCCAATCACACTGTGGACGACACTCTGGGTTTCCCATGCATGTTTTAGCTGAACGAAGAATCCCTTGAACCTGGAGAGTTGGGACCCATGGAATGGGTACCATGCACTATGACTTCAAAGGTTCTGCATTTGCTCACCGAAACTCACCAATGCTATCAGCCTGAAGTGTCCAGCCTTATGTCTCAACCAGCTCTGGGTGTAGATGTGGTCAATCCCGGTTGCATCACATGCCCTGAGTGAATTATTTAAGAATTGCTCTCTATTTCACTATCTTTGTGTTTTGTTTTCGAAATTTTTTTGATAATGGGATTTATCGGATTTTCACTGCTGTGTTTCGGCCACTGTACACACGCTTGATTCTCTTACGGAGACATATATATCCATGGGTTTTAAGATTCTTCCTAGTCAGGTATATTCCTAGGCGTTGAATATGTGGTGTTGGGTCCATTTCGTTGAGCAAAGAGTAGGTCTTGCCTATTACATATTTGGCTTATGGAAAGTTATCTGTGCTAATTTCAGTCTCTGATTTTATGCAGCACCCAAAGGAACCTTTTCCAAAAGGAAGCACTAGTTGGTTTTCTAAATTTGAGACCCTGTTCTGTTTTGTAATTCAGTTCATGTGTAGTCAAGTTTACATTCCGTGTATTAGTGATATCTTATGATGTTTCTTTTTCTGTGTGACGTAGTTCACGTAGAATCACCGTACCTGCATCCACTCACTATGCCGCTACGGGCCTGATGACACAGATTTCATTGCTGAGTGATATTGCATTGTACGTACGTGCCACAACTTCTTTATCCATTTTTTGCTTTCTGGGATATTTACCTGATACTGTAGACGAGCTTCTTGTGAACACAGCCGTCCCAAATATTGGGGTGGCTGTCTGTTTTTGATTTTAATTTCCGTAAGCTATAGGACCATAAGTGGAAGTGCCATAGGCTGTGTTGCTTTGTTTCTTACGTGTTTCAGGAAACACCATACACTTCTCCAGGGTGGGTGCTGGCAATTTACATCCTGCCAATCAGCATAACAAGGCTCCCTGTTCTCCATATCCTGTCCTACCTTTCTGGATTTTACACTTTTTTCAGATGGCCCTTTTGCCCGGGGGGCAGTGAGACTTCATTGTAGTGCAGATTTCCTTTACAGGCTTGCTTGGTTGGCCAAAAAGGGCGTAGGCGTTTTTTCCTGAATATATTCAGGAAAAAACGCCTACGCCCTTTTTGGCCAAGTGCATCATTGTCGACGTTCTGCCTCTTTTCCTAGGCTTTCAGGGCAATTCCAGTCTACCCCCTGCAATCGTTTTCCTGAAATTCTGCCCCGCTTTCAAGTCCCCTTCACAGGCTTACTTCAATATATTTTTGGAGGATAGCTGTCATTTATAACTCTGCAGGTTTGTGAATTACAGTGCCCCTGAGCTCCTTTCTTCAACTCGCTTTCTTGTGAGCTGGGCACAAAACCGCAGGATTGCTTCAGGCCCTAATCTGTTTCCAGCAGGGCACACTGAGCCTTTGGTTAATTCCTCTTCCTGGTGGGCATTGAGCGTTACATTTGCCCGTGCAGACACCTACAGCTAATCTCTCATTGGTTCTCCCTATTCCTCTTCATCTTGCACAGAAATTGCAAGCTGTGCCAAAGAGGAGGTTAAAGGCACTGACTCTCCAAGCGGGGAGAGTGTTAGTAAAGCATCTGGAATGGTGAACCCGAGGACCAGGATACGAAAACTGAGATGCATTTTAAATCGTTTCCCAATCACACGGTGGACGATACTCTGGGTTTCCCATGCATGTTTTAGCTGGAGGAAGAATCCCTTGAACCTGGAGAGTTGGGACCCATGGAATGGTTACCATGCAGTATGACTTCAAAGGGTCTGCATTTGCTCACCGAAACTCACCAATGCTATCAGCCTGAAGTGTCCAGCCTTATGTCTCAACCAGCTCTGGGTGTAGATGTGGTCAATCCCAGTTGCATCATATGCCCTGAGTGAATTATTTAAGAATTGCTCTCTATTTCACTGTCTTTGTGTTTTGTTTTCGAAATTTATTTTGATAATGGGATTTATCGGATTTTCACTGCTGCGTTTCGGCCGCTGTACACACGCTTGATTCTCTTACGGAGTCATATATATCCATGGGTTTTAAGATTCTTCCTAGTCAGGTATATCCCTAGGCGTTGAATATGTGGTGTTGGGTCCATTTCGTTGAGCAAGAAGTAGGTCTTGTCTATTACATATTTGGCTTATGGAAAGTTATCTGTGCTAATTTCAGTCTCTGGTTTTATGCAGCACCCCAAGACACCTTTCCCCATAAGCAAGCACTAGTTGGTTTTCTAAATTTGAGACCCTGTTCTGTTTTGTAATTCAGTTCATGTGTAGTCAAGTTTACATTCCGTGTATTAGTGATATCTTATGATGTTTCTTTTTCTGTGTGACGTAGTTCACGTAGAATCCCCGTACCTGCATCCACTCACTATGCCGCTACGGGCCTGATGACACAGATTTCATTGCTGAGTGATATTGCATTGTACGTACGTGCCACAACTTCTTTATCCATTTTTTGCTTTCTGGGATATTTACCTGATACTATAGACGAGCTTCTTGTGAACACAGCCGTCCCAAATATTGGGGTGGCTGTCTGTTTTTGATTTTAATTTCCATAAGCTATAGGACCATAACTGGAAGTGCCATAGGCTGTGTTGCTTTGTTTCTTACGTGTTTCAGGAAACACCTTACACTTCTCCCGGGTGGCTGCTGGCAATTTTCATCCTGCCAATCAGCATAACAAGGCTCCCTGTTCTCCATATCCTGTCCTACCTTTCTGGATTTTACACTTTTTTCAGAAGGCCCTTTTGCCCGGGGGGCATTGAGACTTCATTGTAGTGCAGATTTCCTTTACAGGCTTGCTTGGTTGGCCAAAAAGTGCGTATGCGTTTTTTCCTGAATATATATTTTTCCTGAATATATTCAGGAAAAAACGCATACGCCCTTTTTGGCCAAGTGCATCATTGTCGACGTTCTGCCTCTTTTCCTATGCTTTCAGGGCAATTACAGTCTAACCCCTGCAATCGTTTTCCTGAAATTCTGCCCCGCTTTCAAGTCCCCTTCGCAGGCTTACTTCAATATATTTTTGGAGGATAGCTGTCATTTATAACTCTGCAGGTTTGTGAATTACAGTGCCCCTGAGCTCCTTTCTTCAACTCGCTTTCTTGTGAGCTGGGCACAAAACTGCAGGATTGCTTCAGGCCCTAATCTGTTTCCGACAGGGCATGCTGAGCCTTTGGTTAATTCCTCTTCCTGGTGGGAAATGACCGTTACATTTGCCCGTGCAGACACCTACAGCTAGTCTCTCATTGGTTCTCCCTATTCCTGTTCATCTTGCACAGAAATTGCAAGCTGTGCCAAACAGGAGGTTAAAGGCACTGACTCTCCAAGCGGGGAGAGTGTTAGTAAAGCATCTGGAATGGTGAACCCGAGGACCAGGATACGAAAACTGAGATGCATTTTAAATCGTTTCCCAATCACACTGTGGACGACACTCTGGGTTTCCCATGCATGTTTTAGCAGAAGGAAGATTCCCTTGAACCTGGAGAGTTGGGACCCATGGAATGGGTACCATGCACTATGATTTCAAAGGGTCTGCATTTGCTCACCGAAACTCACCAATGCTATCAGCCTGAAGTGTCCAGCCTTATGTCTCAACCAGCTCTGGGTGTAGATGTGGTCAATCCCGGTTGCATCACATGCCCTGAGTGAATTATTTAAGAATTGCTCTCTATTTCACTATCTTTGTGTTTTGTTTTCGAAATTTTTTTGATAATGGGATTTATCGGATTTTCACTGCTGCGCTTTGGCCGCTGTACACACGCTTGATTCTCTTACGGAGACATATATATCCATGGTTTTTAAGATTCTTCCTAGTCAGGTATATTCCTAGGCGTTGAATATGTGGTGTTGGGTCCATTTCGTTGAGCAAGGAGTAGGTCTTGTCTATTACATATTTGGCTTATGGAAAGTTATCTGTGCTAATTTCAGTCTCTGGTTTTATGCAGCACCCCAAGGAACCTTTTCCAAAAGGAAGAACTAGTTGGTTTTCTAAATTTGAGAGCCTGTTCTGTTTTGTAATTCAGTTCATGTGTAGTCAAGTTTACATTCCGTGTATTAGTGATATCTTATGATGTTTCTTTTTCTGTGTGACGTAGTTCACGTAGAATCACCGTACCTGCATCCACTCACTATGCCGCTACGGGCCTGATGACACAGATTTCATTGCTGAGTGATATTGCATTGCACGTACGTGCCACAACTTCTTTATCCATTTTGTGCTTTCTGGGATATTTACCTGATACTGTAGACGAGCTTCTTGTGAACACAGCCGTCCCAAATATTGGGGTGGCTGTCTGTTTTTGATTTTAATTTCCGTAAGCTATAGGACCATAAGTGGAAGTGCCATAGGCTGTGTTGCTTTGTTTCTTACGTGTTTCAGGAAACACCATACACTTCTCCAGGGTGGCTGCTGGCAATTTACATCCTGCCAATCAGCATAACAAGGCTCCCTGTTCTTCATATCCTGTCCTACCTTTCTGGATTTTACACTTTTTTCAGATGGCCCTTTTGCCCGGGGGCCAGTGAGACTTCATTGTAGTGCAGATTTCCTTTACAGGCTTGCTTGGTTGGCCAAAAAGGGCGTATGCGTTTTTTCCTGAATATATATTTTTCCTGAATATATTCAGGAAAAAACGCATACGCAATTTTTGGCCAAGTGCATCATTGTCGACGTTCTGCCTCTTTTCCTATGCTTTCAGGGCAATTACAGTCTAACCCCTGCAATCGTTTTCCTGAAATTCTGCCCCGCTTTCAAGTCCCCTTCGCAGGCTTACTTCAATATATTTTTGGAGGATAGCTGTCATTTATAACTCTGCAGGTTTGTGAATTACAGTGCCCCTGAGCTCCTTTCTTCAACTCGCTTTCTTGTGAGCTGGGCACAAAACCGCAGGATTGCTTCAGGCCCTAATCTGTTTCCGACAGGGCATGCTGAGCCTTTGGTTAATTCCTCTTCCTGGTGGGAAATGAACGTTACATTTGCCCGTGCAGACACCTATAGCTAGTCTCTCATTGGTTCTCCCTATTCCTGTTCATCTTGCACAGAAATTGCAAGCTGTGCCAAACTGGAGGTTAAAGGCACTGACTCTCCAAGCGGGGAGAGTGTTAGTAAAGCATCTGGAATGGTGAACCCGAGGACCAGGATACGAAAACTGAGATGCATTTTAAATCATTTCCCAATCACACTGTGGACGACACTCTGGGTTTCCCATGCATGTTTTAGCTGAAGGAAGAATCCCTTGAACCTGGAGAGTTGGGACCCATGGAATGGGTACCATGCACTATGACTTCAAAGGGTCTGCATTTGCTCACCGAAACTCACCAATGCTGTCAGCCTGAAGTGTCCAGCCTTATGTCTCAACCAGCTCTGGGTGTATATGTGGTCAATCCCGGTTGCATCACATGCCCTGAGTGAATTATTTAAGAATTGCTCTCTATTTCACTATCTTTGTGTTTTGTTTTCGAAATTTTTTTGATAATGGGATTTACCGGATTTTCACTGCTGCGTTTCGGCCGCTGTACACACGCTTGATTCTCTTACGGAGACATATATATCCATGGGTTTTAAGATTCTTCCTAGTCAGGTATATTCCTAGGCGTTGAATATGTGGTGTTGGGTCCATTTCGTTGAGCAAGGAGTAGGTCTTGTCTATTACATATTTGGCTTATGGAAAGTTATCTGTGCTAATTTCAGTCTCTGGTTTTATGCAGCACCCCAAGGAACCTTTTCCCATAAGCAAGCACTAGTTGGTTTTCTAAATTTGAGACCCTGTTCTGTTTTGTAATTCAGTTCATGTGTAGTCAAGTTTACATTCCGTGTATTAGTGATATCTTATGATGTTTCTTTTTCTGTGTGACGTAGTTCACGTAGAATCACCGTACCTGCATCCACTCACTATGCCGCTACGGGCCTGATGACCCAGATTTCATTGCTGAGTGATATTGCATTGTACGTACTTGCCACAACTTTTTTATCCATTTTTTGCTTTCTGGGATATTTACCTGATACTGTAGACGAGCTTCTTGTGAACACAGCCGTCCCAAATATTGGGGTGGCTGTCTGTTTTTGATTTTAATTTCCGTAAGCTATAGGACCATAAGTGGAAGTGCCATAGGCTGTGTTGCCTTGTTTCTTATGTGTTTCAGGAAACACCATACACTTCTCCAGGGTGGCTGCTGGCAATTTACATCCTGCAAATCAGCATAACAAGGCTCCCTGTTCTCCATATCCTGTCCTACCTTTCTGTGTTTTACACTTTTTTCAGATGGCCCTTTTGCCAGGGGGGCAGTGAGACTTCATTGTAGTGCAGATTTCCTTTACAGGCTTGCTTGGTTGGCCAAAAAGGGCGTAGGCGTTTTTTCCTGAATATATTCAGGAAAAAACGCGTACGACCTTTTTGGCCTAGTGCATCATTGTCGACGTTGTGCCTCTTTTCTTATGCTTTCAGGACAATTCCAGTCTACCCCCTGCAATCGTTTTCCTGAAATTCTGCCCCGCATTCAAGTCCCCTTCGCAGGCTTACTTCAATATATTTTTGGAGGATAGCTGTCATTTATAACTCTGCAGGTTTGTGAATTACAGTGCCCCTGAGCTCCTTTCTTCAACTCGCTTTCTTGTGAGCTGGGCACAAAACCGCAGGATTGCTTCAGGCCCTAATCTGTTTCCAGCAGGGCACACTGAGCCTTTGGTTAATTCCTCTTCCTGGTGGGCATTGAGCGTTACATTTGCCCGTGCAGACACCTACAGCTAATCTCTCATTGGTTCTCCCTATTCCTCTTCATCTTGCACAGAAATTGCAAGCTGTGCCAAAGAGTAGGTTAAAGGCACTGACTCTCCAAGCGGGGAGAGTGTTAGTAAAGCATCTGGAATGGTGAACCCGAGGACCAGGATACGAAAACTGAGATGCATTTTAAATCGTTTCCCAATCACACGGTGGACGATACTCTGGTTTCCCATGCATGTTTTAGCTGGAGGAAGAATCCCTTGAACCTGGAGAGTTGGGACCCATGGAATGGGTACCATGCAGTATGACTTCAAAGGGTCTGCATTTGCTCACCGAAACTCACCAATGCTATCAGCCTGAAGTGTCCAGCCTTATGTCTCAACCAGCTCTGGGTGTAGATGTGGTCAATCCCTGTTGCATCACATGCCCTGAGTGAATTATTTAAGAATTGCTCTCTATTTCACTGTCTTTGTGTTTTGTTTTCGAAATTTATTTTGATAATGGGATTTATCGGATTTTCACTGCTGCGTTTCGGCCGCTGTACACACGCTTGATTCTCTTACGGAGACATATATATCCATGGGTTTTAAGATTCTTCCTAGTCAGGTATATTCCTAGGCGTTGAATATGTGGTGTTGGGTCCATTTCGTTGAGCAAGGAGTAGGTCTTGTCTATTACGTATTTGGCTTATGGAAAGTTATCTGTGCTAATTTCAGTCTCTGGTTTTATGCAGCACCCCAAGGCACCTTTCCCCATAAGCAAGAAGTAGTTGGTTTTCTAAATTTGAGACCCAGTTCTGTTTTGTAATTCAGTTCATGTGTAGTCAAGTTTACATTCCGTGTATTAGTGATATCTTATGATGTTTCTTTTTCTGTGTGACGTAGTTCACGTAGAATCACCGTACCTGCATCCACTCACTATGCCGCTACGGGCCTGATGACACAGATTTCATTGCTGAGTGATACTGCATTGCACGTACGTGCCACAACTTCTTTATCCATTTTTTGCTTTCTGGGATATTTACCTGATACTGTAGACGAGCTTCTTGTGAACACAGCCGTCCCAAATATTGGGGTGGCTGTCTGTTTTTGATTTTAATTTCCGTAAGCTATAGGACCATAAGTGGAAGTGCCATAGGCTGTGTTGCTTTGTTTCTTACGTGTTTCAGGAAACACCATACACTTCTCCAGGGTGGCTGCTGGCAATTTACATCCTGCCAATCAGCATAACAAGGCTCCCTGTTCTCCATATCCTGTCCTACCTTTCTGGATTTTACACTTTTTTCCAATGGCCCTTTTGCCCGGGGGGCAGTGAGACTTCATTATACTGCAGATTTCCTTTACAGGCTTGCTTGGTTTGCCAAAAAGCGTGTATGCGTTTTTTCCTGAATATATTCAGGAAAAAACGCATACACCATTTTTGGCCAAGTGCATCATTGTCGACGTTGTGCCTCTTTTCCTATGCTTTCAGTGCAATTCCAGTCTACCCCCTGCAATTGTTTTCCTGAAATTCTGCCCCGCTTTCAAGTCCCCTTCGCAGGTTTACTTCAATATATTTTTGGAGGATAGCTGTCATTTATAACTCTGCAGGTTTGAGAATTACAGTGCCCCTGAGCTCCTTTCTTCAACTCGCATTCTTGTGAGCTGGGCACAAAACCGCAGGATTGCTTCAGGCCCTAATCTGTTTCCGGCAGGGCACACTGAGCCTTTGTTTAATTCCTCTTCCTGGTGGGCAATGAGCGTTACATTTGCCCGTGCAGACACCTACAGCTAGTCTCTCATTGGTTCTCCCTATTCCTGTTCATCTTGCACAGAAATTGCAAGCTGTGCCAAAGAGGAGGTTAAAGGCACTGACTCTCCAAGCGGGGAGAGTTTTAGTAAAGCATCTGGAATGGTGAACCCGAGGACCAGGATACGAAAACTGAGATGCATTTTAAATCGTTTCCCAATCACACGGTGGACCATACAGTGGGTTTCCCATGCATGTTTTAGCTGGAGGAAGAATCCCTTGAACCTGGAGAGTTGGGACCCATGGAATAGGTACCATGCAGTATGACTTCAAAGGGTCTGCATTTGCTCACCGAAACTCACCAATGCTATCAGCCTGAAGTGTCCAGCCTTATGTCTCAACCAGCTCTGGGTGTAGATGTGTTAAATCCCAGTTGCATCACATGCGCTGAGTGAATTATTTAAGAATTGCTCTCTATTTCACTGTCTTTGTGTTTTGTTTTCGAAATTTATTTTGATAATGGGATTTATCGGATTTTCACTGCTGCGTTTCGGCCGCTGTACACACGCTTGATTCTCTTACGGAGACATATATATCCATGGGTTTCAAGATTCTTCCTAGTCAGGTATATTCCTAGGCGTTGAATATGTGGTGTTGGGTCCATTTCATTGAGCAAGGTGTAGGTCATGTCTATTACATATTTGGCTTATGGAAAGTTATCTGTGCTAATTTCAGTCTGTGGTTTTATGCAGCACCCCAAGGCACCTTTCCCCATAAGCAAGCACTAGTTGGTTTTCTAAATTTGAGACCCTGTTCTGTTTTGTAATTCAGTTCATGTGTAGTCAAGTTTACATTCCGTGTATTAGTGATATCTTATGATGTTTCTTATTCTGTGTGACGTAGTTCATGTAGAATCACCGTACCTGCATCCACTCACTATGCTGCTACGGGCCTGATGACACAGATTTCATTGCTGAGTGATATTGCATTGTACGTACGTGCCACAACTTCTTTATCCATTTTTTGCTTTCTGGGATATTTACCTGATACTGTAGACGAGCTTCTTGTGAACACAGCCGTCCCAAATATTGGGGTGGCTGTCTGTTTTTGATTTTAATTTCTGTAAGCTATAGGACCATAAGTGGAAGTGCCATAGGCTGTGTTGCTTTGTTTCTTACGTGTTTCAGGAAACACCATACACTTCTCCAGGGTGGCTGCTGGCAATTTACATCCTGCCAATCAGCATAACAAGGCTCCCTGTTCTCCATATCCTGTCCTACCTTTCTGGATTTTACACTTTTTTCAGATGGCCCTTTTGCCCGGGGGCAGTGAGACTTCCTTGTTGTGCAGATTTCCTTTAGAGGCTTGCTTGGTTTGCCTAAAATGGCGTATGCTTTTTTTCCTGAATATATTCAGGAAAAAACGCATACGCCCTTTTTGACCAAGTGCATCATTGTCGACTTTGTGCCTCTTTTCCTATGCTTTCAGGGCAATTGCAGTCTACGCCCTGCAATCGTTTTCCTGAAATTCTGCCCCGCTTTCAAGTCCCCTTCGCAGGCTTACTTCAATATATTTTTGGTGGATAGCTGTCATTTATAACTCTGCAGGTTTGTGAATTACAGTGCCCCTGAGCTCCTTTCTTCAACTCGCTTTCTTGTGAGCTGGGCACAAAACCGCAGGATTGCTTCAGGCCCTAATCTGTTTCCGGCAGGGCACACTGAGCCTTTGGTTAATTCCTCTTCCTGGTGGGAAATCAGCGTTACATTTGCCCGTGCAGACACCTAGAGCTAGTCTCTCATTGGTTCTCCCTATTCCTGTTCATCTTGCACAGAAATTGCAAGCAGTGCCAAACAGGAGGTTAAAGGCACTGACTCTCCAAGCGGGGAGAGTGTTAGTAAAGCATCTGGAATGGTGAACCCGAGGACCAGGATACGAAAACTAAGATGCATTTTAAATCGTTTCCCAATCACACGGTGGACGATACTCTGGGTTTCCCATGCATGTTTTAGCTGGAGGAAGAATCCCTTGAACCTGGAGAGTTGGGACCCATGGAATGGGTACCATGCAGTATGACTTCAAAGGGTCTGCATTTGCTCACCGAAACTCACCAATGTTATCAGCCTGAAGTGTCCAGCCTTATGTCTCAACCAGCTCTGGGTGTAGATGTGGTCAATCCCGGTTGCATCACATGCCCTGAGTGAATTATTTAAGAATTGCTCTCTATTTCACTGTCTTTGTGTTTTGTTTTTGAAATTTATTTTGATAATGCGATTTATCGGATTTTCACTGCTGCGTTTATGCCGCTGTACACACGCTTGATTCTCTTACGGATACATATAAATCCATGGGTTTTAAAATTCTTCCTGGTCAGGTGTATTCCTAGGCGTTGAATATGTGGTGTTGAGTCCATTTCGTTGAGCAAGGAGTAGGTCTTGTCTATTACATATTTGGCTTATGGAAAGTTATCTGTGCTAATTTCAGTCTCTGGTTTTATGCAGCACCCCAAGGCACCTTTCCCCATAAGCAAGCACTAGTTGGTTTTCTAAATTTGAGACCCTGTTCTGTTTTGTAATTCAGTTCATGTGTAGTCAAGTTTACATTCCGTGTATTAGTGATATCTTATGATGTTTCTTTTTCTGTGTGACGTAGTTCACGTAGAATCACCGTACCTGCATCCACTCACTATGCCGCTACGGGCCTGATGACACAGATTTCATTGTTGAGTGATATTGCATTGCACGTACGTGCCACAACTTCTTTATCCATTTTTTGCTTTCTGGGATATTTACCTGGTACTGTAGACGAGCTTCTTGGGGACACAGGCGTCCCAAACTTTGGGGTGGCTCTCTGTTTTTGATTTTAATTTCCCTAAGCAATAGGACCATAAGTGCAATTGCCATAGGCTGTGTTGCTTTATTTCTTACGTGTTTCAGGATACACCATACACTTCTCCAGGGTGGCTGCTGGCAATTTACATCCTGCCAATCAGCATAACAAGGCTCCCTGTTCTCCATATCCTGTCCTACATTTCTGGATTTTACACTTTTTTCAGATGACCCTTTTGCCCGGGGGGCAGTGAGACTTCATTGTAGTGCAGATATCCTTTAGAGGCTTGCTTGGTTGGCCAAAAAGGGCGTATGAGTTTTTTCCTGAATATATTCAGGAAAAAACGCATACGCCCTTTTTGGCCAAGTGCATCATTGTCGACGTTCTGCCTCTTTTCCTATGCTTTCAGGGCAATTACAGTCTACCCCCTGCAATCGTTTTCCTGAAATTCTGCCCCGCTTTCAAGTCCCCTTCGCAGGCTTACTTCAATATATTTTTGGAGGATAGCTGTCATTTATAACTCTGCAGGTTTGTGAATTACAGTGCCCCTGAGCTCCTTTCTTCAACTCGCTTTCTTGTGAGCTGGGCACAAAACCGCAGGATTGCTTCAGGCCCTAATCTGTTTCCAGCAGGGCACACTGAGCCTTTGTTTAATTCCTCTTCCTGGTGGGCAATGAGCGTTACATTTGCCCGTGCAGACACCTACAGCTAGTCTCTCATTGGTTCTCCCTATTCCTGTTCATCTTGCACAGAAATTGCAAGCTGTGCCAAACAGGAGGTTAAAGGCACTGACTCTCCAAGCAGGGAGAGTGTTAGTAAAGCATCTGGAATGGTGAACCCGAGGACCAGGATACGAAAACTGAGATGCATTTTAAATCGTTTCCCAATCACACGGTGGACGATACTCTGTGTTTCCCATGCATGTTTTAGCTGGAGGAAGAATCCCTTGAACCTGGAGAGTTGGGACCCATGGAATGGGTAGCATGCACTATGACTGCAAAGGGTTTGCATTTGCTCACCGAAACTCACCAATGCTATCAGCCTGAAGTGTGCAGCCTTATGTCTCAACCAGCTCTGGGTGTAGATGTGGTCAATCCCGGTTGCATCACATGCCCTGAGTGAATTATTTAAGAATTGCTCTCTATTTCACTATCTTTGTGTTTTGTTTTCGAAATTTTTTTGATAATGGGATATATCGGATTTTCACTGCTGCGTTTCGGACGCTGTACACACGCTTGATTCTCTTACGGAGACATATATATCCATGGGTTTTAAGATTCTTCCTAGTCAGGTATATTCCTAGGCGTTGAATATGTGGTGCTGGGTCCATTTCGTTGAGCAAGGAGTAGGTCTTGTCTATTACATATTTGGCTTATGGAAAGTTATCTGTGCTAAGTTCAGTCTCTGGTTTTATGCAGCACCCCAAGGAACCTTTTCCCGTAAGCAAGCACTAGTTGGTTTTCTAAATTTGAGATCCTGTTCTGTTTTGTAATTCAGTTCATGTGTAGTCAAGTTTACATTCCGTGTATTAGTGATATCTTATGATGTTTCTTTTTCTGTGTGACGTAGTTCACGTAGAATCACCGTACCTGCATCCACTCACTATGCCGCTACGGGCCTGATGACACAGATTTCATTGCTGAGTGATATTGAATTGCACGTACGTGCCACAACTTCTTTATCCATTTTTTGCTTTCTGGGATATTTACCTGATACTGTAGACGAGCTTCTTGTGAACACAGCCGTCCCAAATATTGGGGTGGCTGTCTGTTTTTGATTTTAATTTCCGTAAGCTATAGGACCATAAGTGGAAGTGCCATAGGCTGTGTTGCTTTGTTTCTTACGTGTTTCAGGAAACACCATACACTTCTCCAGGGTGGCTGCTGGCAATTTACATCCTGCCAATCAGCATAACAAGGCTCCCTGTTCTCCATATCCTCTCCTACCTTTCTGGATTTTACACTTTTTTCAGATGGCCCTTTTGCCCGGGGGCCAGTGAGACTTCATTGTAGTGCAGATTTCCTTTACAGGCTTGCTTGGTTGGCCAAAAAGTGCGTATGCGTTTTTTCCTGAATATATTCAGGAAAAAACGCATACGCCCTTTTTGGCCAAGTGCATCATTGTCGACGTTGTGTCTCTTTTCCTATGCTTTCAAGGCAATTCCTGTCTACCCCCTGCAATCGTTTTCCTGAAATTCTGCCCCGCTTTCAAGTCCCCTTCGCAGGCTTACTTCAATATATTTTTGGAGGATAGCTGTCAATTATAACTGCAGGTTTGTGAATTACAGTGCCCCTGAGCTCCTTTCTTCAACTCGCTTTCTTGTGACCTTGGCACAAAACCGCAGGATTGCTTCAGGCCCTAATCTGTTTCCAGCATGGCACACTGAGCCTTTGTTTAATTCCTCTTCCTGGTGGGCAATGTGTGTTACATTTGCCCGTGCAGACACCTACAGCTAGTCTCTCATTGGTTCTCCCTATTCCTGTTCATCTTGCACAGAAATTGCAAACTTTGCCAAACAGGAGGTTAAAGGCACTGACTCTCCAAGCGGGGAGAGTTTTAGTAAAGCGTCTGGAATGGTGAACCCGAGGACAAGGATACGAAAACTGAGATCCATTTTAAATCGTTTCCCAATCACACGGTGGACGATACTCTGTGTTTTCCATGCATGTTTTAGCTAGAGGAAGAATCCCTTGAACCTGGAGAGTTGTGACCCATGGAATGTGTACCATGCAGTATGACTTCAAAGGGTCTGCATTTGCTCACCGAAACTCACCAATGCTATCAGCCTGAAGTGTCCAGCCTTATGTCTCACCCAGCTCTGGGTGTAGATGTGTTAAATCCCGGTTGCATCACATGCCCTGAGTGAATTATTTAAGAATTGCTCTCTATTTCACTGTCTTTGTGTTTTGTTTTTGAAATTTATTTTAATAATGGGATTTACCGGATTTTCACTGCTGCATTTATGCCGCTGTACACACGCTTGATTCTCTTACGGAGACATATAAATCCATGGGTTTTAAGATTCTTCCAAGTCAGGTATGTTCCTAGGCGTTGAATATGTGGTGTTGAGTCCATTTCGTTGAGCAAGGAGTAGGTCTTGTCTATTACATATTTGGCTTATGGAATGTTATCTGTGCTAATTTCAGTCTCTGGTTTCATGCAGCACCCTAAGTCACCTTTCCCCATAAGCAAGCACTAGTTGGTTTTCTATATTTGAGACCCTGTTCTGTTTTGTAATTCAGTTCATGTGTAGTCAAGTTGACATTCCGTGTATTAGTGATATCTTATGATGTTTCTTTTTCTGTGTGACGTAGTTCACGTAGAATCACCGTACCTGCATCCACTCACTATGCCGCTACGGGCCTGATGACACAGATTTCATTGCTGAGTGATATTGCATTGCACGTACATGCCACAACTTCTTTATCCATTTTTGCTTTCTGGGATATTTACCTGGTACTGTAGACGAGCTTCTTGGGAACACAGCCGTCCCAAAATTTGGGGTTGCTCTCTGTTTTTGATTTTAATTTCCCTAAGCAATAGGACCATAAGTGCTATTGCCATAGGCTGTGTTGCTTTATTTCTTATGTGTTTCAAGAAACACCATACATTTCTCCAGGGTGGCTGTTCACAATTTACATCCTGCCAATCAGCATAACAAAGCTCCCTGTTCACCATATCCTGTCCTACCTTTCTGGATTTTACACATTTTTCAGATGGCCCTTTTGCCCGGGGGGCAGTGAGACTTCATTGTAGTGCAGATTTCCTTTACAGGCTTGCTTGGTTGGCCAAAAAGGGCGTATGCGATTTTTCCTGAATATATTCAGGAAAAAACGCATACGCCCTTTTTGGCCAAGTGCATCATTGTCGACGTTCTGCCTCTTTTCCTATGATTTCAGGGCAATTCCAGTGTACCCCCTGCAATGGTTTTCCTGAAACTCTGCCCCGCTTTCACGTCCCCTTCGGAGGCTTACTTCAATATATTTTTGGAGGATAGCTGTCATTTATAACTCTGCAGGTTCGTGAATTACAGTGCCCCTGAGTTCCTTTCTTCAACTCGCTTTCTTGTGAGCTGGGCACAAAACCTCAGGATTGATTCAGGCCCTAATCTTTTTCCGGCAGGGCACACTGAGCCTTTGGTTAATTCCTCTTCCTGGTGGGAAATGAGCGTTACATTTGCCCGTGCAGACACCTACAGCTAGTCTCTCATTGGTTCTCCCTATTCCTGTTCATCTTGCACAGAAATTGCAAGCTGTGCCAAACAGGAGGTTAAAGGCACTGACTCTCCAAGCGGGGAGAGTGTTAGTAAAGCATCTGGAATGGTGAACCCGAGGAACAGGATACGAAAACTGAGATGCATTTTAAATCGTTTCCCAATCACACGGTGGACGATACTCTGGGTTTCCCATGCATGTTTTAGCTGGAGGAAGAATCCCTTGAACCTGGAGAGTTGGGACCCATGGAATGGGTACCATGCAGTATGACTTCAAAGGGTCTGCATTTGCTCACCGAAACTCACCAATGCTCTCAGCCTGAAGTGTCCAGCCTTATGTCTCAACCAGCTCTGGGTGTAGATGTGGTCAATCCCGGTTGCATCACATGCCCTGAGTGAATTATTTAAGAATTGCTCTCTATTTCACTGTCTTTGTGTTTTGTTTTCGAAATTTATTTTGATAATGGGATTTATCGGATTTTCACTGCTGCGTTTAGGCCGCTGTACACACGCTTGATTCTCTTACGGAGACATATATATCCATGGGTTTTAAGATTCTTCCTAGTCAGGTATATTCCTAGGCGTTGAATATGTGGTGTTGGGTCCATTTCGTTGAGCAAGTAGTAGGTCTTGTCTATTACATATTTGGATTATGGAAAGTCATCTGTGCTAATTTCAGTCTCTGGTTTTATGCAGCACCCCAACGCACCTTTCCCCATAAGCAAGCACTAGTTGGTTTTCTAAATTTGAGACCCTGTTCTGTTTTGTAATTCAGTTCATGTGTAGTCAAGTTGACATTCCGTGTATTAGTGATATCTTATGATGTTTCTTTTTCTGTGTGACGTAGTTCACGTAGAATCACCGTACCTGCAACCACTCACTGTGCCGCTACGGGCCTGATGACACAGATTTCATTGCTGAGTGATATTGCATTGTACGTACGTGCCACAACTTCTTTATCCATTTTTTGCTTTCTGGGATATTTACCTAATACTTTAGACGAGCTTCTTGTGAACACAGCCGTCCCAAATATTGGGGTGGCTGTCTGTTTTTGATTTTAATTTCCGTAAGCTATAAGACCATAAGTGGAAGTGCCATAGGCTGTGTTGCTTTGTTTCTTAAGTGTTTCAGGAAACACAACACACTTCTCCAGGGTGGCTGCTGGCAATTTACATTCTGCCAATCAGCATAACAAGGCTCCCTGTTCTCCATATTCTGTCCTAACTTTCTGGATTTTACACTTTTTTCAGATGGCCCTTTTGCCCTGGGGGCAGTGAGACTTCATTGTAGTGCAGATTTCCTTTACAGGCTTGCTTGGTTGGTCAAAAAGTGCGTATGCGTTTTTTCCTGAATATATTCAGGAAAAAAGGCATACGCCTTTTTTGGCCTAGTGCATCATTGTCGACGTTGTGCCTCTTTTCCTATGCTTTCAGGGCAATTCCAGTCTACCCCCTGCAATCGTTTTCCTGATATTCTGCCCCGCTTTCAAGTCCCCTTCGCCGGCTTACTTCAATATATTTTTGGAGGATAGCTGTCATTTATAACTCTGCAGGTTTGTGAATTACAGTGCCCCTGAGCTCCTTTCTTCAACTCGCTTTCTTGTGAGCTGGGCACAAAACCGCAGGATTGCTTCAGGCCCTAATCTGTTTCCAGCAGGGCACACTGAGCCTTTGTTTAATTCCTCTTCCTGGTGGGCAATGAGCGTTACATTTGCCCGTGCAGACACCTACAGCTAGTCTCTCATTGGTTCTCCCTATTCCTGTTCATCTTGCACAGAAATTGTAAGCTGTGCCAAAGAGGAGGTTAAAGGCACTGACTATCCAAGCGGGGAGAGTGTTAGTAAAGCATCTGGAATGGTGAACCCGAGGACCAGGATACGAAAAGTGAGATGCATTTTAAATCGTTTCCCAATCACACGGTGGACGATACTCTGGGTTTCCCATACATGTTTTAGTTAGAGGAAGAATCCCTTGAACCTGGAGAGTTGGGACCCATGGAATGGGTACCATGCAGTATGACTTCAAAGGGTCTGCATTTGCTCACCGAAACTCACCAATGCTATCAGCCTGAAGTGTCCAGCCTTATGTCTCAACCAGCTCTGGGTGTAGATGTGGTCAATCCCGGTTGCATCACATGCCCTGAGTGAATTATTTAAGAATTGCTCTCTATTTCACTGTCTTTGTGTTTTGTTTTCGAAATTTATTTTGATAATGGGATTTATCGGATTTTCACTGCTGCGTTTAGGCCGCTGTACACACGCTTGATTCTCTTATGGAGACATATATATCTATGGGTTTTAAGATTCTTCCTAGTCAGGTATATTCCTAGGCTTTGAATATGTGGTGTTGGGTCCATTTCGTTGAGCAAGGAGTAGGTCTTGTCTATTACATATTTGGCTTATGGAAAGTTATCTGTGCTAATTTCAGTCTCTGGTTTTATGCAGCACCCCAAGGCACCTTTCCCCATAAGCAAGCACTAGTTGGTATTCTAAATTTGAGACCCTGTTCTGTTTTGTAATTCAGATCATGTGTAGTCAAATTTACATTCCGTGTATTAGTGATATCTTATGATGTTTCTTTTTCTGTGTGACGTAGTTCAGGTAGAATCACCGTACCTGCATCCACTCACTATGCCGCTACGGGCCTGATGGCACAGATTTCATTGCTGAGTGATATTGCATTGTACGTATGTGCCACAACTTCTTTATCCATTTTTTGCTTTCTGGGATATTTACCTGATACTGTAGACGAGCTTCTTGTGAACACAGCCGTCCCAAATATTGGGGTGGCTGTCTGTTTTTGATTTTAATTTCCGTAAGCTATAGGACCGTAAGTGGAAGTGCCATAGGCTGTGTTGTTTTGTTTCTTACGTGTTTCAGGAAACACCATACACTTCTCCAGGGTGGCTGCTGGCAATTTACATCCTGCCAATCAGCATAACAAGGCTCCCTGTTCTCCATATCCTGTCCTACCTTTCTGGATTTTACACTTTTTTCAGATGGCCCTTTTGCCCGGGGGGCAGTGAGAGTTCATTGTAGTGCAGATTTCCTTTACAGGCTTGCTTGGTTGGCCAAAAAGGGCGTAGGCGTTTTTTCCTTAATATATTCAGGAAAAAACGCCTACGCCCTTTTTGGCCAAGTGCATCATTGTCGACGTTCTGCCTCTTTTCCTATGCTTTCAGGGCAATTCCAGTCTACCCCCTGCAATCGTTTTCCTGAAATTCTTCCCCGCTTTCAAGTCCCCTTCGCAGGCTTACTTCAATATATTTTTGGAGGATAGCTGTCATTTATAACTCTGCAGGTTTGTGAATTACAGTGCCCCTGAGCTCCTTTCTTCATCTCGCTTTCTTGTGAGCTGGGCACAAAACCGCAGGATTGCTTCAGGCCCTAATCTGTTTCCGGCAGTGCATGCTGAGCCTTTGGTTAATTCCTCTTCCTGGTGGGAAATGAGCGTTACATTTGCCCGTGCAGACACCTACAGCTTGTCTCTCATTTGTTCTCCCTATTCCTGTTCATCTTGCACAGAAATTGCAAGCTGTGCCAAACAGGAGGTTAAAGGCACTTACTCTCCAAGTGGGGAGAGTGTTAGTAAAGCATCTGGAATGGTGAACCCGAGGACCAGGATACGAAAACTGAGATGCATTTTAAATCGTTTCCCAATCACACGGTGGACCATACAGTGGGTTTCCCATGCATGTTTTAGCTGGAGGAAGAATCCCTTGAACCTGGAGAGTTGGGACCCATGGAATAGGTACCATGCAGTATGACTTCAAAGGGTCTGCATTTGCTCACCGAAACTCACCAATGCTATCAGCCTGAAGTGTCCAGCCTTATGTCTCAACCAGCTCTGGGTGTAGATGTGTTAAATCCCAGTTGCATCACATGCGCTGAGTGAATTATTTAAGAATTGCTCTCTATTTCACTGTCTTTGTGTTTTGTTTTCGAAATTTATTTTGATAATGGGATTTATCGGATTTTCACTGCTGCGTTTCGGCCGCTGTACACATGCTTGATTCTCTTACGGAGACATATATATCCATGGGTTTGAAGATTCTTCCTAGTCAGGTATATTCCTAGGCGTTGAATATGTGGTGTTGGGTCCATTTCGTTGAACAAGGAGTAGGTCTTGTCTGTTACATATTTGGCTTATGGAAAGTTATCTGTGCTAATTTCAGTCTCTGGTTTTATGCAGCACCCTAAGGCACCTTTCCCCATAAGCATGCACTAGTTGGTTTTCTAAATTTGAGACCTTGTTCTGTTTTGTAATTCAGTTCATGTGTAGTCAAGTTTACATTCCGTGTATTAGTGATATCTTATGATGTTTCTTTTTCTGTGTAACATAGTTCACGTAGAATCACCGTACCTGCATCCACTCACTATGCCGCTACGGGCCTGATGACACAGATTATATTGCTGAGTGATATTGCATTGTACGTACGTGCCACAACTTCTTTATCCATTTTTTGCTTTCTGGGATATTTACCTGGTAATGTAGACGAGCTTCTTGGGAACACAGCCGTCCCAAACTTTGGGGTGGCTCTCTGTTTTTGATTTTAATTTCCCTAAGGAATAGGACCATAAGTGCAATTGCCATAGGCTGTGTTGCTTTATTTCTTACGTGTTTCAGGAAACACCATACACTTCTCCAGGGTGGCTGTTGGCAATTTACATCCTGCCAATCAGCATAACAAGGCTCCCTGTTCTCCATATCCTGTCCTAACTTTCTGGATTTTACACTTTTTTCAGATGGCCCTTTTGCCCGGGGGGGCAGTGAGACTTCATTGTAATGCAGATTTCCTTTACAGGCTTGCTTGGTTGGCCAAAAAGGGCGTTTGCGTTTTTTCCTGAATATATATTTTTCCTGAATATATTCAGGAAAAAACGCATACGCCCTTTTTGGCCAAGTGCATCATTGTCGACGTTCTGCCTCTTTTCCTATGCTTTCAGGGCAATTACAGTCTACCCCCTGCAATCGTTTTCCTGAAATTCTGCCCCGCTTTCAAGTCCCCTTCGCAGGCTTACTTCAATATATTTTTGGAGGATAGCTGTCATTTATAACTCTGCAGGTTTGTGAATTACAGTGCCCCTGAGCTCCTTTCTTCAACTCGCTTTCTTGTGAGCTGGGCACAAAACCGCAGGATTGCTTCAGGCCCTAATCTGTTTCTGACAGGGCATGCTGAGCCTTTGGTTAATTCCTCTTCCTGGTGGGAAATGAGCGTTACATTTGCCCGTGCAGACACCTACAGCTAGTCTCTCATTGGTTCTCCCTATTCCTGTTCAGCTTGCACAGAAATTGCAAGCTGTGCCAAAGAGGAGGTTAAAGGCACTGACTCTCCAAGCGGGGAGAGTGTTAGTAAAGCATCTGGAATGGTGAACCCGAGGACCAGGATACGAAAACTGAGATGCATTTTAAATCGTTTCCCAATCACACTGTGGACGACACTCTGTGTTTCCCATGCATGTTTTAGCTGGAGGAAGAATCCCTTGAACCTGGAGAGTTGGGACCCATGGAATGGGTAGCATGCACTATGACTGCAAAGGGTTTGCATTTGCTCACCGAAACTCACCAATGCTATCAGCCTGAAGTGTGCAGCCTTATGTCTCAACCAGCTCTGGGTGTAGATGTGGTCAATCCCGGTTGCATCACATGCCCTGAGTGAATTATTTAAGAATTGCTCTCTATTTCACTATCTTTGTGTTTTGTTTTCGAAATTTTTTTGATAATGGGATATATCGGATTTTCACTGCTGCGTTTCGGACGCTGTACACACGCTTGATTCTCTTACGGAGACATATATATCCATGGGTATTAAGATTCTTCCTAGTCAGGTATATTCCTAGGCGTTGAATATGTGGTGTTGGGTCCATTTCGTTGAGCAAGGTGTAGGTCTTGTCTATTACATATTTGGCTTATGGAAAGTTATCTGTGCTAATTTCAGTCTCTGGTTTTATGCAGCACCCCAAGGAACCTTTTCCCGTAAGCAAGCACTAGTTGGTTTTCTAAATTTGAGATCCTGTTCTGTTTTGTAATTCAGTTCATGTGTAGTCAAGTTTACATTCCGTGTATTAGTGATATCTTATGATGTTTCTTTTTCTGTGTGACGTAGTTCACGTAGAATCACCGTACCTGCATCCACTCACTATGCCGCTACGGGCCTGATGACACAGATTTCATTGCTGAGTGATATTGAATTGCACGTACGTGCCACAACTTCTTTATCCATTTTTTGCTTTCTGGGATATTTACCTGATACTGTAGACGAGCTTCTTGTGAACACAGCCGTCCCAAATATTGGGGTGGCTGTCTGTTTTTGATTTTAATTTCCGTAATCTATAGGACCATAAGTGGAAGTGCCATAGGCTGTGTTGCTTTGTTTCTTACGTGTTTCAGGAAACACCATACACTTCTCCAGGGTGGCTGCTGGCAATTTACATCCTGCCAATCAGCATAACAAGGCTCCCTGTTCTCCATATCCTCTCCTACCTTTCTGGATTTTACACTTTTTTCAGATGGCCCTTTTGCCCGGGGGCCAGTGAGACTTCATTGTAGTGCAGATTTCCTTTACAGGCTTGCTTGGTTGGCCAAAAAGTGCGTATGCGTTTTTTCCTGAATATATTCAGGAAAAAACGCATACGCACTTTTTGGCCAAGTGCATCATTGTCGACGTTGTGTCTCTTTTCCTATGCTTTCAAGGCAATTCCTGTCTACCCCCTGCAATCGTTTTCCTGAAATTCTGCCCCGCTTTCAAGTCCCCTTCGCAGGCTTACTTCAATATATTTTTGGAGGATAGCTGTCAATTATAACTCTGCAGGTTTGTGAATTACAGTGCCCCTGAGCTCCTTTCTTCAACTCGCTTTCTTGTGATCTTGGCACAAAACCGCAGGATTGCTTCAGGCCCTAATCTGTTCCCAGCATGGCACACTGAGCCTTTGTTTAATTCCTCTTCCTGGTGGGCAATGTGTGTTACATTTGCGCGTGCAGACACCTACAGCTAGTCTCTCATTGGTTCTCCCTATTCCTGTTCATCTTGCACAGAAATTGCAAACTTTGCCAAACAGGAGGTTAAAGGCACTGACTCTCCAAGCGGGGAGAGTTTTAGTAACGCGTCTGGAATGGTGAACCCGAGGACAAGGATACGAAAACTGAGATCCATTTTAAATCGTTTCCCAATCACACGGTGGACGATACTCTGTGTTTTCCATGCATGTTTTAGCTGGAGGAAGAATCCCTTGTACCTGGAGAGTTGTGACCCATGGAAAGTGTACCATGCTGTATGACTTCAAAGGGTCTGCATTTGCTCACCAAAACTCACCAATGCTATCAGCCTGAAGTGTCCAGCCTTATGTCTCAACCAGCTCTGGGTGTAGATGTGTTAAATCCCGGTTGCATCACATGCCCTGAGTGAATTATTTAAGAATTGCTCTCTATTTCACTGTCTTTGTGTTTTGTTTTTGAAATTTATTTTGATAATGGGATTTACCGGATTTTCACTGCTGCATTTATGCCGCTGTACACACGCTTGATTCTCTTACGGAGACATATAAATCCATGGGTTTTAAGATTCTTCCAAGTCAGGTATGTTCCTAGGCGTTGAATATGTGGTGTTGAGTCCATTTCGTTGAGCAAGGAGTAGGTCTTGTCTATTACATATTTGGCTTAAGGAATGTTATCTGTGCTAATTGCAGTCTCTGGTTTTATGCAGCACCCTAAGTCACCTTTCCCCATAAGCAAGCACTAGTTGGTTTTCTAAATTTGAGACCCTGTTCTGTTTTGTAATTCAGTTCATGTGTAGTCAAGTTGACATTCCGTGTATTAGTGATATCTTATGATGTTTCTTTTTCTGTGTGACGTAGTTCACGTAGAATCACCGTACCTGCATCCACTCACTATGCCGCTACGGGCCTGATGACACAGATTTCATTGCTGAGTGATATTGCATTGCACGTACATGCCACAACTTCTTTATCCATTTTTTGCTTTCTGGGATATTTACCTGGTACTGTAGACGAGCTTCTTGGGAACACAGCCGTCCCAAAATTTGGGGTTGCTCTCTGTTTTTGATTTTAATTTCCCTAACAATAGGACCATAAGTGCTATTGCCATAGGCTGTGTTGCTTTATTTCTTATGTGTTTCAAGAAACACCATACATTTCTCCAGGGTGGCTGTTCACAATTTACATCCTGCCAATCAGCATAACAAAGCTCCCTTTTCTCCATATCTTGTCCTAACTTTCTGGATTTTACACTTTTTTCAGATGGCCCTTTTGCCCGGGGGGCAGTGAGACTTCATTGTAGTGCAGATTTCCTTTACAGGCTTGCTTGGTTGGCCAAAAAGTGCGTATGCGATTTTTCCTGAATATATTCAGGAAAAAACCCATACGCCCTTTTTGGCCAAGTGCATCATTGTCGACGTTCTGCCTCTTTTCCTATGATTTCAGGGCAATTCCAGTGTACCCCCTGCAATGGTTTTCCTGAAACTCTGCCCCGCTTTCACGTCCCCTTCGGAGGCTTACTTCAATATATTTTTGGAGGATAGCTGTCATTTATAACTCTGCAGGTTCGTGAATTACAGTGCCCCTGAGTTCCTTTCTTCAACTCGCTTTCTTGTGAGCTGGGCACAAAACCGCAGGATTGATTCAGGCCCTAATCTGTTTCCGGCAGGGCACACTGAGCCTTTGGTTAATTCCTCTTCCTGGTGGGAAATGAGCGTTACATTTGCCCGTGCAGACACCTACAGCTAGTCTCTCATTGGTTCTCCCTATTCCTGTTCATCTTGCACAGAAATTGCAAGCTGTGCCAAACAGGAGGTTAAAGGCACTGACTCTCCAAGCGGGGAGAGTGTTAGTAAAGCATCTGGAATGGTGAACCCGAGGAACAGGATACGAAAACTGAGATGCATTTTAAATCGTTTCCCAATCACACGGTGGACGATACTCTGGGTTTCCCATGCATGTTTTAGCTGGAGGAAGAATCCCTTGAACCTGGAGAGTTGTGACCCATGGAAAGTGTACCATGCAGTATGACTTCAAAGGGTCTGCATTTGCTCACCGAAACTCACCAATGCTCTCAGCCTTAAGTGTCCAGCCTTATGTCTCAACCAGCTCTGGGTGTAGATGTGGTCAATCCCGGTTGCATCACATGCCCTGAGTGAATTATTTAAGAATTGCTCTCTATTTCACTGTCTTTGTGTTTTGTTTTCGAAATTTATTTTGATAATGGGATTTATCGGATTTTCACTGCTGCGTTTAGGCCGCTGTACACACGCTTGATTCTCTTACGGAGACATATATATCCATGGGTTTTAAGATTCTTCCTAGTCAGGTATATTCCTAGGCGTTGAATATGTGGTGTTGGGTCCATTTCGTTGAGCAAGTAGTAGGTCTTGTCTATTACATATTTGGATTATGGAAAGTCATCTGTGCTAATTTCAGTCTCTGGTTTTATGCAGCACCCCAACGAACCTTTCCCCATAAGCAAGCACTAGTTGGTTTTCTAAATTTGAGACCCTGTTCTGTTTTGTAATTCAGTTCATGTGTAGTCAAGTTTACATTCCGTGTATTAGTGATATCTTATGATGTTTCTTTTTTTGTGTGATGTAGCTCACGTAGAATCACCGTATCTGCATCCACTCACTATGCCGCTACGGGCCTGATGACACAGATTTCATTGCTGAGTGATATTTCATTGTACGTACGTGCCACAACTTCTTTATCCATTTTTTGCTTTCTGGGATATTTACCTGATACTGTAGACGAGCTTCTTGTGAACACAGCCGTCCCAAATATTGGGGTGGCTGTCTGTTTTTGATTTCAATTTCCGTAAGCTATAGGACCATAAGTGGAAGTGCCATAGGCTGTGTTGCTTTGTTTCTTACGTGTTTCAGGAAACACCATACACTTCTCCAGGGTGTCTGCTGGCAATTTACATCCTGCCAATCAGCATAACAAGGCTCCCTGTTCTCCATTTCCTGTTCTACCTTTCTGGATTTTACACTTTTTTCAGATGGCCCTTTTGCCCGGGGGGCCGTGAGACTTCATTGTAGTGCAGATTTCCTTTACAGGCTTGCTTGGTTGGCCAAAAAGGGCGTATGCGTTTTTTCCTGAATATATTCAGAAAAAACGCATACGCCCTTTTTGGCCAAGTGCATCATTGTCGACGTTCTGCCTATTTTCCTATGCTTTCAGGGCAATTCCAGTCTACCCTCTGCAATCGTTTTCCTGAAATTCTAACCCGTTTTCAAGTCCCCTTCGCAGGCTTACTTCAATATATTTTTGGAGGATAGCTGGCATTTATAACTCTGCAGGTTTGTGAATTACAGTGCCCCTGAGCTCCTTTCTTCAACTCGCTTTCTTGTGAGCTGGGCACAAAACCGCAGGATTGCTTCAGGCCCTAATCAGTTTCCAGCAGGGCACGCTGAGCCTTTGGTTAATTCCTCTTCCTGGTGGGAAATGAGCGTTACATTTGCCCGTGCAGACACCTATAGCTAGTCTCTCATTGGTTCTCCCTATTCCTGTTCATCTTTCGCAGAAATTGCAAGCTCTGACAAACAGGAGGTTAAAGGCACTGACTCTCCAAGCAGGGAGAGTGTTAGTAAAGCATCTGGAATGGTGAACCCGAGGACCAGGATACGAAAACTGAGATGCATTTTAAATCGTTTCCCAATCACACGGTGGACGATACTCTGGGTTTCCCATGCATGTTTTAGTAGAGGAAGAATCCCTTGAACCTGGAGAGTTGGGACCCATGGAATGGGTACCATGCAGTATGACTTCAAAGGGTCTGCATTTGCTCACCGAAACTCACCAATGCTGTCAGCCTGAAGTTTCCAGCCTTATGTCTCAACCAGTTCCGGGTGTAGATGTGGTCAATCCCGGTTGCATCACATGCCCTGAGTGAATTATTTAAGAATTGCTCTCTATTTCACTGTCTTTGTGTTTTGTTTTCGAAATTTATTTTGATAATGGGATTTATCGGATTTTCACTGCTGCATTTCGGCCGCTGTACACACGCTTGATTCTCTTATGGAGACATATATATCCATGAGTTTTAAGATTCTTCCTAGTCAGGTATATTCCTTGGCGTTGAATATGTGGTGTTGGGTCCATTTCGTTGATCAAGGAGTAGGTCTTGTCTATTACATATTTGGCTTATGGAAAGTTATCTGTGCTAATTTCAGTCTCTGGTTTTATGCAGCACCCCAGGGCAACTTTTCCCATAAGCAAGCACTAGTTGGTTTTCTAAATTAGAGACCCTGTTCTGTTTTGTAATTCAGTTCATGTGTAGTCAAGTTTACATTCCGTGTATTAGTGATATCTTATGATGTTTCTTTTTCTGTGTGACGTAGTTCACGTAGAATCACCGTACCTGCAACCACTCACTGTGCCGCTACGGGCCTGATGACACAGATTTCATTGCTGAGTGATATTGCATTGTACGTACGTGCCACAACTTCTTTATCCATATTTTGCTTTCTGGGATATTTACCTGATACTGTAGACGAGCTTCTTGTGAACACAGCCGTCCCAAATATTGGGGTGGCTGTCTGTTTTTGATTTTAATTTCCGTAAGCTATAAGACCATAAGTGGAAGTGCCATAGGCTGTGTTGCTTTGTTTCTTACGTGTTTCAGGAAACACCATACACTTCTCCAGGGTGGCTGCTGGCAATTTACATCCTGCCAATCAACATAACAAGGCTCCCTGTTCTCCATATTCTGTCCTAACTTTCTGGATTTTACACTTTTTTCAGATGGCCCTTTTGCCCTGGGGGCAGTGAGACTTCATTGTAGTGCAGATTTCCTTTACAGGCTTGCTTGGTTGGTCAAAAAGTGCGTATGCGTTTTTTCCTGAATATATTCAGGAAAAAAGGCATACGCCTTTTTTGGCCTAGTGCATCATTGTCGACGTTGTGCCTCTTTTCCTATGCTTTCAGGGCAATTCCAGTCTACCCCCTGCAATCGTTTTCCTGATATTCTGCCTCGCTTTCAAGTCCCCTTCGCCGGCTTACTTCAATATATTTTTGGAGGATAGCTGTCATTTATAACTCTGCAGGTTTGTGAATTACAGTGCCCCTGAGCTCCTTTCTTCAACTCGCTTTCTTGTGAGCTGGGCACAAAACCGCAGGATTGCTTCAGGCCCTAATCTGTTTCCAGCAGGGCACACTGAGCCTTTGTTTAATTCCTCTTCCTGGTGGGAAATGAGCGTTACATTTGCCCGTGCAGACACCTACAGCTAGTCTCTCATTGGTTCTCCCTATTCCTGTTCATCTTGCACAGAAATTGTAAGCTGTGCCAAAGAGGAGGTTAAAGGCACTGACTATCCAAGCGGGGAGAGTGTTAGTAAAGCATCTGGAATGGTGAACCCGAGGACCAGGATACGAAAACTGAGATGCATTTTAAATCGTTTCCCAATCACACGGTGGACGATACTCTGGGTTTCCCATACATGTTTTAGTTAGAGGAAGAATCCCTTGAACCTGGAGAGTTGGGACCCATGGAATGGGTACCATGCAGTATGACTTCAAAGGGTCTGCATTTGCTCACCGAAACTCACCAATGCTATCAGCCTGAAGTGTCCAGCCTTATGTCTCAACCAGCTCTGGGTGTAGATGTGGTCAATCCCGGTTGCATCACATGCCCTGAGTGAATTATTTAAGAATTGCTCTCTATTTCACTGTCTTTGTGTTTTGTTTTCGAAATTTATTTTGATAATGGGATTTATCGGATTTTCACTGCTGCGTTTAGGCCGCTGTACACACGCTTGATTCTCTTACGGAGACATATATATCTATGGGTTTTAAGATTCTTCCTAGTCAGGTATATACCTAGGCTTTGAATATGTGGTGTTGGGTCCATTTCGTTGAGCAAGGAGTAGGTCTTGTCTATTACATATTTGGCTTATGGAAAGTTATCTGTGCTAATTTCAGTCTCTGGTTTTATGCAGCACCCCAACGCACCTTTCCCCATAAGCAAGCACTAGTTGGTATTCTAAATTTGAGACCCTGTTCTGTTTTGTAATTCAGATCATGTGTAGTCAAATTTACATTCCGTGTATCAGTGATATCTTATGATGTTTCTTTTTCTGTGTGACGTAGTTCAGGTAGAATCACCATACCTGCATCCACTCACTATGCCGCTACGGGCCTGATGGCACAGATTTCATTGCTGAGTGATATTGCATTGTACGTACGTGCCACAACTTCTTTATCCATTTTTTGCTTTCTGGGATATTTACCTGATACTGTAGACGAGCTTCTTGTGAACACAGCCGTCCCAAATATTGGGGTGGCTGTCTGTTTTTGATTTTAATTTCCGTAAGCTATAGGACCATAAGTGCAAGTGCCATAGGCTGTGTTGCTTTGTTTCTTATGTATTTCAGGAAACACCATACACTTCTCCAGGGTGGATGCTGGCAATTTACATCCTGCCAATCAGCATAACAAGGCTCCCTGTTCTCCATATCCTGTCCTACCTTTCTGGATTTTACACTTTTTTCAGATGGCCCTTTTGCCCGGGGGGCAGTGAGACTTCATTGTAGTGCAGATTTCCTTTACAGGCTTGCTTGGTTGGCCAAAAAGTGCGTATGCGTTTTTTCCTGAATATATTCAGGAAAAAACGCATACGCCCTTTTTGGCCAAGTGCATCATTGTCGACGTTCTGCCTCTTTTCCTATGCTTTCAGGGCAATTCCAGTCTACCCCCTGCAATCGTTTTCCTGAAATTCTGCCCCACTTTCAAGTCCCCTTCGCAGGCTTACTTCAATATATTTTTGGAGGATAGCTGTCATTTATCACTCTGCAGGTTTGTGAATTACAGTGCCCCTGAGCTCCTTTCTTCAACTCGCTTTCTTGTGAGCTGGGCACAAAACCGCAGGATTGCTTCAGGCCGTAATCTGTTTCCGGCAGGGCACGCTGAGCCTTTGTTTAATTCCTCTTCCTGGAGGGCAATGAGCATTACATTTGCCCGTGCAGACACCTACAGCTAGTCTCTCATTGGTTCTCCCTATTCCTGTTCATCTTGCACAGAAATTGCAAGCTGTGCCAAACAGGAGGTTAAAGGCACTGACTCTCCAAGCGGGGAGAGTGTTAGTAAAGCATCTGGAATGGTGAACCCGAGGACCAGGATACGAAAACTGAGATGCATTTTAAATCGTTTCCCAATCACACGGTGGACGATACTCTGGGTTTCCCATGCATGTTTTAGCTGGAGGAAGAATCCCTTGAACCTGGAGAGTTGGGACCCATGGAATGGGTACCATGCAGTATGACTTCAAAGGGTCTGCATTTGCTCACCGAAACTCACCAATGCTATCAGCCTGAAGTGTCCAGCCTTATGTCTCAACCAGCTCTGGGTGTAGATGTGGTCAATCCTGGTTGCATCACATGCCCTGAGTGAATTATTTAAGAATTGCTCTCTATTTCACTGTCTTTGTGTTTTGTTTTCGAAATTTATTTTGATAATGGGATTTATCGGATTTTCACTGCTGCGTTTCGGCCGCTGTACACACGCTTGATTCTCTTACGGAGACATATATATCCATGGGTTTTAAGATTCTTCCTAGTCAGGTATATTCGTAGGCGTTGAATATGTGGTGTTGGGTCCATTTCGTTGAGCAAGGAGTAGGTCTTGTCTATTACATATTTGGCTTATGGAAAGTTATCTGTGCTAATTTCAGTCTCTGGTTTTATGCAGCACCCCAACTCACCTTTCCCCTTAAGGAAGCATAATTTGGTTTTCTTAATTTGAAACCCTCTTCTCTTTTGTAATTCAGTTCATGTGTAGCCATCTTAACATTCCATGTATTAGTGATATCTTACGTCTTTTTCTTTTTGAATTATGTGACTTCGAATGATCACACATAACTCCTCTGGAGTTGTTATAACTGGCCGTATTTCATTGATTTCCAGGCTGAGTAATATTCCAGTCTACATAAGCACCACATCTCTGTCCGTTTTTTCTCTGCAGATACATTTAAGTTATATCCTAGTCGAGGATCTTTTAAACAGAGAGGTGGTAAATATTGGGGTGCCTGTGTCCTCTCGATTTTTGTTTTTCCCAAGATATACGTCCATGAGTGCAAGTGCCCTGTGCTCGTTAGCTCATTTTTTAGATGCTTTAGTAAACACAATAGACTTATCCAGAGTGACCGTTGGCAATATACATTTCCACTATAAGACTCACAGGGCTCCCTTTTCTCCTTGCCCTGTCCTGCATTTCTGGTGTTTACACTTTATGAGGACGGCTCTTCTGACTGATGCACAGTGATATGTTTTGTAGTATTGATTTCCAGTGCCCACCTGTTTGGTTGGCTAAAAAAGTGTATGCCCTTTTCTTGAATATATACAGAAAAAGACGCATACACACTTTTTGGCCAACTGCAATGTTGGCAATGTTCAGCCCCTTTTCTTGTGCTTAATGGCAAGTCCTTTCTACCTCTTCCAATCCCTTTCCTGCCATTCTCCGTTGCTTACAAGTCCTTTTCTCTGACTTTCCTCAAGACATTTTTCAGTGATAGATATTTTCAATTCTGCAGTTTCGTGAATTTTAGTGCCCCTGAGTTACATTTTCCAACTTGTGTTTATGGGAACTGGCCACAAAGCATCAGGATTCCTCAAGCCCTATTCTGTTTCCATGGGCAACCCTAGCCTTTGGTCAATTCGTCTTCCTGATTGGAAATTAGAGTGGCATGTGTCTGTCCGAACACCTAGGACTTGTCTCTCATTGTTCCTCCTCCTTCTGCTTCATCCTCTGGACAAATTCCAAACTGTATGCAACAGGATGTTGACAGTGCTGACATCTCCAAGTGGGGAGACTGTTAGTAAAGACGCTGGAGTGGTGAAGCCTAGCACCAAGAGATGAGGAGATGAGATGCCTTTTCCAAACTTTTCCCGATCAGACGGTATACCATCCTCTGGGTTTGACAGGCATGTTTTAGGTGTAGGAAGGGTCCCATTCATGTGAGGAGAACACCAGGGGATTTTAAATATCAGTGTCTCTCCGCAACCCAAACTGGGGAATTTTTTAAGCTACGGCTACACATATGTTCATTAAGGGCCTTGGGAAGTAGGCAGAGTCCAAACTTTAGATGATTGAAGTCTTCAGGGTCAGAAGCACTCACCACTGTCTTCCCTTAGATTCCATTTTTACTGTCATTGATGGATGATGTCAATAAAAATATCTATTCTTTTTCAGATCATTTCCCCTTATAGGTTATTGCAAAATATTGAGTGTAGTTCCCTGTGCTATACAGTAGTTCCTTGCTGATGATTTCATACATAGCAGTGTGTATGTGTTAATCCCAAACTGTTAATTTATCCCTCCTCCTACCATTTCCCTTTGGTAATAATAAATTATAAGATTTTATGCTTCTCAGAAATGGGGGAGCTGAAAGAGAGGTATCATTTTCAATGCAAAAGCATTTAAAACAAGATTGAAGCTTTAACCAAGATTATTAGATGTACATCCTTGGAAAGAAATCACTTTGTTTCTCTAATATTGACCTGACAAAGAAGACAAACCTTTTCACTGAACTTGCTTATAAGAAAGTGATGGAAATATCAAATGGAAGTGTTAGAAACATCTTATTTTACCCGAGCCTTATACACTGTTCTATGTTAATTACAGTTTGGCTCACACATCTGTTCATTGAAGTTACAATGTTCTCAATTTCTGTTACTGATCCTCCAGAGTGGACGCCAACAAGTGTCCCCCTGCCCAGTGTCATTGGAGCCAATAGATCGAGACTGAGTTTGGTTCAAAAGCAAAGGAAACTTTATATTTTGATCAGAGAATGGAGAGGTGCTACCCTGTGGGCTGTGGGCTGGGCTGCTGTGTAGAGATCCTGTCAGAGTCACTGGGAGGGAGGGGGCTGAGCTCTCGAGGACCTGGTTGGCTGCAGCTCAGGCTCTATGTCACGGAGTCTGAACTGGGCCCCAGGAGCTGAAGTGTCATCGAGCCATTCTGCTCTAGGAAATCTGGTCTGAAGTGCCGGGTGTGGAACCTCTGTATGCGGGACACTAGGAGCACCTGAAATTAGACAAAGCACAAAGGATAAAAATGGTTAGACTTTATTTTATTGCCCAGATTCTATTTTTATCTCCCAGGCATTTTTAAGGGGCTTTGCCTGGGACAAACTTCTCTTCTGCCTTTTGTCCCTTTCCTCATTCTTGGAGTGCTGCGGGTGCAGACCCTTCTTCTGTAACTGCTGAGTGCTGAGTTAGGAGGCTTCATACCCGTGGGCGAGGGTCAGAACTTCTCCCCAGCAGCCTCCAGGTGACGTTGATTGTCCCCAGGCCTCCTGCCTCCCTGCTCGTCCACCTGAGCACCAGTATTGGAAGTGTTATAGATTCTAATGACCTTTAAGGGTCCAGAAAGGAGATGTGCAGTGGCGCTGTGAGGTCCAGTTTCACTCCGCCCCACATTTGTTTGGCCACCTTAGGCTGACCGTTTCTGCCAGCCTAGATGCTCTGACTGACGGTTTCTGCCAGCCTAGATGCTCTGACCAACAGTCTGCGCTTTCTTCCATTAGGCCCCTGAATTAACGTAAAAACAGCACCAGGTGTCAGGATCCTGCCCGCTCAGCTCCCAGACAGTCCAGGGTCAGTGGTGATGAAGGATCATGATGGTCACTGAGTCAAGAGCCTTTGGAAGTAAACAGGAGTCCAGCCGGTCTTATTGGCCACCATCATCAGGGTGTCTGTAGGCTTTTCTATGGTGACAGCATGATATACAGTTCCCCCGCCATGATTATTAGCTCCCCTCTGGGTACAGTAAGTACTGCAAGCAGTAGTCTACTCTTTTGGGACACACTCTTGTTGTTTTATGAGAGAAACTCCAGGTCAAGTGATGGTCACACGGGTCGTCATGGTGCCCCGTTGCCCCCGGTTATCTCTCTGGAGGTTGGAGTTGGAGGGCCTCCTCAATCGAGGTCAGTGTGCCCACGGAGCAAACCCTGCAACTTCAGGGCATGGTTGGGGGTTAGGATCACCACGTGGGGTCTGTTTCCCTTAGAAGGGAGGTGGCCTTTTGGGCTGCTGATTTCCAGGTTTTCAGATACCACCAGTATCTTGGCCAGATGTGGCGGTGGGCCAAGCCCCTTGGTGACCATAGTTTATCCTACCTGGATGGCATTCTTGCATTGTTCCATTTCAAGTGGTCCCAGTTTTTGCACTAATACTCCAATGGCGATTCACCTTTCACCAGGAATGTAAAGGTCAAAGGGTTTAGCTAAATTAGGGAGTTCCAGGGCAAGGGTCTGAATTGACTGCTCTTTCCATTCTTGAAAGGCCACTTCTGGATTCTATTCAAAAGGATCATCATCTTTTCCTTTCAGTGTTTCATATAGAGGCCCAGCTAGTAGACTGTAGTTAGGGATCCAGAGGCAGGAAACCCTGGCTTCCCCAGGAACCCCTAAGCTGTCTTCTAGTTTCAGAAAGGGGTAAGGCTGTAAATTGTTTCTTCCCTTTCCTGGGATGGGCTTCTCCGACCTTCTGTGAGAATGAAGCCCAGGCAGGTCACCGTAGTCTGTGATACTTGAGCTTTTTCGTGGACAACTTCTATCCTTTATTGGCTTGGTAGTTCTGAGGCCTCCTTAGTAGGGCTGGCGATCAGAATGTCGTCTGAATATTGAAGGAGTGTTTCCTTTTCCAGAGGTAGAACTTTTAGGTCTTTAGCTGAGCTTTCCCCAAAGATGGTGTGGGAATTTTTGAACCCTTGGGGCAAGACAGCCTGGAAGTATTGTTTTAGTTGTATGTTGAGTCCTGTCACTCACAAGCCAAAATTTCTTGTGACTCTGGGACTAATGGAATACAAAAGAAGGCATCAGTGAAGACTAATACAGAATACCAAGTCCTGGTGGTTGGTAGAATGACCAGCAGGGTGTAGGATTTAGGAACTACTGGAGGTATATCCTCAGTGGCTTCACTGACTGTCCTGACATCCTTTACCAGGACTCCAGCAGCCCATGGGGCTCTCGAGGTCAGGCCAATCCCAGGATATGGAGCTCACCTGGGCAGGTACCCTACCCCCACCCCAGCCCACGGGGCTCTCGTGTTCAGGCCCCTCCCAGGATATGGGATTCCCTGGGCAGGTCCTCTGCAGTCCATGGGGCTCCCGTGGTCAGGCCCCTCCCAGGATACAGAGCTACCCTTGCAGGTACCTTGGCAGGGCTGGGCACACAGGAACCGTGCACATAGCCCTCATTGCAGAGCACTCCCAGCTCACCTGTCGCTCAGATCTGACACAGAGCACCTCAGAGCAGGACTTGAACTAACAAACAGCAGCTCTGACAGGTCTGTGACCCTGGGCATCACTCTGTGCGGCCTCCTCCACCTGGCCTTCCAGAGACTTCCACTGCACCCGGGGCACCAGGCCTCTGTCTCCAACCACCACCCACCCCTCCTCTCCCTGACTCCTGGGTTCCTCTCATTAGGAGAGGGTTTTCTTGAAGTTGTCTCCCACTCATGGGCCAGATAATATAATTAGAAAACAAGCCAGAGCTGCAGCCCCTTGTCTATCCTGACTCTCAGGAGCCCACACCTGTTCCTTGGACCTGGCCAATTCAGCAAGTTCCATTTTCAGCAACTGTGAGCCCCTGAGGGGTGATTATTGGCTGGCTTGGGAAGCCTGACCGTGCCGGCCAGCCCTCCCCAGGTGTGCCTGGGTTGAGATCAATATAAACACCGCTCCAGGCAGCAAGAGCCCCTGCAGCTGTGCCTGACGCCATTTTCTCTGCCCTGTCAGCAGTCTCGGGGCTCGGCTGGTGGGAGGGAGTGAGAGGCCACGGCTTTGTGGGTGTCCCAGTGTGAGTGGGGCTCTGCTGGACTTTCTGCAGCAGTTGCCAAGATGCTACCTGCTAAAGAAGAGGATGTGTCACCCACACCTGCCGCTGGAATTTCTCCCTGGGCACAGGTGAGGAAGGAAGAAAGCAGTGGGGGCCGGGACAGCAGGGGTATCTCAGGCAGGGAAATGGAGAGCTTCCAGAAGAGCACCCAGGGCCAGGACCATCCTGGCTGGCCTGCAGGCACCAAGTCGGCTGGCATGCTGTCCCTCATGTGGCTCCATGGCCCTTCCTCTAGGTTTTCAAGTCCTTGTACATATTCAGGTGTTTAGCCTTGGAAGGGTGGGAACATTTCAGCAGCAGCTGGCCTGGGGCTCGGCCCACGTTTACTCACAGATACCTCGGCACCGTCCCCCAGCTTTGCAGTGAGGACGCTTGTTGCGAGGAGCATGCTGGCTGAGTGGGAGATGATTCCCCACCACTGACCAACTTCAGAATTGTTTGCAATTGGAGCAAGTGCCCTGAAACGGTTTTCCTCTGTGTAACTGGTGGGTTCTGTTCTTTTTTATCTTTTTTTCGTTTTTGGTTCAAGGTAGATTTTATTCCTCTTTTGTGTATTTACAGATATAAGCATGGAAATAATTTATTCATATAAATACATGTATGTGAAGGGAAGAATATTTTTTCTGTTTTACTTTTTTTAATTTTATTTTTTTATTTTGAATTTAATTTTATATTTTTATACAGCAGGTTGTTTTTGGTTATCTACTTTATACATATAAATGTATACATACCAATCCCAATATCTCAACTCCTCCCACCACCATCCCCAACAGCTTTCCCCCCTTGTTGTCCATATGTTTGTTGTATACATGTATTGCTCTATTTCTGCCTTGCAAAACGGTTCATCTGTACAATTTTTCTAGGTTCCACATATATGCATTAATATACAAGATTTGTTTTTCTCTTTCTGACTTACTTCACTCTGTATGACAGTCTCTAGATCCATCAACGTCTCTACAAATGTCCCAATTTCATTCCTTTTTATGGCTTAGTAATATTCCATTTTATATATGTACCACATCTTTATGCATTCGTCTGTCTGTGGGCATTTAGGTTGCTTCCATTTCCTGGATAGTGTAAATAGTGATGCAATGAACATTGTGGTGAATGTCTCTTTTTGATTTATGGTTTTGTCTGGGTATATGTCCAGTAGAGGGATTGCTGTATCATATGGTAATTCTATTCTTAGTTTTATAAGAAACTCCATAATGTTCTCCACAGTGACTGTATCAATTTACGTTCCCAACAATAGTGGAAGAGGATTCCTTATCTCCACACCATTTCCAGCATTTGTTGTTTGTAGATTTTCTGATGATGCCCATTCTAATAGGTGTGAGGTGATACACCATGGATGAGTCTATTTCATTGAGCAAAGAGTAGGTCTTGTTTATTACGTATTTGGCTTATGGAATGGTATGTGTGCTAATTTCAATCTGTTTTTATACAGCAGCCCAACTCAACTTTCCCCTTAAGCAAGCATAAGGTTTTTATCTAAATGTGAGACTCTGTTCGGTTTTGTAATTCAGTTTATGTGTAGCCAAGTTTACACTCCCTCTATTAGTGATATCTTATGATAATTATCTTTCTTTGTGTGACATATTTCTCTTAGAATCATCATAATTAAATCCACTCAATTTGCTGCTACAGGCCTGATGACATTGATTTCACTGCTGAGTGATATTCCGTTGTACGTAAGTAGCACAACTTCTTTATCCATTTTTTTCTTTCTGGGATATTTAATTTGTACTGGACTCGAGGTTCTTGTAAACACAGCAGCCCTAAATTTTGTGTTGGCTGTGTCTTGTTGATTTTAATTTTCCTAAGCTATAGGGCCAAAAGTGGAAGTGCCCTAGGCTCTGTAGCTTTGTTTTTTAGATGTTTCAGGATACACCATGAACATCTCCAGAGTGTCTGTTGGCAATTTACATCCCGCCCATCAGCATAACACGGCTCCCTGTTCTCCATGGCCTGTCCTGTGTTTCTGGTTTTTACACTTTATTCAGATGGCCTTTTTGACGAATGGGAAATGTGACTTCATTGTAGTGTGGATTTCCATTGCTGGAGTGCTTGGTTGGCCAAAATGTTCATATGCGTTTTTTCCTGAATATATTCAGGAAAAATGTATACGCACTTTTTGTCCATGTGCATCACTGTCAAAGATCTGCCGCTTTTCATATGCTTTAAATGCAATTCCAATCTACCTCTTGAAATATGATTCCTGCAATTCTGCCTCGTTTTCAAGTCCTCTTTGCAGACTTACTTCGATATATTTTTGCCAATAGCTGTCATTTATCTCTGCAGGTTTGTGAATTACAGTGCCCCTGAGCTCCTTTCTTAACTCGCTTCCTTGTAAGCTGGCCACAAAACTGCAGGTTTGCTTCAGGCCATAATCAGGGTCCGGCACGGCACTCTGAGCCTTTGGTTAATTCCTCTTCCTGGTGGGAAATTAGAGTTAAATGTGCCCCTCCAGATACCTGCCTCACTCCCAGCCACATGGTGATGTATGTCCTCAGGTTTGAGGCCATATGTGATGGGTTCCTCATCTTTTGATGATGTGGCCCCACTGGTGTGTGGACACTCCTGCCTGGTTCCCATCCCCTTGGTGATGTGGGCCCTCTGGTGAGACTCTGATCCTGGTTGGGTTCCTCACACATCCGTGAGGTGAGCCCTCTTCTCTGAGGTCACTCCTGCCTGGCTGGCACAACCCGCCTTGTTGACTTCGGCACCCTGGTGGCAGTTGGAGCCTGCTGGGAGCCTCCTTCCCGCGGTGATGAGGCCCTCTGGCGTCAGACCCTAATGGCGGGGTTCCCACATTTTCTGATACGTGCTAAGTGGTACGAGGGCACTCCTGCCAGGTTCCCATCCTCATGAGCGTGTGGGCCTTCTGTTCTGAGGTCCTAACGGCTGGGTTGCTCACACTTTCATGATGTGGGCCCTCTGCTGTGAGGTCAATCCTGCCTGGCTGGCGCACGTCGCCTTGGCGACGTGGACCCTCTGGTGGCAGTTGGAGCGTGCTGGGGCCTCCTCCCCTCAGTGATGAGGGCCTTCTGGTGTCAGGCCCTAAGTGCTGGGCTCCACACATTTTCTGATGTGTGCCCAGTGGTGCGAGTCACTCCTGCCAGGTTCCCATCCCCATGGGCATGTGGGACTTCTG
This sequence comes from Phocoena phocoena, assembly GCF_963924675.1. Lineage (NCBI taxonomy): Eukaryota > Metazoa > Chordata > Mammalia > Artiodactyla > Phocoenidae > Phocoena > Phocoena phocoena. Next base: position 142,113 of record NW_027077706.1, on the reverse strand, counting down.
TTCTGTGGTCCCAACTGCTGGGTTGCTCACAGTTTCATGATGTGGGCCCTTTGCTGTGTGTTCACTCTGGCCTGTATCCCATAGTGTCAGTGCTCTGGGCCTCCAGCTTGGAGTTTCCAACTTCTCGATTCCTCACCTTTTTTATTCTATGGACCCTCGGTTGTGCGTCTCCTCCTGCATGCCTCACTCCCAGCCCCTTCGTGATGTGTGTCCCCTTGTTTGAGGCCACATGTGCTGTGTTCCTCACCTTTCTATAATGTGGCCACACTGGTGTGAGGACACTCTTGCCTGGTTCCCATTCCCTTGGTGATGTTGGCCCCACTGCTGTTAGGACAGTCTTGCCTGGTTCCCATCACCTTGGTGATGTTGGCCCTCTGGTGAGAGTCTGATCCTGGTTAGGTTCCTCACCCTTCTGTGAGGTGGGCCCTCTGCTCTGAGGTCACTCCTGCCTGGCTGGCACACCCCGCCTTGGCAACGTCGGCCATATGGTGGCAGTTGGAGCCTGCTGGGAGCCTCCTCCCCTCGGTGATGAGGGCCCTCTGGACTCAGGCCCTAACTGCTGGGTTCCTACATTTTCTGATTCGTGCTAAGTGGTGCAAGGACACTCCTGCCAGGGTCCCATCCCCATGGGGATGTGAGCCTTCTGCTCTGAGGTCCCAACGGCTGTGTTGCTCACAGTTTCATGATGAGGGCCCTCTGGTGTGAGTTCACTCCTGCCTAGATCCCATAGCCTCGCTGCTCCTGGCTGCCTGCCGGAGGTTCCAACTGTGGGATTCCTCACCTTTTTTATTCTATGGTCCCTCTGTTTTGAGGATCCTCTGGCCTGCCTCACTCCCAGCCCCTTGGTGATGTGTGTCCTCAGGTTTGAGGCCACGTGTGCTGGGTCCCTCAAATTATGGTGATGTAGCCCCACTGGTGTGAGGACACTCCTGCCTGGTTCCCATTCCCTTGGTGATGTTGGCCCTCTGGTGACAGTCTGATCCTTGTTGGGTTCCTCACACTTCTGTGAGGTGGGCTTTCTGCTCTGAGGTCACTCCTGCCTGGTTGGCACACCCCGCCTTGGTGACATCGGCCTTATGGTGGCAGTTGGAGCCTGCTGGGAGCCTCCTCCCCTCGGTGATGAGGGTCCTCTGGCCTCAGGTCCTAACTGCTGGGTTCCCACATTTTCTGATTCGTGGAAGTGGGCCGAGGACACTCCTGTCAGGTTCCCATCCCCATAGGGATGTGGGCCTTCTGCTCTGAGGTCCCATCCGCTGGGTTGCTCACAGTTTCATGATGTGGGACCTCTGCTGTGAGTTTGCTGTGGCCTGGATCCCATAGACTCTGTGCTCTGGGCGGCCTACTGGCCGGTTCCAACTGCTGGATTCCTCACAACTTTTATTCTGTGGGCTCTGTTTTGTGAGGATACTCCTGCTTGCCTCACTCCTAGCCCCTTGGAGATGTGGGTCCCCTGTTTTAGGCCACATGTTCTGGGTTCCTCACCTTTCTATAATGTGGCCACACTGGTGTGAGGACCCTCCTGCCTGGTTCCGATCCCCTTGGTGATGTGGGCCTTCTGGTGAGAGTCTTATCCTGGCTGGTTTCCTCACCCTTCTGTGAGGTAGGCCCTCTGCGGTGAGGTCACTCCTGCCTGGCTGGCACACATCACCTTGGTGACGTGGGCCCTCAGTTGGGAGTTGGTGTCTGCTGCGAGTCTCCATCCCTCGGTAATGAGGGCCCTCTTGCGTCAGACCCTAACTCCTGGGCTCCCAAAATTTGCAGATGTGCGACCTGTGGTGCGAGTACACTCCTGTCAGGTTCCCAACCCCATGGGAATTTGGGCCTTCTGCTCTGAGGTCCCAACGGCTGGGGTGCTCACAGTTTCATGATGAGGGCCCTCTGATGTGCATTCATTCCGGCCTAGATCCCATAGGCTTGCTGCTCCTGGGCGCCTGCTGGGAGGTTCCAACTGCGGGATTCCTCACCTTTTTTATTCTATGGGCCCTCTGTTTTGAGGCTCCTCCTGCCTGCCTCAATCCCAGCCCCGTTGTGATGTGTGTCCTCTGGTGTGAGGCCACGTGTGCTGGGTCCCTCACCTTTCGATGATGTGGCCCCAATGGTGTGAGGACACTCGTGCCTGTTTCCCAGCCCCTTGGTGATGTGGCCCCTCTGGTGAGAGTCTGATCCTGGCTGGGTTCCTTACCGTTCTGTGAGGTGGGCCCTGTGCTCTGAGGTAACTCCTGCCTGGCTTGCTCCCATTGCCTTGGTGACGTCGGCCCTCTGGTGGCAGTTGGATCCTTTTGGAGACTCCTGTCCTCGGTGATGAGGTCCCTCTGGTGTCAGGCTCTAACTGCTGGGCTCCCCAGGTTTTCTGATGTGAGCCCAGTGATGCCAGGACACTCGTGAAATGTTCCCATCCCCATGGCGATATGGGCCTCTGCTCTGAGGTTCCAACGACTGGGTTGCTCAGTTTCCTGATGTTAGCTCTCTGGTGTTAGTTCACTCATTCCTAGATCCCATAGCCTCTGTACTCTGGGCCGCCTGCTGGGAAGTTCCAACTGCTGGGTTCCTCACCTTTTTTATTCTTTGGGCCCTGTGTTGGGAGGCTCCTCCTGCCTGTGTCACTCCCAGCCCCTTGGTGATGTAGGTCCTCTGGTTTGTGGCCACATGTGCCAGTTTCCTCATCTTTTAGTGATGTGTCCCCACTGGTGTGAGGACACTCGTGCCTGGTTCCCGTCCCCTTGGTGATATGGGCCCTCTGGTGAGAGTCTGATCCTGGTTGGGTTCCTCACACTTCTTTGAGGTGGGCCGTCTGCTGTGAGGTCACTCCTGCCTGGCTGGCACACCCCGCCTTGGCGACGTGGGCCCTCTTGTGGTAGTTGGAACATGCTGGGAGCTTCCTCCCCTCAGTGATGAGGGCCCTCTGGCGTCAGGCCCTAACTGCTGGGTACCCACATTTTCTGATATGTGCTAAGTGGTGCGAGGACACTCCTGCCATGCTCCCAACACCTTGGGGATGTGGACCTTCTGCTCTGAGGTCCAAATGGCTGGGTTGCTCGCAGTTTCATGATGTGGACCCTCTGCTGTGAGTTGACTGCGGCCTGAATCGCATAGACTTGGTGCTCTTGGCCGCCTGCTGGGAGGTTCCCATTGCTGGATTCCTCAGCTTTTTTATTCTATGGGCCCTGTGTTGTGAGGCTACTCCTGCCTGCCTCATTCCGAGCCCCTTGGAGATGTGGGTCTTCTGGTTTAGGCCACATGTGCTGGGTTCCTCACCTTTCTATGATGTGGCCACACTGGTGTGAAGACTCTCCTGCCTGGTTCTGATCACCTTGGTGATGTGGGCCCTCTGGTGAGAGTCTTATCCTGGCTGTGTTCCTCACCCTTCTGTGAGGTAGGCCCTCTGCGGTGAGGTCACTCCTACCTGGCTGTCACACGTCACCTTGGCGACGTGGGACCTCAGTTGGGTGTTGGTGCCTGATTGGAGTCTCCTCCCCTTGGTAATGACGGCCCTCTGGCGTCAGGCCCTAACTCCTGGGTTCCCTAAATTCTCTGATGTGTGCCCTGTGGTGCGAGTACACTTCTGACAGGTTCCCAACCCCATGGGAATGTGGGCCTTCTGCTCTGAGATCCCAACGCCTAGGTTGCTCACAGTTTCATGATGACGGCCCTCTGGTGTGAGATCACTCCGGCCTGGATCCCATAGTCTCGCTGCTCCTGGCCGCCTGCTGGGAGGTTCCAACTGTGGGATTCTTCACCTCTTTAATTCTATGGTCCCTCTGTTTTGAGGCTCCTCCTGCCTGCCTCAATCCCAGCTCCCTTGTGATGTGTGTCCTCTGGTTTGAGGCCACGTGTGCTGGGTCCCTCACTTTTCGGTGATGTGGCCCCACTAGTGTGAGGACACTCCTGCCTGGTTCCCATTCCCTTGGTGATGTGGGCCCTCTGGTGAGAATCTGATCCTCTTTGGTTCTTCACAAGTCTGTGAGGTTGACCCTCTGCTCTGAGATCACTCCTGCCTGGTTGTCGCACTCCGCATTGGCAACGTCGCCCCTCTGGTAGCAGTCGGAGCTGGCTGGGAGCCACCGCCCCTCGGTGATGAGGGCCCTCTGGCATCAGGCACTAATTGCTGGGCTCCCCACATTTTTTCATGTGTGCCCACTCTTGCGATGACACTCCTGCTTGTTTCCCTTCCCCATGGGGATGTGGGCCTTCTGCTCTGAGGTCACAACGGCTGGGTTGCTTACAGAATCACAATGAGGGCCCTCTGTTGTGAGTTCATGCCGGCCTGGATCTCATAGCCTCAGTGCTCTGGGCCGCCTGCTAGGAAGATCCAACTGCTGGTTTCCACACCTTTTGTATACAATAGGACATGTGTTGTGAGGTTAATCCTGCCTGCCTCACTCCGAAACCCATGGTGATGTGGGTCCTCTGGTTTGAGGCCACATGTGCTGGGTACCTCAACTTTTGATGATGTGGCCCCACGGGTGTGAGGACACTCCTGCCTGGTTCCCATCACCTTGGTGATGTGGGCCCTCTGGGGAGAGTCTGATCCTGGCTGGGTTCCCTACCATTCTGTGAGGTGGGCCCTCTGATGTCAGGTCACTCCTGCCTGGCTAGCTCACATCGCCTTGGCGACGTGGGCCCTCTGTTGGCCACTGGAGCATGCTGGGAGCCTCCTACTCCCGTGAATGATGGCCCTGGAAAAAATGCATATGCCCTTTTTGGCCAAGTGCTTCATTGACGAGGTTCTGCCACTTCTCTTATGCTTTCAGAGCAATTCACGTCTACCTCCTGAAATCGGATTCCAGCAATTCTGCCCCACTTTCAAGTCCTCTTCGCAGCCTTAATTCAATATATTTTTGTACGATTTCTGTCATTTATAAGTCTGCAGGTATGTGAATGACAGTGCCCCTGAGCTCCTTTCCTCAACTCGCTTTCTTGCGAGCTGGCCACAAAACCGCAGGATTGCTTCAGGCCCTAATCTTGTTCCAGCATGGCATGCTGAGCCTTTGGTTAATTCCTTTTCCTGTTGGGAAATGAGTGTTAAAATTGCCCGTGCATACTGGGCATATACCCTGAGAAAACCAAAATTCAAAAAGAGTCATGTACCAAAATGTTCATTGCAGCTCTATTTACAATAGCCCGGAGATGGAAAGAACCTAAGCGCCCATTATCGGACGAATGGATAAAGAAGCTGTGGCACATATACACAATGGAATATTACTCAGCCTTAAAAAGAAATGAAACTGAGTTATTTGTAATGAGATGGATAGACCTAGAGTCTGTCATACAGAGTGAAGTAAGTCAGAAAGAAAAAGACAAATAGCGTATGCTAACACATATATATGGAATTTAAAGGAAAAAAATGTCATGAAGAACCTAGGGATAAGACAGGAATAGAGGCGCAGACCTACTGGAGAATGGAATTGAGGATATGGGGAGGGGGAATGGTGAGTTCTGACAGGGCGAGAGAGAGTCATGGACATATACACACTAACAAAGGTAGTAAGTTAGATAGCAAGGGGGAAGCAGCCGAAAGGCACAGGGATATTAGCTCGGGGCGTTGGGACAGCCTGGAGGGGTGGAAGGGGGAGAGAGGGAGGGAGGGAGACACAAGAGGGAAGACACAGGGAGCATATGTATATGTATGGCTGATTCACTTTGTTATAAAGCAAAAACTAACACACCATTGTAAAGCAATTATACCCCAATAAAGATGTTAAAAAAAATATTTGCCCGTGCACACACCTACAGATAGTCTCCCATTGGTTCTCCGTATTCCTGTTCATCTTGCGCAGAAATTGCAAACAGTGCCAAACAGGAGGTTAAAGACACTGACTCTCCAAATGGGGAGAGTGTAAGAAAAGGGTCTGCAATGGTGAACCTGAGTACCAGGGGACGAAAACAGACATGCATGTAAAAAGGTTTCCCAGTCACACGGTGGAGCATACTCTGGGTTTCCCATGCAAATTTTAGCAGAAGGAAGAATCCCTTGAACCTGGAGAGTTGGGAACCATGGAATGGGTACCAGGCAGTATGACATCAAAGGGTCTGCATTTGCTCACTGAACCTCACCAATGCTATCAGCCCAAAGGGTCCAGCCTTATCTCTCACCCAGCTCTGGGTGTAGATGTGGTAAACCAGGTTGCATCACATGCCATGTGTGAGTTATTTAAGAATTGCTCTCTATTTCACTGTCATTGTGTTTTGTTTTTGAAATTTTTTTTTGACACTGGGATTTATCGGATTTTCACTGCTGCGTTAATGCCGCTGTACACACTCTTGATTCTCTTACGGAGACATATATATCCATGGGTTTTAAGATTCTTCCTAGTCAGGTATATTCCTAGGCGTTGAATATGTGGTGCTGAGTCCATTTCGTTGAGCAAGGAATAGGTCTTGTCTATTACATATTTGGCTTATGGAACGGTATCTGTGCTAATTTCAGTCTCTGGTTTTATGCAGCACTCCAACGCACCTTTCTCCATAAGAAAGCACAAGTTGGTTTTCTAAATTTGAGAGTGTTCTGTTTTGTAATTCAGTTCATGTGTAGTCAAGTTTACATACTGTGTATTAGTGATATTTTATGATGTTTCTTTTTATGTGTGACTTATTTCACGTAGAATCACCATACCTTAATCCACTCACTATGCCGCTACGGGCCTGATGACACAGATTTCATTGCTGAGTGATATTCCATTGTACGTACGTACCACAACTTCTTTATCCATTGTTTGCTCTCTGAGATATTTACCTGGTACTGAAAACGAGGTTCTTGTGAACAGAGAGGTCCCAAACTTTGAGGTGGCTGGGTGTTTTTGATTTTAAATTCCCTAAGCTGTAGGACCATAAGTGGAAGTGCCATAGGCTGTGTTGCTTTGTTTCTTACGTGTTTCAGGAAACACATAACACTTCTCCAGAATGGCTGTCAGCAATTTACATCATATGCATCAGCATAATAAGGATCCCTGTTTTCCATTGCCTGTCCTCCGTTTCTGGATTTTACAATTTTTTTAAATGGCCCTTTTGCCCTGGGGGGCACTGGGACTTCATTGTAGTGCAGGTTTATTTACAAGCTTGCTTGGTTGGCCAAAAAGTGCGTATGCGTTTTTTCCTGAATATATTTAGGGAAAAAAGCATCCGCACTTTTTGGACAAGTGCATCATTATCGACGTTCTGCCTATTTTCCTATTCTTTAAGTGCAATTCCAGTTTAACCCTTCAATCGTTTTCCTGAATTTCTGCCCCGATTTCAAGTCCCCTTTGCAGGCTTACTTCAATATATTTTTGGAGGATAGCTGTCATTTATAACTCTGCAGTTTTGTGAGTTACAGTGCCCCTGAACTCCTTTCTTCAACTCGCTTTCTTGTGAGCTGGGCACAAAACCGCAGGATTGCTTCAGGCACTAATCTCTTTCCAGCAGGGCACGCTGAGCCTTTGGTTAATTCCTCTTCCTGGTGGGAAATGAGCATTACATTTGCCCGTGCAGACAACTACAGCTAGTCTCTCATTGGTTCTCCCTATTCCTGTTCATCTTGCACAGAAATTGCAAGCTGTGCCAAAGAGGAGGTTAAAGGCACTAACTCTCCAAGCGGGGAGAGTGTTAGTAAAGCATCTGGAATGGTGAACCCGAGGACCAGGATACGAAAACTGAGATGCATTTCAAATCATTTCCCAATCACACGGTGGACGATACTCTGTGTTTCCCATGCATGTTTTAGCTGGAGGAAGAATCCCTTGAACCTGGAGAGTTGGGACCCATGGAATGGGTACCATGCAGTATGACTTCAAACGGTCTGCATTTGCTCACCGAAACTCACCAATGCTATCAGCCTGAAGTGTCCAGCCTTATGGCTCAACCAGCTGTGGGTGTAGATGTGGTCAATTTCGGTTGCATCACATGCCCTGAGTGAATTGTTTAAGAATTGCTCTCTATTTCACTGTATTTGTGTTTTGTTTTTGAAATTTATTTTGATAATAGGATTTATCGGATTTTCCCTGCTGCGTTTATGCCGCTGTACACACGCTTGATTCTCTTACGGAGACATATAAATCCATGGGTTTTAAGATTCTTCCTAGTCAGGTATATTCCTAGGCGTTGAATATGTGGTGTTGGGTCCATTTCTTTGAGCAAGGAGTAGGTCTTGTCTATTACATATTTGGCTTATGGAAAGTTATCTGTGCTAATTTCAGTCTCTGGTTTTATGCAGCACCCCAACGCACCTTTCCCCATAAGAAAGCACTAGTTGGTTTTCTAAATTTGAGACCCTGTTCTGTTTTGTAATTCAGTTCATGTGTAGTCAAGTTTACATTCCGTGTATTAGTGATATCTTATGATGTTTCTATTTCTGTGTGACGTAGTTCACGTAGAATCACCGTACCTGCATCCACTCACTATGCCGCTACAGGCCTGATGACACAGATTTCATTGCTGAGTGATACTGCATTGCACGTACGTGCCACAACTTCTTTATCCATTTTTTGCTTTCTGGGATATTTACCTGGTACTGTAGACGAGCTTCTGGGGAACACAGCCGTCCCAAACTTTGGGGTGGCTCTCTGTTTTTGATTTTAATTTCCCTAAGGAATAGGACCATAAGTGCAATTGCCATAGGCTGTGATGCTTTATTTCTTACGTGTTTCAGGAAACACCATACACTTCTCCAGGGTGGCTGCTGGCAATTTACATCCTGCCAATCAGCATAACAAGGCTCCCTGTTCTCCATATCGTGTCCTACCTTTCTGGATTTTACACTTTTTTCAGATGGCCCTTTGCCCGGGAGGCAGTGAGACTTCATTGTAGTGCAGATTTCCTTTACAGGCTTGCTTGGTTGGCCAAAAAGTGCGTATGCGTTTTTTCCTGAATATATTCAGGAAAAAACGCATATGCACTTTTTGGCCAAGTGCATCATTGTCGACGTTGTGCCTCTTTTCCTATGCTTTCAGGGCAATTCCAGTGTACCCCTGCAATCGTTTTCCTGAAATTCTGCCTCGCTTTCAAGTCCCCTTCGCAGGCTTACTTCAATATACTTTTGGAAGATAGCTGTCATTTATAACTCTGCAGGTTTGTGAATTACAGTGCCCCTGAGCTCCTTTCTTCAACTCGCTTTCTTGTGAGTTGGGCACAAAACCGCAGGATTGCTTCAGGCCCTAATCTGTTTCCAGCAGGGCACACTGAGCCTTTGTTTAATTCCTCTTCCTGGTGGGCAATAAGCGTTACATTTGCCCGTGCAGACACCTACAGCTAGTCTCTCATTGGTTCTACCTATTCCTGTACATATTGCACAGAAATTGCAAGCTGTGCCAAACAGGAGGTTAAAGGCACTGACTCTCCAAGCGGGGAGAGTGTTAGTAAAGCATCTGGAATGGTGAACCCGAGGACCAGGATAGAAAAACTGAGATGCATTTTAAATCGTTTCCCAATCACACGGTGGACGATACTCTGGGTTTCCCATGCATGTTTTAGCTGGAGGAAGAATCCCTTGAACCTGGAGAGTTGGGACCCATGGAATGGGTACCATGCAATATGACTTCAAAGGGTCTGCATTTGCTCACCGAAACTCACCAATGCTATCAGCCTGAAGTGTCCAGCCTTATGTCTCAACAAGCTCTGGGTGTAGATGTGGTCAATCCCGGTTGCATCACATGCCCTGAGTGAATTATTTAAGAATTGCTCTCTATTTCATTGTTTTGTGTTTTGTTTTCGAAATTTATTTTGATAATGGGATTTATCGGATTTTAACTGCTGCGTTTCGGCCGCTGTAACCACGCTTGATTCTCTTACGGAGACATATATATCCATGGGTTTTAGGATTCTTCCTAGTCAGGTGTATTCCTAGGCGTTGAATATGTGGTGTTGGCTCCATTTCGTTGAGCAAGGAGTAGGTCTTGTCTATTACATATTTGGCTTATGGAAAGTTATCTGTGCTAATTTCAGTCTCTGGTTTTATGCAGCACCCCAACGCACTTTTCCCCATAAGCAAGCACTAGTTGGTTTTCTAAATTTGAGACCCTGTTCTGTTTTGTAATTCAGTTCATGTGTAGTCAAGTTTACATTCCGTGAATTAGTGATATCTTATGATGTTTCTTTTTCTGTGTGACGTAGTTCACGTAGAATAACCCTATCTGCATCCACTGACTATTCCGCTACGCGCCTGATGACACAGATTTCATTGCTGAGTGATATTGCATTGTACGTACGTGCCACAACTTCATTATCCATTTTTTGCTTTCTGGGATATTTACCTGATACTGTAGATGAGCTTCTTGTGAACACAGCCGTCCCAAATATTGCGGTGGCTGTCTGTATTTGATTTTAATTTCCGTAAGCTATAGGACCATAAGTTGAAGTGCCATAGGCTGTGTTGCTTTGTTTCTTAAGTATTTCAGGAAACACCATACACTTCTCCAGGGTGGCTGCTGGCAATTTACATCCTGCCAATCAGCATAACAAGGCTCCCTGTTCTCCATATCCTGTCCTACCTTTCTGGATTTTACACTTTTTTCAGATGGCCCTTTTGCCCGGGGGGCAGTGAGACTTCATTGTAGTGCAGATTTCCTTTACAGGCTTGCTTGGTTGGCCAAAAAAGGGCGTATGCGTTTTTTCCTGAATATATTCAGGAAAAAACGCATACGACCTTTTGCCAAGTGCATCATTGTCGACATTGTGCCTCTTTTCCTATGCTTTCAGGGCAATTCCAGTCTACCCCCTGCAATCGTTTTCCTGAAATTCTGCCCCGCTTTCAAGTCCCCTTCACAGGCTTACTTCAATATATTTTTGGAGGATAGCTGTCATTTATAACTCTGCAGGTTTGTGAATTACAGTGCCCCTGAGCTCCTTTCTTCAACTCGCTTTCTTGTGAGCTGGGCACAAAACCGCAGGATTGCTTCAGGCCCTAATCTGTTTCCAGCAGGGCACGCTGAGCCTTTGGTTAATTCCTCTTCCTGGTGGGAAATGAGCATTACATTTGCCCGTGCAGACAACTACAGCTAGTCTCTCATTGGTTCTCCCTATTCCTGTTCATCTTGCACAGAAATTGCAAGCTGTGCCAAAGAGGAGGTTAAAGGCACTAACTCTCCAAGCGGGGAGAGTGTTAGTAAAGCATCTGGAATGGTGAACCCGAGGACCAGGATACGAAAACTGAGATGCATTTCAAATCATTTCCCAATCACACGGTGGACGATACTCTGTGTTTCCCATGCATGTTTTAGCTGGAGGAAGAATCCCTTGAACCTGGAGAGTTGGGACCCATGGAATGGTTACCATGCAGTATGACTTCAAACGGTCTGCATTTGCTCACCGAAACTCACCAATGCTATCAGCCTGAAGTGTCCAGCCTTATGTCTCAACCAGCTGTGGGTGTAGATATGGTCAATTTCGGTTGCATCACATGCCCTGAGTGAATTGTTTAAGAATTGCTCTCTATTTCACTGTATTTGTGTTTTGTTTTTGAAATTTATTTTGATAATAGGATTTATCGGATTTTCCCTGCTGCGTTTATGCCGCTGTACACACGCTTGATTCTCTTACGGAGACATATAAATCCATGGGTTTTAAGATTCTTCCTAGTCAGGTATATTCCTAGGCGTTGAATATGTGGTGTTGGGTCCATTTCGTTGAGCAAGGAGTAGGTCTTGTCTATTACATATTTGGCTTATGGAAAGTTATCTGTGCTAATTTCAGTCTCTGGTTGTATGCAACACCCCAACGCACCTTTCCCCATAAGCAAGCACTAGTTGGTTTTCTAAATATGAGACCCTGTTCTGTTTTGTAATTCAGTTCATGTGTAGTCAAGTTTATATTCCGTGTATTAGTGATATCTTATGATGTTTCTTTTTCTGCGTGACGTAGTTCACGTAGAATCACCGTATCTGCAACCACTCACTATGCCGCTACGGGCCTGATGACACAGATTTCATTGCTGAGTGATATTGCATTGTACGTACGTGCCACAACTTCTTTATCCATTTTTTGCTTTCTGGTATATTTACCTGATTCTGTATACGAGCTTCTTGTGAACACAGCCGTCCCAAATATTGGGGTGGCTCTCTGTTTTTGATTTTAATTTCCGTAAGCTATAGGACCATAAGTGGAAGTGCCATAGGCTGTGTTGCTTTGTTTCTTACGTGTTTCAGGAAACGCCATACACTTCTCCAGGGTGGCTGCTGGCAATATACATCCTGCCAATCAGCATAACAAGGCTCCCTGTTCTCCATATCCTGTCCTACCTTTCTGGATTTTACACTTTTTTCAGATAGCCCTTTTGCCCGGGGGGCAGTGAGACTTCATTGTAGTGCAGATTTCTTTACAGGCTTGCATGGTTGGCCAAAAAGGGCGTATGCGTTTTTTCCTGAATATATTCAGGAAAAAACGCATACGCCCTTTTTGGCCAAGTGCATCATTGTCGACGTTCTGCCTCTTTTCCTATGCTTTCAAGGCAATTCCAGTCTATCCCCGGCAATCGTTTTACTGAAATTCTGCCCCGCTTTCAAGTCCCCTTCGCAGGCTTACTTCAATATATTTTTGGAGGATAGCTGTCATTTATAACTCTGCAGGTTTGTGAATTACAGTGCCCCTGAGCTCCTTTCTTCAACTCGCTTTCTTGTGAGCTGGGCACAAAACCGCATGATTGCTTCAGTACCTAATCTGTTTCCAGCAGGGCATGCTGAGCCTTTGGTTAATTCCTGTTCCTGGTGGGAAATGAGCGTTACATTTGCCCGTGCAGACACCTATAGCTAGTCTCTCATTGGTTCTCCCTATTCCTGTTCATCTTGCACAGAAATTGCAAGCTGTGCCAAACAGGAGGTTAAAGGCACTGACTCTCCAAGCAGGGAGAGTTTTATTAATGCATCTGGAATTGTGAACCCGAGGAACAGGATACGAAAACTGAGATGCATTTTAAATCATTTCCCAAGCACACGGTGGACCATACTGTGGGTTTCCAATGCATGTTTAGCTGGAGGAAGAATCCCTTGAACCTGAAGAGTTGGTACCCATGGAATAGTTACCATGCAGTATGTCTTCAAAGGGTCTGCATTTGCTCACCGAACCTCACCAAAGCTATCAGCCTGAAGTGTCCAGCCTTATGTCTCAACCAGCTCTGGGTGTAGATGTGGTCAATCCCGGTTGAATCACATGCCCTGAGTGAATTATTTAAGAATTGCTCTCTATTTCACTGTCTTTGTGTTTTGTTTTCGAAATTTATTTTGATAATGGGATTTATCGGATATTCCCTGCTGCGTTTCGGCCAGTGTACACACACTTGATTCTCTTACGGAGACATATATATCCATGGGTTTTAAGATTCTTCCTAGTCAGGTATATTCCTAGGCGTTGAATATGTGGTGTTGAGTCCATTTCGTTGAGCAACGAGTAGGTCTTGTCTATTACATATTTGGCTTATGGAATGTTATCTGTGCTAATTTCAGTCTCTGGTTTTATGCAGCACCCCAAGGCACCTTTCCCCATAAGCAAGCACTATTTGGTTTTCTAAATTTGAGACCCTGTTCTGTTTTGTAATTCAGTTCAGGTTTAGTCAAGTTTACATTCCGTGTATTAGTGATATCTTATGATGTTTCTTTTTCTGTGTGACGTAGTTCACGTAGAATCAACGTACCTGCATCCACTCACTATGCTGCTACGGGCCTGATGACACAGATTACATTGCTGTGTGATATTGCATTGCACGTACGTGCCACAACTTCTTTATCCATTTTTTGCTTTCTGGGATATTTACCTGGTACTGTAGACGAGCTCCTTGTGAACACAGCCGTCCCAAACATTGGGGTGCTCTCTGTTTTTGATTTGAATTTCCCTAAGGAATAGGACCATAAGTGCAATTGCCATAGCCTGTGTTGCTTTATTTCTTACGTGTTTCAGGAAACACCATACACTTCTCCAGGGTGGCTGTTGGCAATTTACATCCTGCCAATCAGCATAACAAGGCTCCCTGTTCTCCATATCGTGTCCTATCTTTCTGGATTTTACACTTTTTTCAGATGGCCCTTTTGCCCGGGGGGCAGTGAGATTTCATTGTAGTGCAGATTTCCTTTACAGGCTTGCATGGTTGGCCAAAAAGGGCGTATGCGTTTTTTCCTGAATATATTCAGGAAAAAACGCATACGCCCTTTTTGGCCAAGTGCATCATTGTCGACGTTGTGCCTCATTTCGTATGCTTTCAGGGCAATTCCAGTCTACCCCCTGCAATCGTTTTCCTGAAATTCTGCCCCGCTTTCAAGTCCCCTTCACAGGCTTACTTCAATATATATTTGGAGGATAGCTGTCATTTATAACTCTGCAGGTTTCTGAATTACAGTGCCCCTGAGCTCCTTTCTTCAACTCGCTTTCTTGTGAGCTGGGCACAAAACCGCAGGATTGCTTCAGGCCCTAATCTGTTTCCGGCATGGCATGCTGAGCCTTTGGTTAATTCCTCTTCCTGGTGGGAAATGAGCATTACATTTGCCCGTGCAGACACCTATAGCTAGTCTCTCATTGGTTCTCCCTATTCCTGTTCATCTTGCACAGAAATTGCAAGCTGTGCCAAAGAGGAGATTAAAGGCACTGACTCTCCAAGCGGGGAGAGTGTTAGTAAAGCATCTGGAATGGTGAACCCGAGGACCAGGATACGAAAACTGAGATGCATTTTAAATCGTTTCCCAATCACACGGTGGACGATACTCTGGGTTTCCCATGCATGTTTTAGCTGGAGGAAGAATCCCTTGAACCTGGAGAGTTGGGACCCATGGAATGGGTACCATGCAATATGACTTCAAAGGGTCTGCATTTGCTCACCGAAACTCACCAATGCTATCAGCCTGAAGTGTCCAGCCTTATGTCTCAACAAGCTCTGGGTGTAGATGTGGTCAATCCCGGTTGCATCACATGCCCTGAGTGAATTATTTAAGAATTGCTCTCTATTTCATTGTTTTGTGTTTTGTTTTCGAAATTTATTTTGATAATGGGATTTATCGGATTTTAACTGCTGCGTTTCGGCCGCTGTAACCACGCTTGATTCTCTTACGGAGACATATATATCCATGGGTTTTAGGATTCTTCCTAGTCAGGTGTATTCCTAGGCGTTGAATATGTGGTGTTGGCTCCATTTCGTTGAGCAAGGAGTAGGTCTTGTCTATTACATATTTGGCTTATGGAAAGTTATCTGTGCTAATTTCAGTCTCTGGTTTTATGCAGCACCCCAACGCACTTTTCCCCATAAGCAAGCACTAGTTGGTTTTCTAAATTTGAGACCCTGTTCTGTTTTGTAATTCAGTTCATGTGTAGTCAAGTTTACATTCCGTGAATTAGTGATATCTTATGATGTTTCTTTTTCTGTGTGACGTAGTTCACGTAGAATAACCCTATCTGCATCCACTGACTATTCCGCTACGCGCCTGATGACACAGATTTCATTGCTGAGTGATATTGCATTGTACGTACGTGCCACAACTTCATTATCCATTTTTTGCTTTCTGGGATATTTACCTGATACTGTAGATGAGCTTCTTGTGAACACAGCCGTCCCAAATATTGCGGTGGCTGTCTGTATTTGATTTTAATTTCCGTAAGCTATAGGACCATAAGTTGAAGTGCCATAGGCTGTGTTGCTTTGTTTCTTAAGTATTTCAGGAAACACCATACACTTCTCCAGGGTGGCTGCTGGCAATTTACATCCTGCCAATCAGCATAACAAGGCTCCCTGTTCTCCATATCCTGTCCTACCTTTCTGGATTTTACACTTTTTTCAGATGGCCCTTTTGCCCGGGGGGCAGTGAGACTTCATTGTAGTGCAGATTTCCTTTACAGGCTTGCTTGGTTGGCCAAAAAAGGGCGTATGCGTTTTTTCCTGAATATATTCAGGAAAAAACGCATACGACCTTTTGCCAAGTGCATCATTGTCGACATTGTGCCTCTTTTCCTATGCTTTCAGGGCAATTCCAGTCTACCCCCTGCAATCGTTTTCCTGAAATTCTGCCCCGCTTTCAAGTCCCCTTCACAGGCTTACTTCAATATATTTTTGGAGGATAGCTGTCATTTATAACTCTGCAGGTTTGTGAATTACAGTGCCCCTGAGCTCCTTTCTTCAACTCGCTTTCTTGTGAGCTGGGCACAAAACCGCAGGATTGCTTCAGGCCCTAATCTGTTTCCAGCAGGGCACGCTGAGCCTTTGGTTAATTCCTCTTCCTGGTGGGAAATGAGCATTACATTTGCCCGTGCAGACAACTACAGCTAGTCTCTCATTGGTTCTCCCTATTCCTGTTCATCTTGCACAGAAATTGCAAGCTGTGCCAAAGAGGAGGTTAAAGGCACTAACTCTCCAAGCGGGGAGAGTGTTAGTAAAGCATCTGGAATGGTGAACCCGAGGACCAGGATACGAAAACTGAGATGCATTTCAAATCATTTCCCAATCACACGGTGGACGATACTCTGTGTTTCCCATGCATGTTTTAGCTGGAGGAAGAATCCCTTGAACCTGGAGAGTTGGGACCCATGGAATGGTTACCATGCAGTATGACTTCAAACGGTCTGCATTTGCTCACCGAAACTCACCAATGCTATCAGCCTGAAGTGTCCAGCCTTATGTCTCAACCAGCTGTGGGTGTAGATATGGTCAATTTCGGTTGCATCACATGCCCTGAGTGAATTGTTTAAGAATTGCTCTCTATTTCACTGTATTTGTGTTTTGTTTTTGAAATTTATTTTGATAATAGGATTTATCGGATTTTCCCTGCTGCGTTTATGCCGCTGTACACACGCTTGATTCTCTTACGGAGACATATAAATCCATGGGTTTTAAGATTCTTCCTAGTCAGGTATATTCCTAGGCGTTGAATATGTGGTGTTGGGTCCATTTCGTTGAGCAAGGAGTAGGTCTTGTCTATTACATATTTGGCTTATGGAAAGTTATCTGTGCTAATTTCAGTCTCTGGTTGTATGCAACACCCCAACGCACCTTTCCCCATAAGCAAGCACTAGTTGGTTTTCTAAATATGAGACCCTGTTCTGTTTTGTAATTCAGTTCATGTGTAGTCAAGTTTATATTCCGTGTATTAGTGATATCTTATGATGTTTCTTTTTCTGCGTGACGTAGTTCACGTAGAATCACCGTATCTGCAACCACTCACTATGCCGCTACGGGCCTGATGACACAGATTTCATTGCTGAGTGATATTGCATTGTACGTACGTGCCACAACTTCTTTATCCATTTTTTGCTTTCTGGTATATTTACCTGATTCTGTATACGAGCTTCTTGTGAACACAGCCGTCCCAAATATTGGGGTGGCTCTCTGTTTTTGATTTTAATTTCCGTAAGCTATAGGACCATAAGTGGAAGTGCCATAGGCTGTGTTGCTTTGTTTCTTACGTGTTTCAGGAAACGCCATACACTTCTCCAGGGTGGCTGCTGGCAATATACATCCTGCCAATCAGCATAACAAGGCTCCCTGTTCTCCATATCCTGTCCTACCTTTCTGGATTTTACACTTTTTTCAGATAGCCCTTTTGCCCGGGGGGCAGTGAGACTTCATTGTAGTGCAGATTTCTTTACAGGCTTGCATGGTTGGCCAAAAAGGGCGTATGCGTTTTTTCCTGAATATATTCAGGAAAAAACGCATACGCCCTTTTTGGCCAAGTGCATCATTGTCGACGTTCTGCCTCTTTTCCTATGCTTTCAAGGCAATTCCAGTCTATCCCCGGCAATCGTTTTACTGAAATTCTGCCCCGCTTTCAAGTCCCCTTCGCAGGCTTACTTCAATATATTTTTGGAGGATAGCTGTCATTTATAACTCTGCAGGTTTGTGAATTACAGTGCCCCTGAGCTCCTTTCTTCAACTCGCTTTCTTGTGAGCTGGGCACAAAACCGCATGATTGCTTCAGTACCTAATCTGTTTCCAGCAGGGCATGCTGAGCCTTTGGTTAATTCCTGTTCCTGGTGGGAAATGAGCGTTACATTTGCCCGTGCAGACACCTATAGCTAGTCTCTCATTGGTTCTCCCTATTCCTGTTCATCTTGCACAGAAATTGCAAGCTGTGCCAAACAGGAGGTTAAAGGCACTGACTCTCCAAGCAGGGAGAGTTTTATTAATGCATCTGGAATTGTGAACCCGAGGAACAGGATACGAAAACTGAGATGCATTTTAAATCATTTCCCAAGCACACGGTGGACCATACTGTGGGTTTCCAATGCATGTTTAGCTGGAGGAAGAATCCCTTGAACCTGAAGAGTTGGTACCCATGGAATAGTTACCATGCAGTATGTCTTCAAAGGGTCTGCATTTGCTCACCGAACCTCACCAAAGCTATCAGCCTGAAGTGTCCAGCCTTATGTCTCAACCAGCTCTGGGTGTAGATGTGGTCAATCCCGGTTGAATCACATGCCCTGAGTGAATTATTTAAGAATTGCTCTCTATTTCACTGTCTTTGTGTTTTGTTTTCGAAATTTATTTTGATAATGGGATTTATCGGATATTCCCTGCTGCGTTTCGGCCAGTGTACACACACTTGATTCTCTTACGGAGACATATATATCCATGGGTTTTAAGATTCTTCCTAGTCAGGTATATTCCTAGGCGTTGAATATGTGGTGTTGAGTCCATTTCGTTGAGCAACGAGTAGGTCTTGTCTATTACATATTTGGCTTATGGAATGTTATCTGTGCTAATTTCAGTCTCTGGTTTTATGCAGCACCCCAAGGCACCTTTCCCCATAAGCAAGCACTATTTGGTTTTCTAAATTTGAGACCCTGTTCTGTTTTGTAATTCAGTTCAGGTTTAGTCAAGTTTACATTCCGTGTATTAGTGATATCTTATGATGTTTCTTTTTCTGTGTGACGTAGTTCACGTAGAATCAACGTACCTGCATCCACTCACTATGCTGCTACGGGCCTGATGACACAGATTACATTGCTGTGTGATATTGCATTGCACGTACGTGCCACAACTTCTTTATCCATTTTTTGCTTTCTGGGATATTTACCTGGTACTGTAGACGAGCTCCTTGTGAACACAGCCGTCCCAAACATTGGGGTGCTCTCTGTTTTTGATTTGAATTTCCCTAAGGAATAGGACCATAAGTGCAATTGCCATAGCCTGTGTTGCTTTATTTCTTACGTGTTTCAGGAAACACCATACACTTCTCCAGGGTGGCTGTTGGCAATTTACATCCTGCCAATCAGCATAACAAGGCTCCCTGTTCTCCATATCGTGTCCTATCTTTCTGGATTTTACACTTTTTTCAGATGGCCCTTTTGCCCGGGGGGCAGTGAGATTTCATTGTAGTGCAGATTTCCTTTACAGGCTTGCATGGTTGGCCAAAAAGGGCGTATGCGTTTTTTCCTGAATATATTCAGGAAAAAACGCATACGCCCTTTTTGGCCAAGTGCATCATTGTCGACGTTGTGCCTCATTTCGTATGCTTTCAGGGCAATTCCAGTCTACCCCCTGCAATCGTTTTCCTGAAATTCTGCCCCGCTTTCAAGTCCCCTTCACAGGCTTACTTCAATATATATTTGGAGGATAGCTGTCATTTATAACTCTGCAGGTTTCTGAATTACAGTGCCCCTGAGCTCCTTTCTTCAACTCGCTTTCTTGTGAGCTGGGCACAAAACCGCAGGATTGCTTCAGGCCCTAATCTGTTTCCGGCATGGCATGCTGAGCCTTTGGTTAATTCCTCTTCCTGGTGGGAAATGAGCATTACATTTGCCCGTGCAGACACCTATAGCTAGTCTCTCATTGGTTCTCCCTATTCCTGTTCATCTTGCACAGAAATTGCAAGCTGTGCCAAAGAGGAGATTAAAGGCACTGACTCTCCAAGCGGGGAGAGTGTTAGTAAAGCATCTGGAATGGTGAACCCGAGGACCAGGATACGAAAACTGAGATGCATTTTAAATCGTTTCCCAATCACACGGTGGACGATACTCTGGGTTTCCCATGCATGTTTTAGCTGGAGGAAGAATCCCTTGAACCTGGAGAGTTGGGACCCATGGAATGGGTACCATGCAGTATGACTTCAAAGGGTCTGCATTTGCTCACCGAAACTCACCAATGCTATCAGCCTGAAGTGTCCAGCCTTATGTCTCAACCAGCTCTGGGTGTAGATGTGGTCAATCCCTGTTGCATCACATGCCCTGAGTGAATTATTTAGGAATTGCTCTCTATTTCACTGTCTTTGTGTTTTGTTTTCGAAATTTATTTTGATAATGGGATTTAGCGGATTTTCACTGCTGCGTTTCGGCTGCTGTACACACGCTTGATTCTCTTACGGAGACATATATATCCATGGGTTTTAAGATTCTTCCTAGTCAGGTATATTCCTAGGCGTTGAATATGTGGTGTTGGGTCCATTTCGTTGAGCAAGGAGTAGGTCTTGACTATTACATATTTTGCTTATGGAAAGTTATCTGTGCTAATTTCAGTCTCTGGTTTTATGCAGCACCCCAACGCACCTTTCCCCATAAGCAAGCACTAGTTGCTTTTCTAAATTTGAGACCCTGTTCTGTTTTGTAATTCAGTTCATGTGTAGTCAAGTTTACATTCCGTGTATTAGTGATATCTTATGATGTTTTTTTTTCTGTGTGACGTAGTTCACGTAGAATCACCGTACCTGCATCCACTCACTATGCCGCTATGGTCCTGATGGCACAGATTTTATTGCTGAGTGATATTGCATTGTACGTACGTGCCACAACTTCTTTATCCATTTTTTGCTTTCTGGGATATTTACCTGATACTGTAAACGAGCTTCTTGTGAACACAGCCGTCCCAAATATTTGGGTGGCTGTCTGTTTTTGATTTTAATTTCCGTAAGCTATAGGACCATAAGTGGAAGTGCCATAGGCTGTGTTGCTTTGTTTCTTAGGTGTTTCAGGAAACACCATACACTTCTCCAGGGTGGCTGCTGGCAATTTACATCCTGCCAATCAGCATAACAAGGCTCCCTGTTCTCCATATCCTGTCCTACCTTTCTGGATTTTACACTTTTGTCAGATGGCCCTTTTGCCCGGGGGGCAGTGAGACTTCATTGTAGTGCAGATTTCCTTTACAGGCTTGCTTGGTTGGCCAAAAAGGGCGTATGCGTTTTTTCCTGAATATATTCAGGAAAAAACGCATACGCCCTTTTTGGCCAAGTGCATCATTGTCGACGTTCTGCCTCTTTTCCTATGCTTTCAGGGCAATTCTAGTCTACCCCCTGCAATGGTTTCCTGAAACTCTGCCCCGCTTTCAAGTCCCCTGCGCAGGCTTACTTCAATATATTTTTGGAGGATAGCTGTCATTTATAACTCTGCAGGTTTGTGAATTACAGTGCCCCTGAGCTCCTTTCTTCAACTCGCTTTCTTGTGAGCTGGGCACAAAACCGCAGGATTGCTTCAGGCCCTAATCTGTTTCTGGCAGGGCACGCTGAGCCTTTGGTTAATTCCTCTTCCTGGTGGGAAATGAGCATTACATTTGCCCGTGCAGACACCTATAGCTAGTCTCTCATTGGTTCTCCCTATTCCTGTTCATCTTGCACAGAAAATGCAAGTTGTGCCAAACAGGAAGTTAAAGGCACTGACTCTCAAAGAGGGGAGAGTGTTAGTAAAGCATCTGGAACGGTGAACCCGAGGACCAGGATACGAAAACTGAGATGCATTTTAAATCGTTTCCCAATCACACGGTGGACGATACTCTGGGTTTCCCATGCATGTTTTAGCTGGAGGAAGAATCCCTTGAACCTGGAGAGTTGGGACCCATGGAATGGGTACCATGCAGTATGACTTCAAAGGGTCTGCATTTGCTCACCGAAACTCACCAATGCTATCAGCCTGAAGTGTCCAGCCTTATGTCTCAACCAGCTCTGGGTGTAGATGTGGTCAATGCCGGTTGCATCACATGCCCTGAGTGAATTATTTAAGAATTGCTCTCTATTTCACTGTCTTTGTGTTTTGTTTTCGAAATTTATTTTGATAATGGGATTTAGCGGATTTTCACTGCTGCGTTTCGGCCACTGTACACATGCTTGATTCTCTTACGGAGACATATATATCCATGGGTTTTAAGATTCTTCCTAGTCAGGTATATTCCTAGGCATTGAATATGTGGTGTTGGGTCCATTTCGTTGAGCAAGGAGTAGGTCTTGTCTATTACATATTTGGCTTATGGAAAGTTATCTGTGCTAATTTCAGTCTCTGGTTTTATGCAGCACCCCAAGGCACCTTTCACCATAAGCAAGCACTAGTTGGTTTTCTAAATTTGAGACCCTGTTCTGTTTTGTAATTCAGTTCATGTGTAGTCAAGTTTACATTCCATGTATTAGTGATATCTTATGATGTTTCTTTTTCTGTGTGACGTAGTTCACGTAGAATCACCGTACCTGCATCCAC
Source organism: Phocoena phocoena (assembly GCF_963924675.1). Lineage (NCBI taxonomy): Eukaryota > Metazoa > Chordata > Mammalia > Artiodactyla > Phocoenidae > Phocoena > Phocoena phocoena. Next base: position 119,781 of record NW_027077706.1, on the reverse strand, counting down.
TCACTATGCCGCAACGGGCCTGATGACACAGATTTCATTGCTGAGTGATATTGCATTGTACGTACGTGCCACAACTTCTTTATCCATTTTTTGCTTTCTGGGATATTTACCTGATACAGTAGACGAGCTTCTTGTGAACACAGCCGTCCCAAATATTGGGGTGGCTGTCTGTTTTTGATTTTAATTTCCGTAAGCTATAGGACCATAAGTGGAAGTGCCATAGGCTGTGTTGCTTTGTTTCTTACGTGTTTCAGGAAACACCATACACTTCTCCAGGTTGGCTGCTGGCAATTTACATCCTGCCAATCAGCATAACAAGACTCCCTGTTCTCCATATCCTGTCCTACCTTTCTGGATTTTACACTTTTTTCAGATGGCCCTTTTGCCTGGGGGGCAGTGAGACTTCATTGTAGTGCAGATTTCCTTTACAGGCTTGCTTGGTTGGCCAAAAAGGGCGTATGCGTTTTTTCCTGAATATATTCAGGAAAAAACGCATACGCCCTTTTGGCCAAGTGCATCATTGTCGACGTTGTGCCTCTTTGCCTATGCTTTCAGGGCAATTCCAGTCTACCCCCTGCAATCGTTTTCATGAAATTCTGCCCCGTTTTCAAGTCCCCTTGGCAGGCTTACTTCAATATATTTTTGGAGGATAGCTGTCATTTATAACTCTGCAGGTTTGTGAATTACAGTGCCCCTGAGCTCCTTTCTTCAACTCGCTTTCTTGTGAGCTGGGCACAAAACCGCAGGATTGCTTCAGGCCTTAATCTGTTTCCGGCAGGGCACGCTGAGCCTTTGGTTAATTCCTCTTCCTGATGGGAAATGAGCATTACATTTGCCCGTGCAGACACCTATAGCTAGTCTCTCATTGGTTCTCCCTATTCCTGTTCATATTGCATAGAAATTGCAAGCTGTGCCAAACAGGAGGTTAAAGGCACTGACTCTCCAAGCGGGGAGTGTGTTAGTAAAGCATCTGGAATGGTGAACCCGAGGACCAGAATACGAAAACTGAGATGCATTTTAAATCGTTTCCCAATCACACGGTGGACGATACTCTGGGTTTCCCATGCATGTTTTAGCTGGAGGAAGAATCCCTTGAACCTGGAGAGTTGGGACCCATGGAATGGGTACCATGCAGTGTGACTTCAAAGGGTCTACATTTGCTCACTGAAACTCACCAATGCTATCAGCCTGAAGTGTCCAGCCTTATGTCTCAACCAGCTCTGGGTGTAGATGTGGTCAATCCCGGTTGCATCACATGCCCTGAGTGAATTATTTAAGAATTGCTCTCTATTTCACTGTCTTTGTGTTTTGTTTTCGAAATTTATTTTGATAATGGGATTTATCGGATTTTCACTGCTGCGTTTCGGCCGCTGTTCACACGCTTGATTCTCTTACGGAGACATATATATTCATGGGTTTTAAGATTCTTCCTAGTCAGGTATATTCCTAGGCGTTGAATATGTGGTGTTGGGTCCATTTCTTTGAGCAAGGGGTAGGTCTTGTCTATTATATATTTGGCTTATGGAAAGTTATCTGTGCTAATTTCAGTCTCTGGTTTTATGGAGCACCCGCACGCACCTTTCCCCATAAGCAAGCACTAGTTGGTTTTCTAAATTTGAGACCCTGTTCTGTTTTGTAATTCAGTTCATGTGTAGTCAAGTTTACATTCCGTGTATCAGTGATATCTTATGATGTTTCTATTTCTGTGTGACGTAGTTCACGTAGAATCACCGTACATGCATCCACTAACTAACCGCTACGGGCCTGATGACACAGATTTCATTGCTGAGTGATATTCCATTGTACATATATGCCACAACTTCTTTATCCATTTTTTGCTTTCTGGGATATTTACCTGGTACTGTAGACGAGCTTCCTGTGAACACAGCCTCCCCAAACATTGGGGTGGCTGTCTGTTTTTGATTTTAATTTCCGTAAGCCATAGGACCATAAGTGGAAGTGCCATAGGCTGTGTTGCTTTGTTTCTTACGTGTTTCAGGAAACACCACACACTTCCCCAGGGTGGCTGTTGGCAATTTACATCCTCCCAATCGGCATAACAAGGCTCACTGTTCTCCATATCCTGCCATACCTTTCTGGATTTTCCTCTATATTCAGATGGCCCTTTTGCCCGGGGGGCAGTGAGACTTCATTGTAGTGCAGATTTCATTTACAGGCTTGCTTCGTTGGCCAAAAAGTGCGTATGCGTTTTTTCCTGAATATATTCAGGAAAAAACGCATATGCACTTTTTGGCCAAATGCATCATTGTCGACGTTTTGCCTCTTATCCTATGCTTTCAAGGCAATTCCAGTCTACCCCCTGCAATAGTTTTCCTGAAATTCTGCCCCGCATTCCAGTCCCCTTCGCAGGCTTACTTCAATATATTTTTGGAGGATAGCTGTCATTTATAACTCTGCAGGTTTGTGAAGTACAGTGCCCCTGAGCTCCTTTCTTCAACTCGCTTTCTTGTGAGCTGGGCACAAAACCGCAGGATTGCTTCAGGCCCTAATCTGTTTCCAGCAGGGCACACTGAGCCTTTGTTTAATTCCTCTTCCTGGTGGGCAATGAGCGTTACATTTGCCCGAGCAGACACCTACAGCTAGTCTCTCATTGGTTCTCCCTATTCCTGTTCATCTTGCGCAGAAATTGCAAGCTGTGCCAAACAGGAGGTTAAAGGCACTGACTCTCCAAGTGGGGAGAGTGTTAGTAAACCGTCTGGAATGGTGAACCCGAGGACGAGGATACGACAACTGAGATGCATTTTAAATCGTTTCCTAATCACACGGTGGACCATACTCGGCGTTTCCCACGCATGTTTTAGCTGAAGAAAGAATCCCTTGAACCTGGAGAGTTGGGACCCTTGGAATGAGTACCATGCAGTTTGACTTCAAAGGATCTGCATTTGTTCACCGAAACTCACCAATGCTATCAGCCTGAAGTGTCCAGCCTTATGTCTCAACCAGCTCTGGGTGTAGATGTGGTAAATCCAGGTTGCATCACATGCCCTGAGTGAATTATTTAAGAATTGCTACCTATTTCACTTTAATTTTTTTTGTTTTTGAAATTTATTTTAATAATGGGATTTATCGGATTTTCACTGCTTCGTTTATGCCGCTGTACACGCGCTTGATTCTCTTACGGAGACATATAAGTCCATGGGTTTTAACATTCTTACTAATCCGGTATATTCTTAGGCATTGAATATGGCATGTTGAGTCCATTTCGTTGAGCAAGGAGTAGGTCTTGACTATTACATATTTGGCTTATGGAATGGTATCTGTGCTAATTTCAGTCTCTGGTTTTATGCAGCACCCCAACTCACCTTTCCCCTTAAGGAAGCATAAGTTGGTTTTCTTAATTTGAAACCCTCTTCTCTTTTGTAATTCAGTTTATGTGTAGCCATGTTAACATTCCATGTATTAGTGATATCTTATGTCTTTTTCTTTTTGAATTATGTGACTTCGAATGATCACACGTAACTCCTCTGGAGTTGTTATAACTGGCCGTATTTCATTGATTTCCAGGCTGAGTAATATTCCAGTCTACATAAGCACCACATCTCTGTCCGTTTTTTCTCTGCAGATACATTTAAGTTATATCCTAGTCGAGGATCTTTTAAACAGAGAGGTGGTAAACATTGGGGTGCCTGTGTCCTCTCGATTTTTGTTTTTCCCAAGATATACGTCCATGAGTGCAAGTGCCCTGTGCTCCGTAGCTCATTTTTTAGATGCTTTAGTAAACACAATAGACTTATCCAGAGTGACCGTTGGCAATATACATTTCCACTATAAGACTCACAGGGCTCCCTTTTCTCCTTGCCCTGTCCTGCATTTCTGGTGTTTACACTTTATGAGGACGGCTCTTCTGACTGATGCAAAGTGATATGTTTTGTAGTATTGATTTCCAGTGCCCACCTGTTTGGTTGGCTAAAAAAGTGTATGCCCTTTTCTTGAATATATACAGAAAAAGACGCATACACCCTTTTTGGCCAACTGCAATGTTGGCAATGTTCAGCCCCTTTTCTTGTGCTTAATGGCAAGTCCTTTCTACCTCTTCCAATCCCTTTCCTGCCATTCTCCGTTGCTTACAAGTCCTTTTCTCTGACTTTCCTCAAGACATTTTTCAGTGATAGATATTTTCAATTCTGCAGTTTCGTGAATTTTAGTGCCCCTGAGTTCCATTTTCCAACTTGTGTTTATGGGAACTGGCCACAAAGCATCAGGATTCCTCAAGCCCTATTCTGTTTCCATGGGCAACCCTAGCCTTTGGTCAATTCGTCTTCCTGATTGGAAATTAGAGTGGCATGTGCCTGTCCGAACACCTAGGACTTGTCTCTCATTGTTCCTCCTCCTTCTGCTTCATCCTCTGGACAAATTCCAAACTGTATGCAACAGGATGTTGACAGTGCTGACATCTCCAAGTGGGGAGACTGTTAGTAAAGACGCTGGAGTGGTGAAGCCTAGCACCAAGAGATGAGGAGATGAGATGCCTTTTCCAAACTTTTCCCGATCAGACGGTATACCATCCTCTGGGTGTGACAGGCATGTTTTAGGTGTAGGAAGGGTCCCATTCATGTGAGGAGAACACCAGGGGATTTTAAATATCAGTGTCTCTTCGCAACCCAAACTGGGGAATTTTTTAAGCTACGGCTACACATATGTTCATTAAGGGCCTTGGGAAGTAGGCAGAGTCCAAACTTTAGATGATTGAAGTCTTCAGGGTCAGAAGCACTCACCACTGTCTTCCCTGAGATTCCATTTTTACTGTCATTGATGGATGATGTCAATAAAAATATCTATTCTTTTTCAGATCATTTCCCCTTATAGGTTATTGCAAAATATTGAGTGTAGTTCCCTGTGCTATACAGTAGTTCCTTGCTGATGATTTCATACATAGCAGTGTGTATGTGTTAATCCCAAACTGTTAATTTATCCCTCCTCCTACCATTTCCCTTTGGTAATAATAAATTATAAGATTTTATGCTTCTCAGAAATGGGGGAGCTGAAAGAGAGGTATCATTTTCAATGCAAAAGCATTTAAAACAAGATTGAAGCTTTAACCAAGATTATTAGATGTACATCCTTGGAAAGAAATCACTTTGTTTCTCTAATATTGACCTGACAAAGAAGACAAACCTTTTCACTGAACTTGCTTATAAGAAAGTGATGGAAATATCAAATGGAAGTGTTAGAAACATCTTATTTTACCCGAGCCTTATACACTGTTCTATGTTAATTACAGTTTGGTTCACACATCTGTTCATTGAAGTTACAATGTTCTCAATTTCTGTTACTGATCCTCCAGAGTGGACGCCAACAAGTGTCCCCCTGCCCAGTGTCATTGGAGCCAATAGATCGAGACTGAGTTTGGTTCAAAAGCAAAGGAAACTTTATATTTTGATCAGAGAATGGAGAGGTGCTACCCTGTGGGCTGTGGGCTGGGCTGCTGTGTAGAGATCCTGTCAGAGTCACTGGGAGGGAGGGGGCTGAGCTCTCGAGGACCTGGTTGGCTGCAGCTCAGGCTCTATGTCACGGAGTCTGAACTGGGCCCCAGGAGCTGAAGTGTCATCGAGCCACTCTGCTCTAGGAAATCTGGTCTGAAGTGCCGGGTGTGGAACCTCTGTATGCGGGACACTAGGAGCACCTGAAATTAGACAAAGCACAAAGGATAAAAATGGTTAGACTTTATTTAATTGCCCAGATTCTATTTTTATCTCCCAGGCATTTTTAAGGGGCTTTGCCTGGGACAAACTTCTCTTCTGCCTTTTGTCCCTTTCCTCATTCTTGGAGTGCTGCGGGTGCAGACCCTTCTTCTGTAACTGCTGAGTGCTGAGTTAGGAGGCTTCATACCCGTGGGCGAGGGTCAGAACTTCTCCCTAGCAGCCTCCAGGTGACGTTGATTGTCCCCAGGCCTCCTGCCTCCCTGCTCGTCCACCTGAGCACCAGTATTGGAAGTGTTATAGATTCTAATGACCTTTAAGGGTCCAGAAAGGAGATGTGCAGTGACGCTGTGAGGTCCAGTTTCACTCCGCACCACATTTGTTCGGCCACCTTAGGCTGAACGTTTCTGCCAGCCTAGATGCTCTGACTGACCGTTTCTGCCAGCCTAGATGCTCTGACCAACAGTCTGCGCTTTCTTCCATTAGGCCCCTGAATTACCGTAAAAACAGCACTAGGTGTCAGGATCCTGCCCGCTCAGCTCCCAGACAGTCCAGGGTCAGTGGTGATGAAGGATCATGATGGTCACTGAGTCAAGAGCCTTTGGAAGTAAACAGGAGTCCAGCCGGTCTTATTGGCCACCATCATCAGGGTGTCTGTAGGCTTTTCTATGGTGACAGCATGATATACGGTTCCCCCGCCAAGATTATTAGCTCCCCTCTGGGTACAGTAAGTACTGCAAGCAGTAGTCTACTCTTTTGGGACACACTCTTGTTGTTTTATGAGAGAAACTCCAGGTCAAGTGATGGTCACACGGGTCGTCATGGTGTCCCGTTGCCCCCGGTTATCTCTCTGGAGGTTGGAGTTGGAGGGCCTCCTCAATCGAGGTCAGTGTGCCCACGGAGCAAACCCTGCAACTTCAGGGCATGGTTGGGGGTTAGGATCACCACGTGGGGTCCGTTTCCCTTAGAAGGGAGGTGGCCTTTTGGGCTGCTGATTTCCAGGTTTTCAGATACCACCAGTATCTTGGCCAGATGTGGCGGTGGGCCAAGCCCCTTGGTGACCATAGTTTATCCTACCTGGATGGCATTCTTGCATTGTTCCATTTCAAGTGGTCCCAGTTTTTGCACTAATACTCCAATGGCGATTCACCTTTCACCAGGAATGTAAAGGTCAAAGGGTTTAGCTAAATTAGGGAGTTCCAGGGCAAGGGTCTGAATTGACTGCTCTTTCCATTCTTGAAAGGCCACTTCTGGATTCTATTCAAAAGGATCATCATCTTTTCCTTTCAGTGTTTCATATAGAGGCCCAGCTAGTAGACTGTAGTTAGGGATCCAGAGGCAGGAAACCCTGGCTTCCCCAGGAACCCCTAAGCTGTCTTCTAGTTTCAGAAAGGGGTAAGGCTGTAAATTGTTTCTTCCCTTTCCTGGGATGGGCTTCTCCGACCTTCTGTGAGAATGAAGCCCAGGCAGGTCACCGTAGTCTGTGATACTTGAGCTTTTTCGTGGACAACTTCTATCCTTTATTGGCTTGGTAGTTCTGAGGCCTCCTTAGTAGGGCTGGCGATCAGAATGTCGTCTGAATATTGAAGGAGTGTTTCCTTTTCCAGAGGTAGAACTTTTAGGTCTTTAGCTGAGCTTTCCCCAAAGATGGTGTGGGAATTTTTGAACCCTTGGGGCAAGACAGCCTGGAAGTATTGTTTTAGTTGTATGTTGAGTCCTGTCACTCACAAGCCAAAATTTCTTGTGACTCTGGGACTAATGGAATACAAAAGAAGGCATCAGTGAAGACTAATACAGAATACCAAGTCCTGGTGGTTGGTAGAATGACCAGCAGGGTGTAGGATTTAGGAACTACTGGAGGTATATCCTCAGTGGCTTCACTGACTGTCCTGACATCCTTTACCAGGACTCCAGCAGCCCATGGGGCTCTCGAGGTCAGGCCAATCCCAGGATATGGAGCTCACCTGGGCAGGTACCCTACCCCCACCCCAGCCCACGGGGCTCTCGTGTTCAGGCCCCTCCCAGGATATGGGATTCCCTGGGCAGGTCCTCTGCAGTCCATGGGGCTCCCGTGGTCAGGCCCCTCCCAGGATACAGAGCTACCCTTGCAGGTACCTTGGCAGGGCTGGGCACACAGGAACCGTGCACATAGCCCTCATTGCAGAGCACTCCCAGCTCACCTGTCGCTCAGATCTGACACAGAGCACCTCAGAGCAGGACTTGAACTAACAAACAGCAGCTCTGACAGGTCTGTGACCCTGGGCATCACTCTGTGCGGCCTCCTCCACCTGGTCTTCCAGAGACTTCCACTGCACCCGGGGCACCAGGCCTCTGTCTCCAACCACCACCCACCCCTCCTCTCCCTGACTCCTGGGTTCCTCTCATTAGGAGAGGGTTTTCTTGAAGTTGTCTCCCACTCATGGGCCAGATAATATAATTAGAAAACAAGCCAGAGCTGCAGCCCCTTGTCTATCCTGACTCTCAGGAGCCCACACCTGTTCCTTGGACCTGGCCAATTCAGCAAGTTCCATTTTCAGCAACTGTGAGCCCCTGAGGGGTGATTATTGGCTGGCTTGGGAAGCCTGACCGTGCCGGCCAGCCCTCCCCAGGTGTGCCTGGGTTGAGATCAATATAAACACCGCTCCAGGCAGCAAGAGCCCCTGCAGCTGTGCCTGACGCCATTTTCTCTGCCCTGTCAGCAGTCTCGGGGCTCGGCTGGTGGGAGGGAGTGAGAGGCCACGGCTTTGTGGGTGTCCCAGTGTGAGTGGGGCTCTGCTGGACTTTCTGCAGCAGTTGCCAAGATGCTACCTGCTAAAGAAGAGGATGTGTCACCCACACCTGCCGCTGGAATTTCTCCCTGGGCACAGGTGAGGAAGGAAGAAAGCAGTGGGGGCCGGGACAGCAGGGGTATCTCAGGCAGGGAAATGGAGAGCTTCCAGAAGAGCACCCAGGGCCAGGACCATCCTGGCTGGCCTGCAGGCACCAAGTCGGCTGGCATGCTGTCCCTCATGTGGCTCCATGGCCCTTCCTCTAGGTTTTCAAGTCCTTGTACATATTCAGGTGTTTAGCCTTGGAAGGGTGGGAACATTTCAGCAGCAGCTGGCCTGGGGCTCGGCCCACGTATACTCACAGATACCTCGGCACGGTCCCCCAGCTTTGCAGTGAGGACGCTTGTTGCGAGGAGCATGCTGGCTGAGTGGGAGATGATTCCCCACCACTGACCAACTTCAGAATTGTTTGCAATTGGAGCAAGTGCCCTGAAACTGTTTTCCTCTGTGTAACTGGTGGGTTCTGTTCTTTTTTATCTTTTTTTCGTTTTTGGTTCAAGGTAGATTTTATTCCTCTTTTGTGTATTTACAGATATAAGCATGGAAATAATTTATTCATATAAATACATGTATGTGAAGGGAAGAATATTTTTTCTGTTTTACTTTTTTTAATTTTATTTTTTTATTTTGAATTTAATTTTATATTTTTATACAGCAGGTTGTTTTTGGTTATCTACTTTATACATATAAATGTATACATACCAATCCCAATATCTCAACTCCTCCCACCACCATCCCCAACAGCTTTCCCCCCTTGTTGTCCATACGTTTGTTGTATACATGTATTGCTCTATTTCTGCCTTGCAAAACGGTTCATCTGTACAATTTTTCTAGGTTCCACATATATGCATTAATATACAAGATTTGTTTTTCTCTTTCTGACTTACTTCACTCTGTATGACAGTCTCTAGATCCATCAACGTCTCTACAAATGTCCCAATTTCATTCCTTTTTATGGCTTAGTAATATTCCATTTTATATATGTACCACATCTTTATGCATTCGTCTGTCTGTGGGCATTTAGGTTGCTTCCATTTCCTGGATAGTGTAAATAGTGATGCAATGAACATTGTGGTGAATGTCTCTTTTTGATTTATGGTTTTGTCTGGGTATATGTCCAGTAGAGGGATTGCTGTATCATATGGTAATTCTATTCTTAGTTTTATAAGAAACTCCATAATGTTCTCCACAGTGACTGTATCAATTTACGTTCCCAACAATAGTGGAAGAGGATTCCTTATCTCCACACCGTTTCCAGCATTTGTTGTTTGTAGATTTTCTGATGATGCCCATTCTAATAGGTGTGAGGTGATACACCATGGTTGAGTCTATTTCATTGAGCAAAGAGTAGGTCTTGTTTATTACGTATTTGGCTTATGGAATGGTATGTGTGCTAATTTCAATCTGTTTTTATACAGCAGCCCAACTCAACTTTCCCCTTAAGCAAGCATAAGGTTTTTATCTAAATGTGAGACTCTGTTCGGTTTTGTAATTCAGTTTATGTGTAGCCAAGTTTACACTCCCTCTATTAGTGATATCTTATGATAATTATCTTTCTTTGTGTGACATATTTCTCTTAGAATCATCATAATTAAATCCACTCAATTTGCTGCTACAGGCCTGATGACATTGATTTCACTGCTGAGTGATATTCCGTTGTACGTAAGTAGCACAACTTCTTTATCCATTTTTTTCTTTCTGGGATATTTAATTTGTACTGGACTCGAGGTTCTTGTAAACACAGCAGCCCTAAATTTTGTGTTGGCTGTGTCTTGTTGATTTTAATTTTCCTAAGCTATAGGGCCAAAAGTGGAAGTGCCCTAGGCTCTGTAGCTTTGTTTTTTAGATGTTTCAGGATACACCATGAACATCTCCAGAGTGTCTGTTGGCAATTTACATCCCGCCCATCAGCATAACATGGCTCCCTGTTCTCCATGGCCTGTCCTGTGTTTCTGGTTTTTACACTTTATTCAGATGGCCTTTTTGACGAATGGGAAATGTGACTTCATTGTAGTGTGGATTTCCATTGCTGAAGTGCTTGGTTGGCCAAAATGTTCATATGCGTTTTTTCCTGAATATATTCAGGAAAAATGTATACGCACTTTTTGTCCATGTGCATCACTGTCAAAGATCTGCCGCTTTTCATATGCTTTAAATGCAATTCCAATCTACCTCTTGAAATATGATTCCTGCAATTCTGCCTCGTTTTCAAGTCCTCTTTGCAGACTTACTTTGATATATTTTTGCCAATAGCTGTCATTTATCTCTGCAGGTTTGTGAATTACAGTGCCCCTGAGCTCCTTTCTTAACTCGCTTCCTTGTAAGCTGGCCACAAAACTGCAGGTTTGCTTCAGGCCATAATCAGGGTCCGGCACGGCACTCTGAGCCTTTGGTTAATTCCTCTTCCTGGTGGGAAATTAGAGTTAAATGTGCCCCTCCAGATACCTGCCTCACTCCCAGCCACATGGTGATGTATGTCCTCAGGTTTGAGGCCATATGTGATGGGTTCCTCATCTTTTGATGATGTGGCCCCACTGGTGTGTGGACACTCCTGCCTGGTTCCCATCCCCTTGGTGATGTGGGCCCTCTGGTGAGACTCTGATCCTGGTTGGGTTCCTCACACATCCGTGAGGTGAGCCCTCTTCTCTGAGGTCACTCCTGCCTGGCTGGCACAACCCGCCTTGTTGACTTCGGCACCCTGGTGGCAGTTGGAGCCTGCTGGGAGCCTCCTTCCCGCGGTGATGAGGCCCTCTGGCGTCAGACCCTAATGGCGGGGTTCCCACATTTTCTGATACGTGCTAAGTGGTACGAGGGCACTCCTGCCAGGTTCCCATCCTCATGAGCGTGTGGGCCTTCTGTTCTGAGGTCCTAACGGCTGGGTTGCTCACACTTTCATGATGTGGGCCCTCTGCTGTGAGGTCAATCCTGCCTGGCTGGTGCACGTCGCCTTGGCGACGTGGACCCTCTGGTGGCAGTTGGAGCGTGCTGGGGCCTCCTCCCCTCAGTGATGAGGGCCTTCTGGTGTCAGGCCCTAAGTGCTGGGCTCCACACATTTTCTGATGTGTGCCCAGTGGTGCGAGTCACTCCTGCCAGGTTCCCATCCCCATGGGCATGTGGGACTTCTGTTCTGTGGTCCCAACTGCTGGGTTGCTCACAGTTCCATGATGTGGGCCCTTTGCTGTGTGTTCACTCTGGCCTGTATCCCATAGTGTCAGTGCTCTGGGCCTCCAGCTTGGAGTTTCCAACTTCTCGATTCCTCACCTTTTTTATTCTATGGGCCCTCGGTTGTGCGTCTCCTCCTGCATGCCTCACTCCCAGCCCCTTCGTGATGTGTGTCCCCTTGTTTGAGGCCACATGTGCTGTGTTCCTCACCTTTCTATAATGTGGCCACACTGGTGTGAGGACACTCTTGCCTGGTTCCCATTCCCTTGGTGATGTTGGCCCCACTGCTGTTAGGACAGTCTTGCCTGGTTCCCATCACCTTGGTGATGTTGGCCCTCTGGTGAGAGTCTGATCCTGGTTAGGTTCCTCACCCTTCTGTGAGGTGGGCCCTCTGCTCTGAGGTCACTCCTGCCTGGCTGGCACACCCCGCCTTGGCAACGTCGGCCATATGGTGGCAGTTGGAGCCTGCTGGGAGCCTCCTCCCCTCGGTGATGAGGGCCCTCTGGCCTCAGGCCCTAACTGCTGGGTTCCCACATTTTCTGATTCGTGCTAAGTGGTGCAAGGACACTCCTGCCAGGTTCCCATCCCCATGGGGATGTGAGCCTTCTGCTCTGAGGTCCCAACGGCTGTGTTGCTCACAGTTTCATGATGAGGGCCCTCTGGTGTGAGTTCACTCCTGCCTAGATCCCATAGCCTCGCTGCTCCTGGCTGCCTGCCGGAGGTTCCAACTGTGGGATTCCTCACCTTTTTTATTCTATGGTCCCTCTGTTTTGAGGATCCTCTGGCCTGCCTCACTCCCAGCCCCTTGGTGATGTGTGTCCTCAGGTTTGAGGCCACGTGTGCTGGGTCCCTCAAATTATGGTGATGTAGCCCCACTGGTGTGAGGACACTCCTGCCTGGTTCCCATTCCCTTGGTGATGTTGGCCCTCTGGTGACAGTCTGATCCTTGTTGGGTTCCTCACACTTCTGTGAGGTGGGCTTTCTGCTCTGAGGTCACTCCTGCCTGGTTGGCACACTCCGCCTTGGTGACATCGGCCTTATGGTGGCAGTTGGAGCCTGCTGGGAGCCTCCTCCCCTCGGTGATGAGGGTCCTCTGGCCTCAGGTCCTAACTGCTGGGTTCCCACATTTTCTGATTCGTGGAAGTGCGCCGAGGACACTCCTGTCAGGTTCCCATCCCCATAGGGATGTGGGCCTTCTGCTCTGAGGTCCCATCCGCTGGGTTGCTCACAGTTTCATGATGTGGGACCTCTGCTGTGAGTTTGCTGTGGCCTGGATCCCATAGACTCTGTGCTCTGGGCGGCCTACTGGCCGGTTCCAACTGCTGGATTCCTCACAACTTTTATTCTGTGGGCTCTGTTTTGTGAGGATACTCCTGCTTGCCTCACTCCTAGCCCCTTGGAGATGTGGGTCCCCTGTTTTAGGCCACATGTTCTGGGTTCCTCACCTTTCTATAATGTGGCCACACTGGTGTGAGGACCCTCCTGCCTGGTTCCGATCCCCTTTTTGATGTGGGCCCTCTGGTGAGAGTCTTATCCTGGCTGGTTTCCTCACCCTTCTGTGAGGTAGGCCCTCTGCGGTGAGGTCACTCGTGCCTGGCTGGCACACATCACCTTGGTGACGTGGGCCCTCAGTTGGGAGTTGGTGTCTGCTGCGAGTCTCCGTCCCTCGGTAATGAGGGCCCTCTTGCGTCAGACCCTAACTCCTGGGCTCCCAAAATTTGCAGATGTGCGACCTGTGGTGCGAGTACACTCCTGTCAGGTTCCCAACCCCATGGGAATTTGGGCCTTCTGCTCTGAGGTCCCAACGGCTGGGGTGCTCACAGTTTCATGATGAGGGCCCTCTGATGTGCGTTCATTCCAGCCTAGATCCCATAGGCTTGCTGCTCCTGGGCGCCTGCTGGGAGGTTCCAACTGCGGGATTCCTCACCTTTTTTATTCTATGGGCCCTCTGTTTTGAGGCTCCTCCTGCCTGCCTCAATCCCAGCCCCGTTGTGATGTGTGTCCTCTGGTGTGAGGCCACATGTGCTGGGTCCCTCACCTTTCGATGATGTGGCCCCAATGGTGTGAGGACACTCGTGCCTGTTTCCCAGCCCCTTGGTGATGTGGCCCCTCTGGTGAGAGTCTGATCCTGGCTGGGTTCCTTACCGTTCTGTGAGGTGGGCCCTGTGCTCTGAGGTAACTCCTGCCTGGCTTGCTCCCATTGCCTTGGTGACGTCGGCCCTCTGGTGGCAGTTGGATCCTTTTGGAGACTCCTGTCCTCGGTGATGAGGTCCCTCTGGCGTCAGGCTCTAACTGCTGGGCTCCCCAGGTTTTCTGATGTGAGCCCAGTGATGCCAGGACACTCGTGAAATGTTCCCATCCCCATGGCGATATGGGCCTTCTGCTCTGAGGTTCCAACGACTGGGTTGCTCACAGTTTCCTGATGTTAGCTCTCTGGTGTTAGTTCACTCATTCCTAGATCCCATAGCCTCTGTACTCTGGGCTGCCTGCTGGGAAGTTCCAACTGCTGGGTTCCTCACCTTTTTTATTCTTTGGGCCCTGTGTTGGGAGGCTCCTCCTGCCTGTGTCACTCCCAGCCCCTTGGTGATGTAGGTCCTCTGGTTTGTGGCCACATGTGCCAGTTTCCTCATCTTTTAGTGATGTGGCCCCACTGGTGTGAGGACACTCGTGCCTGGTTCCCGTCCCCTTGGTGATATGGGCCCTCTGGTGAGAGTCTGATCCTGGTTGGGTTCCTCACACTTCTTTGAGGTGGGCCGTCTGCTGTGAGGTCACTCCTGCCTGGCTGGCACACCCCGCCTTGGCGACGTGGGCCCTCTTGTGGTAGTTGGAACATGCTGGGAGCTTCCTCCCCTCAGTGATGAGGGCCCTCTGGCGTCAGGCCCTAACTGCTGGGTACCCACATTTTCTGATATGTGCTAAGTGGTGCGAGGACACTCCTGCCATGCTCCCAACACCTTGGGGATGTGGACCTTCTGCTCTGAGGTCCAAATGGCTGGGTTGCTCGCAGTTTCATGATGTGGACCTTCTGCTGTGAGTTGACTGCGGCCTGAATCGCATAGACTTGGTGCTCTTGGCCGCCTGCTGGGAGGTTCCCATTGCTGGATTCCTCAGCTTTTTTATTCTATGGGCCCTGTGTTGTGAGGCTACTCCTGCCTGCCTCATTCCGAGCCCCTTGGAGATGTGGGTCTTCTGGTTTAGGCCACATGTGCTGGGTTCCTCACCTTTCTATGATGTGGCCACACTGGTGTGAAGACTCTCCTGCCTGGTTCTGATCACCTTGGTGATGTGGGCCCTCTGGTGAGAGTCTTATCCTGGCTGTGTTCCTCACCCTTCTGTGAGGTAGGCCCTCTGCGGTGAGGTCACTCCTACCTGGCTGTCACACGTCACCTTGGGGACGTGGGACCTCAGTTGGGTGTTGGTGCCTGATTGGAGTCTCCTCCCCTTGGTAATGAGGGCCCTCTGGCGTCAGGCCCTAACTCCTGGGTTCCCTAAATTCTCTGATGTGTGCCCTGTGGTGCGAGTACACTTCTGACAGGTTCCCAACCCCATGGGAATGTGGGCCTTCTGCTCTGAGATCCCAACGCCTAGGTTGCTCACAGTTTCATGATGACGGCCCTCTGGTGTGAGATCACTCCGGCCTGGATCCCATAATCTCGCTGCTCCTGGCCGCCTGCTGGGAGGTTCCAACTGTGGGATTCTTCACCTCTTTAATTCTATGGTCCCTCTGTTTTGAGGCTCCTCCTGCCTGCCTCAATCCCAGCTCCCTTGTGATGTGTGTCCTCTGGTTTGAGGCCACGTGTGCTGGGTCCCTCACTTTTCGGTGATGTGGCCCCACTAGTGTGAGGACACTCCTGCCTGGTTCCCATTCCCTTGGTGATGTGGGCCCTCTGGTGAGAATCTGATCCTCTTTGGTTCTTCACACTTCTGTGAGGTTGACCCTCTGCTCTGAGATCACTCCTGCCTGGTTGTCGCACTCCGCATTGGCGACCTCGCCCCTCTGGTAGCAGTCGGAGCTGGCTGGGAGCCACCGCCCCTCAGTGATGAGGGCCCTCTGGCATCAGGCACTAATTGCTGGGCTCCCCACATTTTTTCATGTGTGCCCACTCTTGCGATGACACTCCTGCTTGTTTCCCTTCCCCATGGGGATGTGGGCCTTCTGCTCTGAGGTCACAACGGCTGGGTTGCTTACAGAATCACAATGAGGGCCCTCTGTTGTGAGTTCATGCCGGCCTGGATCTCATAGCCTCAGTGCTCTGGGCCGCCTGCTAGGAAGATCCAACTGCTGGTTTCCACACCTTTTGTATACAATGGGACATGTGTTGTGAGGTTAATCCTGCCTGCCTCACTCCGAAACCCATGGTGATGTGGGTCCTCTGGTTTGAGGCCACATGTGCTGGGTACCTCAACTTTTGATGATGTGGCCCCACGGGTGTGAGGACACTCCTGCCTGGTTCCCATCACCTTGGTGATGTGGGCCCTCTGGGGAGAGTCTGATCCTGGCTGGGTTCCCTACCATTCTGTGAGGTGGGCCCTCTGATGTCAGGTCACTCCTGCCTGGCTAGCTCACATCGCCTTGGCGACGTGGGCCCTCTGTTGGCCACTGGAGCATGCTGGGAGCCTCCTACTCCCGTGAATGATGGCCCTGGAAAAAATGCATATGCCCTTTTTGGCCAAGTGCTTCATTGACGAGGTTCTGCCACTTCTCTTATGCTTTCAGAGCAATTCACGTCTACCTCCTGAAATCGGATTCCAGCAATTCTGCCCCACTTTCAAGTCCTCTTCGCAGCCTTAATTCAATATATTTTTGTACGATTTCTGTCATTTATAAGTCTGCAGGTATGTGAATGACAGTGTCCCTGAGCTCCTTTCCTCAACTCGCTTTCTTGTGAGCTGGCCACAAAACCGCAGGATTGCTTCAGGCCCTAATCTTGTTCCAGCACGGAATGCTGAGCCTTTGGTTAATTCCTTTTCCTGTTGGGAAATGAGTGTTAAAATTGCCCGTGCATACTGGGCATATACCCTGAGAAAACCAAAATTCAAAAAGAGTCATGTACCAAAAGGTTCATTGCAGCTCTATTTACAATAGCCCGGAGATGGAAAGAACCTAAGCGCCCATCATCGGACGAATGGATAAAGAAGATGTGGCACATATACACAATGGAATATTACTCAGCCTTAAAAAGAAATGAAACTGAGTTATTTGTAATGAGATGGATAGACCTAGAGTCTGTCATACAGAGTGAAGTAAGTCAGAAAGAAAAAGACAAATAGCATATGCTAACACATATATATGGAATTTAAAGGAAAAAAATGTCATGAAGAACCTAGGGATAAGACAGGAATAGAGGTGCAGACCTACTGGAGAATGGAATTGAGGATATGGGGAGGGGGAATGGTGAGTTTTGACAGGGCGAGAGAGAGTCATGGACATATACACACTAACAAATGTAGTAAGGTAGATAGCAAGGGGGAAGCAGCCGCAAGGCACAGGGATATTAGCTTGGGGCGTTGGGACAGCCTGGAGGGGTGGAAGGGGGAGAGAGGGAGGGAGGGAGACACAAGAGGGAAGACACAGGGAGCATATGTATATGTATAGCTGATTCACTTTGTTATAAAGCAAAAACTAACACACCATTGTAAAGCAATTATACCCCAATAAAGATGTTAAAAAAAATATTTGCCCGTGCACACACCTACAGATAGTCTCCCATTGGTTCTCCGTATTCCTGTTAATCTTGCGCAGAAATTGCAAACAGTGCCAAACAGGAGGTTAAAGGCACTGACTCTCCAAATGGGGAGAGTGTAAGAAAAGGGTCTGGAATGGTGAACCTGAGTATCAGGGGACGAAAACAGACATGCATGTAAAAAGGTTTCCCAGTCACACGGTGGAGCATACTCTGGGTTTCCCATGCAAATTTTAGCAGAAGGAAGAATCCCTTGAACCTAGAGAGTTGGGAACCATGGAATGGGTACCAGGCAGTATGACATCAAAGGGTCTGCATTTGCTCACTGAACCTCACCAATGCTATCAGCCCAAAGGGTCCAGCCTTATCTCTCACCCAGCTCTGGATGTAGATGTGGTAAACCAGGTTGCATCACATGCCCTGTGTGAGTTATTTAAGAATTGCTCTCTATTTCACTGTCATTGTGTTTTGTTTTTGAAATATTTTTTTGACACTGGGATTTATCGGATTTTCACTGCTGCGTTAATGCCGTTGTACACACTATTGATTCTCTTACGGAGACATAAATATCCACGGGTTTTAAGATTCTTCCTAGTCAGGTATATTCCTAGGCGTTGAATATGTGGTGTTGAGTCCATTTCGTTGAGCAAGGAGTAGGTCTTGTCTATTACATATTTGGCTTATGGAACGGTATCTGTGCTAATTTCAGTCTCTGGTTTTATGCAGCACTCCAACGCACCTTTCTCCATAAGAAAGCACAAATTGGTTTTCTAAATTTGAGACTGTTCTGTTTTGTAATTCAGTTCATGTGTAGTCAAGTTTACATTCCGTGTATTAGTGATATTTTATGATGTTTCTTTTTATGTGTGACTTATTTCACGTAGAATCACCATACCTGAATCCACTCACTATGCCGCTACGGGCCTGATGACACAGATTTCATTGCTGAGTGATATTCCATTGTACGTACGTACCACAACTTCTTTATCCATTGTTTGCTCTCTGAGATATTTACCTGGTACTGTAAACGAGGTTCTTGTGAACAGAGAGGTCCCAAAGTTTGAGGTGGCTGGGTGTTTTTGATTTTAATTTCCCTAAGCTGTAGGACCATAAGTGGAAGTGCCATAGGCTGTGTTGCTTTGTTTCTTACGTGTTTCAGGAAACACATAACACTTCTCCAGAATGGCTGTCGGCAATTTACATCATATGCATCAGCATAATAAGGATCCCTGTTTTCCATTGCCTGTCCTCCGTTTCTGGATTTTACAATTTTTTTAAATGGCCCTTTTGCCCTGGGGGGCACTGAGACTTCATTGTAGTGCAGGTTTATTTACAAGCTTGCTTGATTGGCCAAAAAGTGCGTATGCGTTTTTTCCTGAATATATTTAAGGAAAAAAGCATCCGCACTTATTGGACAAGTGCATCATTATCGACGTTCTGCCTCTTTTCCTATTCTTTAAGTGCAGTTCCAGTTTAACCCTTCAATCGTTTTCCTGAATTTCTGCCCCGCTTTCAGGTCCCCTTCGCAGGCTTACTTCATTATATTTTTGGAGGATAGCTGTCATTTATAACTCTGCAGGTTTGTGAATTACAGTGCCCCTGAGCTCCTTTCTTCAACTCGCTTTCTTGTGAGCTGGGCACAAAACCGCAGGATTGCTTCAGGCCCTAATCTGTTTCCGGCAGAGCATGCTGAGCCTTTGGTTGATTCCTCTTCCTGGTGGGAAATGAGCGTTACATTTGCCCGTGCAGACACCTACAGCTAGTCTCTCATTGGTTCTCCCTATTCCTGTTCATCTTGCACAGAAATTGCAAGCTGTGCCAAAGAGGAGGTTAAAGGCACTGACTCTCCAAGCAGGGAGAGTGTTAGTAAAGCATCTGGAATGGTGAACCCGAGGACCAGGATACGAAAACTGAGATGCATTTTAAATCGTTTCCCAATCACCCGGTGGACCATACTGTGGGTTTCCCATGCATGTTTTAGCTGGAGGAAGAAACCCTTGAACCTGGAGAGTTGGGACCCATGGAATGGGTACCATGCAGTATGACTTCAAAGGGTCTGCATTTGCTCTCCGAAACTCACCAATGCTATCAGCCTGACGTGTCCAGCATTATGTCTCAACCAGCTCTGGGTGTAGATGTGGTCAATCCCGGTTGCATCACATGCCCTGAGTGAATTAGTTAAGAATTGCTCTCTATTTCACTGTCTTTGTGTTTTCTTTTCGAAATTTATTTAGATAATGGGATTTATCGGATTTTCACTGCTGCGTTTAGGCCGCAGTACACACGCTTGATTCTCTTACGGAGACATATATATCCATGGGTTTTAAGATTCTTCCTAGTCAGGTATATTCCTAGGCGTTGAATATGTGGTGTTGGGTCCATTTCGTTGAGCAAGGAGTAGGTCTTGGCTATTACATATTTGGCTTTTGGAAAGTTATCTGTGCTAATTTCAGTCTCTGGTTTTATGCAGCACCCCAAGGCACCTTTCCCCATAAGCAAGCACTAGTTGGTTTTCTAAATTTGAGACCCTCTTCTGTTTTGTAATTCAGTTCATGTGTAGTCAAGTTTACATTCCGTGTATTAGTGATATCTTATGATGTTTCTTTTTCTGTGTGACGTAGTTCACGTAGAATCACCGTACCTGCATCCACTCACTATGCCGCTACGGGCCTGATGACACAGATTTCATTGGTGAGTGATACTGCATTGTACGTACGTGCCACAACTTCTTTATCCATTTTTTGCTTTCTGGGATATTTACCTGATACTGTAGACGAGCTTCTTGTGAACACAGCCGTCCCAAATATTGGGGTGGCTGTCTGTTTTTGATTTTAATTTCCGTAAGCTATAGGACCATAAGTGGAAGTGCCATAGGCTGTGTTGCTTTGTTTCTTACGTGTTTCAGGAAACACCATACACTTCTCCAGGGTGGCTGCTGGCAATTTACATCCTGTCAATCAGCATAACAAGGCTCCCTGTTCTCCATATCCTGTCCTACCTTTCTGGATTTTACACTTTTTTCAGATGGCCCTTTTGCCCGGGGTGCAGTGAGACTTCATTGTAGTGCAGATTTCCTTTACAGGCTTGCTTGGTTGGCCAAAAAGGGCGTATGCGTTTTTTCCTGAATATATTCAGGAAAAAAAGCATACGCCCTTTTTGGCCAAGTGCATCATTGTCGAAGTTGTGCCTCTTTTCCTATGCTTTCAGGGCAATTCCAGTCTACCCCCTGCAATGGTTTTCCTGAAACTCTGCCCCGCTTTCAAGTCCCCTTCGCAGGCTTACTTCAATATATTTTTGGAGGATAGCTGTCATTTATAACTCTGCAGGTTTGTGAATTACAGTGCCCCTGAGCTCCTTTCTTCAACTCGCTTTCTTGTGATCTGGGCACAAAACCGCAGGATTGCTTCAGGCCCTAATCTGTTTCCGGCAGGGCACGCGGAGCCTTTGGTTAATTCCTCTTCCTGGTGGGAAATGAGCGTTACATTTGCCCGTGCAGACACCTATAGCTAGTCTCTCATTGGTTCTCCCTATTCCTGTTCATCTTGCACAGAAATTGCAAGCTGTGCCAAAGAGGAGGTTAAAGGCACTGACTCTCCAAGCGGGGAGAGTGTTAGTAAAGCATCTGGAATGGTGAACCCGAGGACCAGGATACGAAAACTGAGATGCATTTTAAATCGTTTCCCAATCACACAGTGGACGATACTCTGGGTTTCCCATGCATGTTTTAGCTGGAGGAAGAATCCCTTGAACCTGGAGAGTAGGGACCCATGGAATGGGTACCATGCAGTATGACTTCAAAGGGTCTGCATTTGCTCACTGAAACTCACCAATGTTATCAGCCTGAAGTGTCCAGCCTTATGTCTCAACCAGCTCTGGGTGTAGATGTGGTCAATCCCGGTTGCATCACATGCCCTGAGTGAATTATTTAAGAATTGCTCTCTATTTCACTGTCTTTGTGTTTTGTTTTCGAAATTTATTTTGATAATGGGATTTATCGGATTTTCACTGCTGCGTTTCGGCCGCAGTACACACGCTTGATTCTCTTACGGAGACATATAAATCCATGGGTTTTAAGATTTTTCCTAGTCAGGTATATTCCTAGGCGTTGAATATGTGGTGTTGGGTCCATTTCGTTGAGCAAGGAGTAGGTCTTGTCTATAACATATTTGGCTTATGGAAAGTTATCTGTGCTAATTTCTGTCTCTGGTTTTATGCAGCACCCCAAGGCACCTTTCCCCATAAGCAAGCACTAGTTGGTTTTCTAAATTTGAGACCCTCTTCTGTTTTGTAATTCAGTTCATGTGTAGTCCAGTTTACATTCCGTGTATTAGTGATATCTTATGATGTTTCTTTTTTTGTGTGACGTAGTTCACGTAGAATCACCGTACCTGCATGCGCTCACTATGCCGCTACGGGCCTGATGACACATATTTCATTGCTGAGTGATATTGCATTGCACGTACGTGCCACAACTTCTTTATCCATTTTTTGCTTTCTGGGATATTTACCATATACTGTAGACGAGCTTCTTGTGAACACAGCCGTCCCAAATATTGGGGTGGCTGTCTGTTTTTGATTTTAATTTCTGTAAGCTATAGGACCATAAGTGGAAGTGCCATAGGCTGTGTTGCTTTGTTTCTTACGTGTTTCAGGAAACACCATACACTACTCCAGGTTGGCTGCTGGCAATTTACATCCTGCCAATCTGCATAACAAGGCTCCCTGTTCTCCATATCCTGTCCTACCTTTCTGGATTTTACACTTTTTTCAGATGGCCCTTTTGCCCGGGGGGCAGTGAGACTTCATTGTAGTGCAGATTTCCTTTACAGGCTTGCTTGGTTGGCCAAAAAGTGCGTATGCGTTTTTTCCTGAATATATTCAGGAAAAAACGCATATGCCCTTTTTGGCCAAGTGCATCATTGTCGACGTTCTGCCTCTTTTCCTATGCTTTCAGGGCAATTCCAGTCTACCCCCTGCAATGGTTTTCCTGAAACTCTGCCGTGCTTTCAAGTTCCCTTCGCAGGCTTACTTCAATATATTTTTGGAGGATAGCTGTCATTTATAACTCTGCAGGTTTGTGAATTACAGTGCCCCTGAGCTCCTTTCTTCAACTCGCTTTCTTGTGAGCTGGGCACAAAACCGCAGGATTGCTTCAGACCCTAATCTGTTTCCAGCAGGGCACGCTGAGCCTTTGTTTAATTTCTCTTCCTGGTCGGCAATGAGCGTTACATTTGCCCGTGCAGACACCTACAGCTAGTCTCTCATTGGTTCTCCCTATTCCTGTTCATCTTGCACAGAAATTGCAAGCTGTGCCAAACAGGAGGTTAAAGGCACTGACTCTCCAAGCGGGGAGAGTGTTAGTAAAGCATCTGGAATGGTGAACCCGAGGACCAGGATACGAAAACTGAGATGCATTTTAAATCGTTTCCCAATCACACGGTGGACGATACTCTGGGTTTCCCATGCATGTTTTAGCTGGAGGAAGAATGCCTTGAACCTGCAGAGTTGGGACCCATGGAATGGGTACCATGCAGTATGACTTCAAAGGGTCTGCATTTGCTCACCGAAACTCACCAATGCTATCAGCCTGAAGTGTCCAGCCTTATGTCTCAACCAGCTCTGGGTGTAGATGTGGTCAATCCCGGTTGCATCACATGCCCTGAGTGAATTAGTTAAGAATTGCTCTCTATTTCACTGTCTTTGTGTTTTGTTTTCGAAATTTATTTTGATAATGGGATTTATCGGATTTTCACTGCTGCGTTTCGGCCGCTGTACACACGCTTGATTCTCTTACGGAGACATATATATCCATGGGTTTTAAGATTCTTCCTAGTCAGGTATATTCCTAGGCGTTGAATATGTGGTGTTGGGTCCATTTCGTTGAGCAAGGAGTTGGTCTTGTCTATTACATATTTGGCTTATGGAAAGTTATCTGTGCTAATTTCAGTCTCTGGTTTTGTGCAGCACCCCAAGGCACCTTTCCCCATAAGCAAGCACTAGTTGGTTTTCTAAATTTGAGACGCTGTTCTGTTTTGTAATTCAGTTCATGTGTAGTCAAGTTTATATTCCGTGTATTAGTGATATCTTATGATGTTTCTTTTTCTGTGTGACGTAGTTCACGTAGAATCACCGTACCTGCATCCACTCACTATGCCGCTACGGGCCTGATGACAGAGATTTCATTGCTGAGTGATACTGCATTGCACGTACGTGCCACAACTTCTTTATCCATTTTTGCTTTCTGGGATATTTACCTGGTACTGTAGACGAGCTTCTTGGGAACACAGCCGTCCCAAACTTTGGTGTGGCTCTCTGTTTTTGATTTTAATTTCCCTAAGGAATAAGACCATAAGTGCAATTGCCATAGGCTGTGTTGCTTTATTTCTTACGTGTTTCAGTAAACACCATACACTTCTCCAGGGTGGCTGTTGGCAATTTACATACTGCCAATCAGCATAACAAGGCTCCCTGTTCTCCATATCCTGTCCTACCTTTCTGGATTTTACACTTTTTTCAGATGGCCCTTTTGCCCGGGGGGCAGTGAGACTTCATTGTAGTGCAGAATTCCTTTACAGGCTTGCTTGGTTGGCCAAAAAGGGCGTATGCGTTTTTTCCTGAATATATTCAGGAAAAAACGCATACGCCCTTTTTAGGCAATTGCATCATTGTCGACGTTCTGCCTCTTTTCCTATGCTTTCAGGGCAATTCCAGTCTACCCCCTGCAATCGTTTTCCTGAAATTCTGCCCCGCTTTCAAGTCCCCTTCGCAGGCTTACTTCAATATATTTTTGGAGGATAGCTGTCATTTATAACTCTGCAGGTTTGTGAATTACAGTGTCCCTCAGCTCCTTTCTTCAACTCACTTTGTTTTGAGCTGGGCACAAAACCGCAGGATTGCTTCAGGCCCTAATCTGTTTCCGGCAGGGCACACTGAGCCTTTGGTTATTTCCTCTTCCTGGTGGGAATTGAGCATTACATTTGCCCGTGCAGACACCTACAGCTAGTCTCTCATTGGTTCTCCCTATTCCTGTTCATCTTGCACAGAAATTGCAAGCTGTGCCAAACAGGAGGTTAAAGGCACTGACTCTCCAAGCGGGGAGAGTTTTAGTAAAGCATCTGGAATGGTGAACCCGAGGAACAGGATACGAAAACTGAGATGCATTTTAAATCGTTTCCCAATCACCCGGTGGACCATACTGTGGGTTTTCCATGCATGTTTTAGCTGGAGGAAGAATCCCTTGAACCTGAAGAGTTGGGACCCATGGAATAGGTACCATGTAGTATGACTTCAAAGGGTCTGCATTTGCTCACCGAAACTCACCAATGCTATCAGCCTGAAGTGTCCAGCCTTATGTCTCAACCAGCTCTGGGTGTAGATGTGGTCAATCCCGGTTGCATCACATGCCCTGAGTGAATTATTTAAGAATTGCTCTCTATTTCACTGTCTTTGTGTTTTGTTTTCGAAATTTATTTTGATAATGGGATTTATCGGATTTTCACTGCTGCGTTTCGGCCGCTGTACACACGCTTGATTCTCTTACGGAGACATATATATCCATGGGTTTTAAGATTCTTCCTAGTCAGGTATATTCCTAGGCGTTGAATATGTGGTGTTGGGTCCATTTCGTTGAGAAAGGAGTAGGTCTTGTCTATTACATATTTGGCTTATGGAAAGTTATCTGTGCTAATTTCAGTCTCTGGTTTTATGCAGCACCCCAAGGCACCTTTCCCCATAAGCAAGCACTAGTTGGTTTTCTAAATTTGAGACCCTGTTCTGTTTTGTAATTCAGTTCATGTGTAGTCAAGTGTACATTCCGTGTATTAGTGATATCTTATGATGTTTCTTTTTCTGTGTGACGTAGTTCACGTAGAATCACCATACCTGCATCCACTCACTATGCCGCTAACGGGCCTGATGACACAGATTTCATTGCTGAGTGATATTGCATTGTACGTACGTGCCACAACTTCTTTATCCATTTTTTGCTTTCTGGGATATTTACCTGATACTGTAGACGAGCTTCTTGTGAACACAGCCGTCCCAAATATTGGGGTGGCTGTCTGTTTTTGATTTTAATTTCCGTAAACTATAGGACCATAAGTGGAAGTGCCATAGGCTGTGTTGCTTTGTTTCTTATGTGTTTCAGGAAACACCATACACTTCTCCAGGGTGGCTGCTGGCAATTTACATCCTGCCAATCAGCATAACAATGCTCCCTGTTCTCCATATCCTGTCCTACCTTTCTGGATTTTACAAATTTTTCAGATTGCCCTTTTGCCCGGGGGGCAGTGAGACTTCATTGTAGTGCAGATTTCTTTTACAGGCTTGCTTGGTTGGCCAAAAAGGGCGTATGCGTTTTTTCCTGAATATATTCAGGAAAAAACGCATACGCCCTTTTTAGCCAAGTGCATCATTGTCGACGTTCTGCCTCTTTTCCTATGCTTTCAGGGCAATTCCAGTCTACCCCTGCAATCGTTTTCCTGAAATTCTGCCCCACTTTCAAGTCCCCTTCGCAGGATTACTTCAATATATTTTTGGAGGATAGCTGTCATTTATAACTCTGCAGGTTTGTGAATTACAGTGCCCCTGAGCTCCTTTCTGCAACACGCTTTCTTGTGAGCTGGGCACAAAACCGCAGGATTGCTTCAGGCCCTAATCTGTTTTCAGCAGGGCACGCTGAGCCTTTGTTTAATTCCTCTTCCTGGTCGGAAATGAGCGTTACATTTGCCCGTGCAGACACCTACAGCTAGGCTCTCATTGGTTCTCCCTATTCCTGTTCACCTTGCACAGAAATTGCAAGCTGTGCCAAACAGGAGGTTAAAGGCACTGACTCTCCAAGCGGGGAGAGTGTTAGTAAAGCATCTGGAATGGTGAACCCGAGGACCAGGATACGAAAACTGAGATGCATTTTAAATCGTTTCCCAATCACACGGTGGACGATACTCTGGGTTTCCCATGCAAGTTTTAGCTGGAGGAAGAATGCCTTGAACCTGGAGAGTTGGGACCCATGGAATGGGTACCATGCAGTATGACTTCAAAGGGTCTGCATTTGCTCACTGAAACTCACCAATGCTATCAGCCTGAAGTGTCCAGCCTTATGTCTCAACCAGCTCTGGGTGTAGATGTGGTCAATCCCGGTTGCATCACATGCCCTGAGTGAATTATTTAAGAATTGCTCTCTATTTCACTGTCTTTGTGTTTTGTTTTCGAAATTTATTTTGATAATGGGATTTATCGGATTTTCACTGCTGCGTTTCGGCCGCTGTACACACGCTTGATTATCTTACGGAGACATTTATATCCATGGGTTTTAATATTCTACCTAGTCAGGTATATTCCTAGGCGTTGAATATGTGGCGTTGGTTCCATTTCGTTGAGCAAGTAGTAGGTCTTGTCTATTACATATTTGGCTTATGGAAAGTTATCTGTGCTAATTTCAGTCTCTGGTTTTATGCAGCACCCCAAGGCACCTTTCCCCATAAGCAAGCACTAGTTGGTTTTCTAAATTTGAGACCCTGTTCTGTTTTGTAATTCAGTTCATGTGTAGTCAAGTTTACATTCCGTGTATTAGTGATATCTTATGATGTTTCTTTTTCTGTGTGACGTAGTTCACGTAGAATCACCGTACCTGCATCCACTCACTATGCCGCTACGGGCCTGTTGACACAGATTTCATTGCTGTGTGATATTGCATTGTACGTACGTGCCACAACTTCTTTATCCATTTTTTGCTTTCTGGGATATTTACCTGATACTGTAGACGAGCTTCTTGTGAACACAGCCGTACCAAATATTGGGGTGGCTGTCTGTTTTTGATTTTAATTTCCGTAAGCTATAGGACCATAAGTGGAAGTGCCGTAGGCTGTGTTGCTTTGTTTCTTACGTGTTGCAGGAAACACCATACACTTCTCCAGGGTGGCTGCTGGCAATTTACATCCTGCCAATCAGCATAACAATGCTCCCTGTTCTCCATATCCTGTCCTACCTTTCTGGATTTTACAATTTTTTCAGATGGCCCTTTTGCCAGGGGGGCAGTGAGACTTCATTGTAGTGCAGATTTCTTTTACAGGCTTGCTTGGTTGGCCAAAAAGGGCGTATGCGTTTTTTCCTGAATATATTCAGGAAAAAACGCATACGCCCTTTTTAGCCAAGTGCATCATTGTCGACGTTCTGCCTCTTTTCCTATGCTTTCAGGGCAATTCCAGTCTACCCCTGCAATCGTTTTCCTGAAATTCTGCCCCGCTTTCAAGTCCCCTTCGCAGGATTACTTCAATATATTTTTGGAGGATAGCTGTCATTTATAACTCTGCAGGTTTGTGAATTACAGTGCCCCTGAGCTCCTTTCTTCAACTCGCTTTCTTGTGAGCTGGGCACAAAACCGCAGGATTGCTTCAGGCCCTAATCTGTTTTCAGCCGGGCACGCTGAGCCTTTGTTTAATTCCTCTTCCTGGTCGGCAATGAGCGTTACATTTGCCCGTGCAGACACCTGCAGCTAGGCTCTCATTGGTTCTCCCTATTCCTGTTCATCTTGCACAGAAATTGCAAGCTGTGCCAAACAGGAGGTTAAAGGCACTGACTCTCCAAGTGGGGAGAGTGTTAGTAAAGCGCCTGAAATGGTGAACACGAGACCAGGATACGAAAACTGAGATGCATTTTAAATTGTTTCCCAATCACACGGTGGACGATACTCTGGGTTTCCCATGCATGTTTTAGCTGGAGGAAGAATGCCTTGAACCTGGAGAGTTGGGACACATGGAATGGGTACCATGGAGTATGACTTCAAAGTCTCTGCATTTGCTCACCAAAACTCACCAATGCTATCAGCCTGAAGTGTCCAGCCTTATGTCTCTACCAACTCTGGGTGTAGATGTGGTCAATCCCGGTTGCATCACATGCCCTTAGTGAATTATTTAAGAATTGCTCTCTATTTCACTGTCTTTGTGTTTTGTTTTCGAAATTTATTTTGATAATGGGATTTATCGGATTTTCACTGCTGCGTTTCGGCCGCTGTACACACGCTTGATTCTCTTACGGAGACATATATATATACATGGGTTTTAAGATTCTTCCTAGTCAGGTATATTCCTAGGCGTTGAATATGTGGTGTTGGGTCCATTTCTTTGAGAAAGGAGTAGGTCTTGTCTATTACATATTTGGCTTATGGAAAGTTATCTGTGCTAATTTCAGTCTCTGGTTTTATGCAGCACCCCAAGGCACCTTTCCCCGTAAGCAAGCACTAGTTGGTTTTCTAAATTTGAGACCCTGTTCTGTTTTGTCATTCAGTTCATGTGTAGTCAAGTTTACATTCCGTGTATTAGTGATATCTTATGATGTTTCTTTTTCTGTGTGACATAGTTCACGTAGAATCACCGTACCTGCATCCACTCACTATGCCGCTACGGGCCTGATGACACAGATTTCATTGCTGAGTGATATTGCTTTGTACGTACGTGCCACAACTTCTTTATCCATTTTTTGCTTTCTGGGATATTTACCTGATACTGTAGACGAGCTTCTTGTGAACACAGCCGTCCCAAATATTGGGGTGGCTGTCGGTTTTTGATTTTAATTTCCGTAAGCTATAGGACCATAAGTGGAAGTGCCATAGGCTGTGTTGCTTTGTTTCTTACGTGTTTCAGGAAACACCATACACTTCTCCAGTGTGGCTGCTGACAATTTACATCCTGCCAATCAGCATAACAAGGCTCCCTGTTCTCCATATCCTGTCCTACCTTTCTGGGTTTTACACATTTTTCAGATGGCCCTTTTGCCCGGGGGGCAGTGAGACTTCATTGTAGTGCAGATTTCCTTTACAGGCTTGCTTGGTTGGCCAAAAAGGGCGTATGCGTTTTTTCCTGAATATATTCAGGAAAAAACGCATACGCCCTTTTTGGCCAAGTGCATCATTGTTGACGTTCTGCCTCTTTTCCTATGCTTTCAGGGCAATTCCTGTCTAACCCCTGCAATCGTTTTCCTGAAACCCTGCACCGCTTTCAAGTCCCCTTCGCAGGCTTACTTCAATATATTTTTGGAGGATAGCTGTCATTTATAACTCTGCAGGTTTGTGAATTACAGTGCCCCTGAGCTCCTTTCTTCAACTCGCTTTCTTGTGAGCTGGGCACAAAACCGCAGGATTGCTTCAGGCCCTAATCTGTTTTCAGCAGGGCACGCTGAGCCTTTGTTTAATTCCTCTTCCTGGTCGGCAATGAGCGTTACATTTGCCCGGGCAGACATCTACAGCTAGTGTCTCATTGGTTCTCCCTATTCCTGTTCATCTTGCACAGAAATTGCAAGCTGTGCCAAAGAGGAGGTTAAAGGCACTGACTCTCCAAGCGGGGAGAGTGTTAGTAAAGCATCTGGAATGGTGAACCCGAGGACCAGGATACGAAAACTGAGATGCATTTTAAATCGTTTCCCAATCACACGGTGGACGATACTCTGGGTTTCCCATGCATGTTTTAGCTGGAGGAAGAATCCCTTGAACCTGAAGAGTTGGGACCCATTGAAGAGGTACCATGCAGTATGACTTCAAAGGGTCTGCATTTGCTCACCGAAACTCACCAATGCTATCAGCCTGAAGTGTCCAGCCTTATGTCTCAACCAGCTCTGGGTGTAGATGTGGTCAATCCCGGTTGCATCACATGCCCTGAGTGAATTATTTAAGAATTGCTCTCTATTTCACTGTCTTTGTGTTTTGTTTTCGAAAATTATTTTGATAATGGGATTTATCGGATTTTCACTGCTGCGTTTCGGCCGCTGTACACACGCTTGATTCTCTTACGGAGACATATATATCCATGGGTTTTAAGATTCTTCCTAGTCAGGTATATTCCTAGGCGTTGAATATGTGGTGTTGGGTCCATTTCGTTGAGCAAGGAGTAGGTCTTGTGTATTACATATTTGGCTTATGGAAAGTTATCTGTGCTAATTTCAGTCTCTGGTTTTATGCAGCACCCCAATGCACCTTTCCCCATAAGCAAGCACTAGTTGGTTATCTAAATTTGAGACCCTGTTCTGTTTTGTAATTCAGTTCATGTGTAGTCAAGTTTACATTCCGTGTATTAGTGATATCTTATGATGTTTCTTTTTCTGTGTGACGTAGTTCACGTAGAATCACCGTACCTGCATCCACTCACTATGCCGCTACGGGCCTGATGACACAGATTTCATTGCTGAGTGATATTGCATTGTACGTACGTGCCACAACTTCTTTATCCATTTTTTGCTTTCTGGGATATTTACCTGATACTATAGACGAGCTTCTTGTGAACACAGCCGTCCCAAATATTGGGGTGGCTGTCTGTTTTAGATTTTAATTTCCCTAATCTATAGGACCATAAGTGGAAGTGCCAAAGGCTGTGTTGCTTTGTTTCTTACGTGTTTCAGGAAACACCATACACTTCTCCAGGGTGGCTGCTGGCAATTTACATCCTGCCATTCAGCATAACAAGGCTCCCTGTTCTCCATATCCTGTCCTACCTTTCTGGATTTTATGCTTTTTTCAGATGGCCCTTTTGCCCCGGGGGCAGTGAGACTTCATTGTAGTGCAGATTTCCTTTACAGGCTTGCTTGGTGGGCCAAAAAGGGCGTATGCGTTTTTTCCTGAATATATTCAGGAAAAAACGCATACGCCCTTTTTGGCCAAGTGCATCATTGTCGACGTTGTGCCTCTTTTCCTATGCTTTCAGGGCAATTCCAGTCTACCCCCTGCAATCGTTTTCCTGAAATTCTGCCCCGCTTTCAAGTCCCCTTCGCAGGCTTACATCAATATATTTTTGGAGGATAGCTGTCATTTATAACTCTGCAGGTTTGTGAATTACAGTGCCCCTGAGCTCCTTTCTTCAACTCGCTTTCTTGTGAGCTGGGCACAAAACCGCAGGATTGCTTCAGGCCCTAATCTGTTTCCGGCAGGGCACACTGAGCCTTTGTTTAATTCCTCTTCCTGGTGGGCAATGAGCGTTACATTTGCCCGTGCAGACACCTACAGCAATTCTCTCATTGGTTCTCCCTATTCCTGTTCATCTTGCACAGAATTTGCAAGCTGTGCCAAACAGGAGGTTAAAGGCACTGACTCTCCAAGCGGGGAGAGTGTTAGTAAAGCATCTGGAATGGTGAACCCGAGGACCAGGATACGAAAACTGAGATGCATTTTAAATCGTTTCCCAATCACACGGTGGACGATACTCTGGGTTTCCCATGCATATTTTAGCTGGAGGAAGAATACTTGAACCTGGAGAGTTGGGACCCATGGAATGGGTACCATGCAGTATGACTTCAAAGGGTTTGCATTTGCTCACCGAAACTCACGAATGCTATCAGCCTGAAGTGTCCAGCCTTATGTCTCAACCAGCTGTGGGTGTAGATGTGGTCAATCCCGGTTGCATCACATGCCCTGAGTGAATTATTTAAGAATTGCTCTCTATTTCACTGTCTTTGTGTTTTGTTTTCGAAATTTATTTTGATAATGAGATTTATCGGATTTTCACTGCTGCGTTTCGGCCTCTGTACACACGCTTTATTCTCTTATGGAGACATATATATCAATAGGTTTTAAGATTCTTCCTAGTCAGGTATATTCCTAGGCGTAGAATATGTGGTGTTGGGTCCATTTCGTTGAGCAAGGAGTAGGTCTTGTCTATTATATATTTGGCTTATGGAAAGTTTTCTGTGCTAATTTCAGTCTCTGGTTTTATGCAGCACCCCAACGCACCTTTCCCCATAAGCAAGCACTAGTTGGTTTTCTAAATTTGAGACCCTGTTCTGTTTTGTAATTCAGTTCATGTGTAGTCAAGTTTACAATCCGTGAATTAGTGATATCTTATGATGTTTCTTTTTCTGTGTGACGTAGTTCACGTAGAATCACCGTACCTTCATCCACTCACTATGCCGCTACGGGCCTGATGACACAGATTTCATTGCTGAGTGATATTGCATTGTACGTACGTGCCACAACTTCTTTATCCATTTTTTGCTTTCTGGGAAATTTACCTGATACTGTAGACGAGCTTGTTGTGAACACAGCCGTCCCAAATATTGGGGTGGCTGTCTGTTTTTGATTTTAATTTCCGTAAGCTATAGGACCATAAGTGGAAGTGCCATAGGCTGTGTTGCTTTGTTTCTTACATGTTTCAGGAAACACCATACACTTCTCCAGGGTGGCTGCTGGCAATTTACATCCTGCCAATCAGCATAACAAGGCTCCCTGTTCTCCATATCCTGTCCTACCTTTCTGGATTTTACGCTTTTTTCAGATGGCCCTTTTGCCCGGGGGGCAGTGAGACTTCATTGTAGTGCAGATTTCCTTTACAGGCTTGCTTGGTTGGCCAAAAAGGGCGTATGCGTTTTTTCCTGAATACATTCAGGAAAAAACGCATACGCCCTTATTGGCCAAGTGCATCATTGTCGACGTTCTGCCTCTTTTCCTATGCTTTCAGGGCAATTCCAGTCTACCCCCTGCAATCGTTTTCCTGAAATTCTGCCCCGCTTTCAAGTCCCCTTCGCAGGCTTACTTCAATATATTTTTGGAGGATAGCTGTCATTTATAACTCTGCAGGTTTGTGCATTACAGTGCCCCTGAGCTCCTTTCTTCAACTCGCATTCTTGTGAGCTGGGCACAAAACTGCAGGATTGCTTCAGGCCCTAATCTGTTTCCGGCAGGGCACACTGAGCCTTTGTTTAATTCCTCTTCCTGGTGGGCAATGAGCGTTACATTTGCCCGTGCAGACACCTACAGCTAGTCTCTCATTGGTTCTCCCTATTCCTTTTCATCTTGCACAAAAATTGCAAGCTGTGCCAAAGAGGAGGTTAAAGGCACTGACTCTCCAAGCGGGGAGAGTGTTAGTAAAGCATCTGGAATGGTGAACCCGAGGACCAGGATACGAAAACTGAGATGCATTTTAAATCGTTTCCCAATCACACGGTGGACGATAGTCTGGGTTTCCCATGCATGTTTTAGCTGGAGGAAGAATCCCTTGAACCTGGAGAGTTGGGACCCATGGAATGGGTACCATGCAGTATGACTTCTAAGGGTTTGCATTTGCTCACCAAAACTCACCAATGCTATCAGCCTGAAGTGTCCAGCCATATGTCTCAACCAGCTCTGGGTGTAGATGTGGTCAATCACGGTTGCATCACATGCCCTGAGTGAATTATTTAAGAATTGCTCTCTATTTCACTGTCTTTGTGTTTTGTTTTCGAAATTTATTTTGATAATGGGATTTATCGGATTTTCACTGCTGCGTTTCGGCCGCTGTACACACGCTTGATTCTCTTACGGAGACATATATATCCATGGGTTTTAAGATTCTTCCTAGTCAGGTATATTCCTAGGCATTGAATATGTGGTGTTGGGTCCATTTCGTTGAGCAAGGAGTAGGTCTTGTCTATTACATATTTGGCTTATGGAAAGTTATCTGTGCTAATTTCTGTCTCTGGCTTTATGCAGCACCCCAACGCACCTTTCCCCATAAGCAAGCACTAGTTGGTTTTCTAAATTTGAGACCCTGTTCTGTTTTGTAATTCAGTTCATGTGTAGTCAAGTTTACATTCCGTGAATTAGTGATATCTTATGATGTTTCTTTTTCTGTGTGACGTAGTTCACGTAGAATCACCGTACCTTCATCCACTCACTATGCCGCTACGGGCCTGATGACACAGATTTCATTGCTGAGTGATATTGCATTGTACGTACGTGCCACAACTTCTTTATCCATTTTTTGCTTTCTGGGATATTTATCTGATACTGTAGACGAGCTTCTTGTGAACACAGCCGTCCCAAATATTGGGGTGGCTGTCTGTTTTTTATTTTAATTTCCGTAAGCTATAGGACCATAAGTGGAAGTGCCATAGGCTGTGTTGCTTTGTTTCTTACGTGTTTCAGGAAACACCATACACTTCTCCAGGGTGGCTGCTGGCAATTTACATCCTGCCAATCAGCAAAACAAGGCTCCCTGTTCTCCATATCCTGTCCTACCTTTCTGGATTTTACACTTTTTTCAGATGGCCCTTTTGCCCGGGGGGCAGTGAGACTTCATTGTAGTGCAGATTTCCTTTACAGGCTTGCTTGGTTGGCCAAAAAGGGCGTATGCGTTTTTTCCTGAATATATTCAGGAAAAAACGCATACGCCCTTTTTGGCCAAGTGCATCATTGTCGACGTTGTGCCTCTTTTCCTATGCTTTCAGGGCAATTCCAGTCTACCCCCTGCAATCGTTTTCCTGAAATTCTGCCCCGCTTTCAAGTCCCCTTCGCAGGCTTACTTCAATATATTTTTGGAGGATAGCTGTCATTTATAACTCTGCAGGTTTGTGAATTACAATGCCCCTGAGCTCCTTTCTTCAACTCGCTTTCTTGTGAGCTGGGCACAAAACCGCAGGATTGCTTCAGGCCCTAATCTGTTTTCAGCAGGGCACGCTGAGCCTTTGTTTAATTCCTCTTCCTGGTCGGCAATGAGCGTTACATTTGCCCGTGCAGACACCTGCAGCTAGGCTCTCATTGGTTCTCCCTATTCCTGTTCATCTTGCACAGAAATTGCAAGCTGTGCCAAACAGGAGGTTAAAGGCACTGACTCTCCAAGTGGGGAGAGTGTTAGTAAAGCGCCTGAAATGGTGAACACGAGACCAGGATACGAAAACTGAGATGCATTTTAAATTGTTTCCCAATCACACGGTGGACGATACTCTGGGTTTCCCATGCATGTTTTAGCTGGAGGAAGAATGCCTTGAACCTGGAGAGTTGGGACACATGGAATGGGTACCATGGAGTATGACTTCAAAGTCTCTGCATTTGCTCACCAAAACAATGCTATCAGCCTGAAGTGTCCAGCCTTATGTCTCTACCAACTCTGGGTGTAGATGTGGTCAATCCCGGTTGCATCACATGCCCTTAGTGAATTATTTAAGAATTGCTCTCTATTTCACTGTCTTTGTGTTTTGTTTTCGAAATTTATTTTGATAATGGGATTTATCGGATTTTCACTGCTGCGTTTCGGCCGCTGTACACACGCTTGATTCTCTTACGGAGACATATATATATACATGGGTTTTAAGATTCTTCCTAGTCAGGTATATTCCTAGGCGTTGAATATGTGGTGTTGGGTCCATTTCTTTGAGAAAGGAGTAGGTCTTGTCTATTACATATTTGGCTTATGGAAAGTTATCTGTGCTAATTTCAGTCTCTGGTTTTATGCAGCACCCCAAGGCACCTTTCCCCGTAAGCAAGCACTAGTTGGTTTTCTAAATTTGAGACCCTGTTCTGTTTTGTCATTCAGTTCATGTGTAGTCAAGTTTACATTCCGTGTATTAGTGATATCTTATGATGTTTCTTTTTCTGTGTGACATAGTTCACGTAGAATCACCGTACCTGCATCCACTCACTATGCCGCTACGGGCCTGATGACACAGATTTCATTGCTGAGTGATATTGCTTTGTACGTACGTGCCACAACTTCTTTATCCATTTTTTGCTTTCTGGGATATTTACCTGATACTGTAGACGAGCTTCTTGTGAACACAGCCGTCCCAAATATTGGGGTGGCTGTCGGTTTTTGATTTTAATTTCCGTAAGCTATAGGACCATAAGTGGAAGTGCCATAGGCTGTGTTGCTTTGTTTCTTACGTGTTTCAGGAAACACCATACACTTCTCCAGTGTGGCTGCTGACAATTTACATCCTGCCAATCAGCATAACAAGGCTCCCTGTTCTCCATATCCTGTCCTACCTTTCTGGGTTTTACACATTTTTCAGATGGCCCTTTTGCCCGGGGGGCAGTGAGACTTCATTGTAGTGCAGATTTCCTTTACAGGCTTGCTTGGTTGGCCAAAAAGGGCGTATGCGTTTTTTCCTGAATATATTCAGGAAAAAACGCATACGCCCTTTTTGGCCAAGTGCATCATTGTTGACGTTCTGCCTCTTTTCCTATGCTTTCAGGGCAATTCCTGTCTAACCCCTGCAATCGTTTTCCTGAAACCCTGCACCGCTTTCAAGTCCCCTTCGCAGGCTTACTTCAATATATTTTTGGAGGATAGCTGTCATTTATAACTCTGCAGGTTTGTGAATTACAGTGCCCCTGAGCTCCTTTCTTCAACTCGCTTTCTTGTGAGCTGGGCACAAAACCGCAGGATTGCTTCAGGCCCTAATCTGTTTTCAGCAGGGCACGCTGAGCCTTTGTTTAATTCCTCTTCCTGGTCGGCAATGAGCGTTACATTTGCCCGGGCAGACATCTACAGCTAGTGTCTCATTGGTTCTCCCTATTCCTGTTCATCTTGCACAGAAATTGCAAGCTGTGCCAAAGAGGAGGTTAAAGGCACTGACTCTCCAAGCGGGGAGAGTGTTAGTAAAGCATCTGGAATGGTGAACCCGAGGACCAGGATACGAAAACTGAGATGCATTTTAAATCGTTTCCCAATCACACGGTGGACGATACTCTGGGTTTCCCATGCATGTTTTAGCTGGAGGAAGAATCCCTTGAACCTGAAGAGTTGGGACCCATTGAAGAGGTACCATGCAGTATGACTTCAAAGGGTCTGCATTTGCTCACCGAAACTCACCAATGCTATCAGCCTGAAGTGTCCAGCCTTATGTCTCAACCAGCTCTGGGTGTAGATGTGGTCAATCCCGGTTGCATCACATGCCCTGAGTGAATTATTTAAGAATTGCTCTCTATTTCACTGTCTTTGTGTTTTGTTTTCGAAAATTATTTTGATAATGGGATTTATCGGATTTTCACTGCTGCGTTTCGGCCGCTGTACACACGCTTGATTCTCTTACGGAGACATATATATCCATGGGTTTTAAGATTCTTCCTAGTCAGGTATATTCCTAGGCGTTGAATATGTGGTGTTGGGTCCATTTCGTTGAGCAAGGAGTAGGTCTTGTGTATTACATATTTGGCTTATGGAAAGTTATCTGTGCTAATTTCAGTCTCTGGTTTTATGCAGCACCCCAATGCACCTTTCCCCATAAGCAAGCACTAGTTGGTTATCTAAATTTGAGACCCTGTTCTGTTTTGTAATTCAGTTCATGTGTAGTCAAGTTTACATTCCGTGTATTAGTGATATCTTATGATGTTTCTTTTTCTGTGTGACGTAGTTCACGTAGAATCACCGTACCTGCATCCACTCACTATGCCGCTACGGGCCTGATGACACAGATTTCATTGCTGAGTGATATTGCATTGTACGTACGTGCCACAACTTCTTTATCCATTTTTTGCTTTCTGGGATATTTACCTGATACTATAGACGAGCTTCTTGTGAACACAGCCGTCCCAAATATTGGGGTGGCTGTCTGTTTTAGATTTTAATTTCCCTAATCTATAGGACCATAAGTGGAAGTGCCAAAGGCTGTGTTGCTTTGTTTCTTACGTGTTTCAGGAAACACCATACACTTCTCCAGGGTGGCTGCTGGCAATTTACATCCTGCCATTCAGCATAACAAGGCTCCCTGTTCTCCATATCCTGTCCTACCTTTCTGGATTTTATGCTTTTTTCAGATGACCCTTTTGCCCCGGGGGCAGTGAGACTTCATTGTAGTGCAGATTTCCTTTACAGGCTTGCTTGGTGGGCCAAAAAGGGCGTATGCGTTTTTTCCTGAATATATTCAGGAAAAAACGCATACGCCCTTTTTGGCCAAGTGCATCATTGTCGACGTTGTGCCTCTTTTCCTATGCTTTCAGGGCAATTCCAGTCTACCCCCTGCAATCGTTTTCCTGAAATTCTGCCCCGCTTTCAAGTCCCCTTCGCAGGCTTACATCAATATATTTTTGGAGGATAGCTGTCATTTATAACTCTGCAGGTTTGTGAATTACAGTGCCCCTGAGCTCCTTTCTTCAACTCGCTTTCTTGTGAGCTGGGCACAAAACCGCAGGATTGCTTCAGGCCCTAATCTGTTTCCGGCAGGGCACACTGAGCCTTTGTTTAATTCCTCTTCCTGGTGGGCAATGAGCGTTACATTTGCCCGTGCAGACACCTACAGCAATTCTCTCATTGGTTCTCCCTATTCCTGTTCATCTTGCACAGAATTTGCAAGCTGTGCCAAACAGGAGGTTAAAGGCACTGACTCTCCAAGCGGGGAGAGTGTTAGTAAAGCATCTGGAATGGTGAACCCGAGGACCAGGATACGAAAACTGAGATGCATTTTAAATCGTTTCCCAATCACACGGTGGACGATACTCTGGGTTTCCCATGCATATTTTAGCTGGAGGAAGAATACTTGAACCTGGAGAGTTGGGACCCATGGAATGGGTACCATGCAGTATGACTTCAAAGGGTTTGCATTTGCTCACCGAAACTCACGAATGCTATCAGCCTGAAGTGTCCAGCCTTATGTCTCAACCAGCTGTGGGTGTAGATGTGGTCAATCCCGGTTGCATCACATGCCCTGAGTGAATTATTTAAGAATTGCTCTCTATTTCACTGTCTTTGTGTTTTGTTTTCGAAATTTATTTTGATAATGAGATTTATCGGATTTTCACTGCTGCGTTTCGGCCTCTGTACACACGCTTTATTCTCTTATGGAGACATATATATCAATAGGTTTTAAGATTCTTCCTAGTCAGGTATATTCCTAGGCGTAGAATATGTGGTGTTGGGTCCATTTCGTTGAGCAAGGAGTAGGTCTTGTCTATTATATATTTGGCTTATGGAAAGTTTTCTGTGCTAATTTCAGTCTCTGGTTTTATGCAGCACCCCAACGCACCTTTCCCCATAAGCAAGCACTAGTTGGTTTTCTAAATTTGAGACCCTGTTCTGTTTTGTAATTCAGTTCATGTGTAGTCAAGTTTACAATCCGTGAATTAGTGATATCTTATGATGTTTCTTTTTCTGTGTGACGTAGTTCACGTAGAATCACCGTACCTTCATCCACTCACTATGCCGCTACGGGCCTGATGACACAGATTTCATTGCTGAGTGATATTGCATTGTACGTACGTGCCACAACTTCTTTATCCATTTTTTGCTTTCTGGGAAATTTACCTGATACTGTAGACGAGCTTGTTGTGAACACAGCCGTCCCAAATATTGGGGTGGCTGTCTGTTTTTGATTTTAATTTCCGTAAGCTATAGGACCATAAGTGGAAGTGCCATAGGCTGTGTTGCTTTGTTTCTTACATGTTTCAGGAAACACCATACACTTCTCCAGGGTGGCTGCTGGCAATTTACATCCTGCCAATCAGCATAACAAGGCTCCCTGTTCTCCATATCCTGTCCTACCTTTCTGGATTTTACGCTTTTTTCAGATGGCCCTTTTGCCCGGGGGGCAGTGAGACTTCATTGTAGTGCAGATTTCCTTTACAGGCTTGCTTGGTTGGCCAAAAAGGGCGTATGCGTTTTTTCCTGAATACATTCAGGAAAAAACGCATACGCCCTTATTGGCCAAGTGCATCATTGTCGACGTTCTGCCTCTTTTCCTATGCTTTCAGGGCAATTCCAGTCTACCCCCTGCAATCGTTTTCCTGAAATTCTGCCCCGCTTTCAAGTCCCCTTCGCAGGCTTACTTCAATATATTTTTGGAGGATAGCTGTCATTTATAACTCTGCAGGTTTGTGCATTACAGTGCCCCTGAGCTCCTTTCTTCAACTCGCATTCTTGTGAGCTGGGCACAAAACTGCAGGATTGCTTCAGGCCCTAATCTGTTTCCGGCAGGGCACACTGAGCCTTTGTTTAATTCCTCTTCCTGGTGGGCAATGAGCGTTACATTTGCCCGTGCAGACACCTACAGCTAGTCTCTCATTGGTTCTCCCTATTCCTTTTCATCTTGCACAAAAATTGCAAGCTGTGCCAAAGAGGAGGTTAAAGGCACTGACTCTCCAAGCGGGGAGAGTGTTAGTAAAGCATCTGGAATGGTGAACCCGAGGACCAGGATACGAAAACTGAGATGCATTTTAAATCGTTTCCCAATCACACGGTGGACGATAGTCTGGGTTTCCCATGCATGTTTTAGCTGGAGGAAGAATCCCTTGAA
Source organism: Phocoena phocoena (assembly GCF_963924675.1). NCBI lineage: Eukaryota > Metazoa > Chordata > Mammalia > Artiodactyla > Phocoenidae > Phocoena > Phocoena phocoena. The sequence goes on along the minus strand of NW_027077706.1, from coordinate 79,488 downwards.
CCTGGAGAGTTGGGACCCATGGAATGGGTACCATGCAGTATGACTTCTAAGGGTTTGCATTTGCTCACCAAAACTCACCAATGCTATCAGCCTGAAGTGTCCAGCCATATGTCTCAACCAGCTCTGGGTGTAGATGTGGTCAATCACGGTTGCATCACATGCCCTGAGTGAATTATTTAAGAATTGCTCTCTATTTCACTGTCTTTGTGTTTTGTTTTCGAAATTTATTTTGATAATGGGATTTATCGGATTTTCACTGCTGCGTTTCGGCCGCTGTACACACGCTTGATTCTCTTACGGAGACATATATATCCATGGGTTTTAAGATTCTTCCTAGTCAGGTATATTCCTAGGCATTGAATATGTGGTGTTGGGTCCATTTCGTTGAGCAAGGAGTAGGTCTTGTCTATTACATATTTGGCTTATGGAAAGTTATCTGTGCTAATTTCTGTCTCTGGCTTTATGCAGCACCCCAACGCACCTTTCCCCATAAGCAAGCACTAGTTGGTTTTCTAAATTTGAGACCCTGTTCTGTTTTGTAATTCAGTTCATGTGTAGTCAAGTTTACATTCCGTGAATTAGTGATATCTTATGATGTTTCTTTTTCTGTGTGACGTAGTTCACGTAGAATCACCGTACCTTCATCCACTCACTATGCCGCTACGGGCCTGATGACACAGATTTCATTGCTGAGTGATATTGCATTGTACGTACGTGCCACAACTTCTTTATCCATTTTTTGCTTTCTGGGATATTTATCTGATACTGTAGACGAGCTTCTTGTGAACACAGCCGTCCCAAATATTGGGGTGGCTGTCTGTTTTTTATTTTAATTTCCGTAAGCTATAGGACCATAAGTGGAAGTGCCATAGGCTGTGTTGCTTTGTTTCTTACGTGTTTCAGGAAACACCATACACTTCTCCAGGGTGGCTGCTGGCAATTTACATCCTGCCAATCAGCAAAACAAGGCTCCCTGTTCTCCATATCCTGTCCTACCTTTCTGGATTTTACACTTTTTTCAGATGGCCCTTTTGCCCGGGGGGCAGTGAGACTTCATTGTAGTGCAGATTTCCTTTACAGGCTTGCTTGGTTGGCCAAAAAGGGCGTATGCGTTTTTTCCTGAATATATTCAGGAAAAAACGCATACGCCCTTTTTGGCCAAGTGCATCATTGTCGACGTTGTGCCTCTTTTCCTATGCTTTCAGGGCAATTCCAGTCTACCCCCTGCAATCGTTTTCCTGAAATTCTGCCCCGCTTTCAAGTCCCCTTCGCAGGCTTACTTCAATATATTTTTGGAGGATAGCTGTCATTTATAACTCTGCAGGTTTGTGAATTACAATGCCCCTGAGCTCCTTTCTTCAACTCGCTTTCTTGTGAGCTGGGCACAAAACCGCAGGATTGCTTCAGGCCCTAATCTGTTTTCAGCAGGGCACGCTGAGCCTTTGTTTAATTCCTCTTCCTGGTCGGCAATGAGCGTTACATTTGCCCGTGCAGACACCTGCAGCTAGGCTCTCATTGGTTCTCCCTATTCCTGTTCATCTTGCACAGAAATTGCAAGCTGTGCCAAACAGGAGGTTAAAGGCACTGACTCTCCAAGTGGGGAGAGTGTTAGTAAAGCGCCTGAAATGGTGAACACGAGACCAGGATACGAAAACTGAGATGCATTTTAAATTGTTTCCCAATCACACGGTGGACGATACTCTGGGTTTCCCATGCATGTTTTAGCTGGAGGAAGAATGCCTTGAACCTGGAGAGTTGGGACACATGGAATGGGTACCATGGAGTATGACTTCAAAGTCTCTGCATTTGCTCACCAAAACTCACCAATGCTATCAGCCTGAAGTGTCCAGCCTTATGTCTCTACCAACTCTGGGTGTAGATGTGGTCAATCCCGGTTGCATCACATGCCCTTAGTGAATTATTTAAGAATTGCTCTCTATTTCACTGTCTTTGTGTTTTGTTTTCGAAATTTATTTTGATAATGGGATTTATCGGATTTTCACTGCTGCGTTTCGGCCGCTGTACACACGCTTGATTCTCTTACGGAGACATATATATATACATGGGTTTTAAGATTCTTCCTAGTCAGGTATATTCCTAGGCGTTGAATATGTGGTGTTGGGTCCATTTCTTTGAGAAAGGAGTAGGTCTTGTCTATTACATATTTGGCTTATGGAAAGTTATCTGTGCTAATTTCAGTCTCTGGTTTTATGCAGCACCCCAAGGCACCTTTCCCCGTAAGCAAGCACTAGTTGGTTTTCTAAATTTGAGACCCTGTTCTGTTTTGTAATTCAGTTCATGTGTAGTCAAGTTTACATTCCGTGTATTAGTGATATCTTATGATGTTTCTTTTTCTGTGTGACGTAGTTCACGTAGTATCACCGTACCTGCATCCACTCACTATGCCGCTACGGGCCTGATGACACAGATTTCATTGCTGAGTGATATTGCATTGTACGTACGTGCCACAACTTCTTTATCCATTTTTTGCTTTCTGGGATATTTACCTGATACTGTAGACGAGCTTCTTGTGAACACAGCCGTCCCAAATATTGGGGTGGCTGTCGGTTTTTGATTTTAATTTCCGTAAGCTATAGGACCATAAGTGGAAGTGCCATAGGCTGTGTTGCTTTGTTTCTTACGTGTTTCAGGAAACACCATACACTTCTCCAGTGTGGCTGCTGACAATTTACATCCTGCCAATCAGCATAACAAGGCTCCCTGTTCTCCATATCCTGTCCTACCTTTCTGGGTTTTACACATTTTTCAGATGGCCCTTTTGCCCGGGGGGCAGTGAGACTTCATTGTAGTGCAGATTTCCTTTACAGGCTTGCTTGGTTGGCCAAAAAGGGCGTATGCGTTTTTTTCCTGAATATATTCAGGAAAAAACGCATACGCCCTTTTTGGCCAAGTGCATCATTGTTGACATTCTGCCTCTTTTCCTATGCTTTCAGGGCAATTCCAGTCTAACCCCTGCAATCGTTTTCCTGAAACCCTGCACCGCTTTCAAGTCCCCTTCGCAGGCTTACTTCAATATATTTTTGGAGGATAGCTGTCATTTATAACTCTGCAGGTTTGTGAATTACAGTGCCCCTGAGCTCCTTTCTTCAACTCGCTTTCTTGTGAGCTGGGCACAAAACCGCAGGATTGCTTCAGGCCCTAATCTGTTTTCAGCAGGGCACGCTGAGCCTTTGTTTAATTCCTCTTCCTGGTCGGCAATGAGCGTTACATTTGCCCGGGCAGACATCTACAGCTAGTGTCTCATTGGTCCTCCCTATTCCTGTTCATCTTGCACAGAAATTGCAAGCTGTGCCAAAGAGGAGGTTAAAGGCACTGACTCTCCAAGCGGGGAGAGTGTTAGTAAAGCATCTGGAATGGTGAACCCGAGGACCAGGATACGAAAACTGAGATGCATTTTAAATCGTTTCCCAATCACACGGTGGACGATACTCTGGGTTTCCCATGCATGTTTTAGCTGGAGGAAGAATCCCTTGAACCTGAAGAGTTGGGACCCATTGAAGAGGTACCATGCAGTATGACTTCAAAGGGTCTGCATTTGCTCACCGAAACTCACCAATGCTATCAGCCTGAAGTGTCCAGCCTTATGTCTCAACCAGCTCTGGGTGTAGATGTGGTCAATCCCGGTTGCATCACATGCCCTGAGTGAATTATTTAAGAATTGCTCTCTATTTCACTGTCTTTGTGTTTTGTTTTCGAAAATTATTTTGATAATGGGATTTATCGGATTTTCACTGCTGCGTTTCGGCCGCTGTACACACGCTTGATTCTCTTACGGAGACATATATATCCATGGGTTTTAAGATTCTTCCTAGTCAGGTATATTCCTAGGCGTTGAATATGTGGTGTTGGGTCCATTTCGTTGGGCAAGGAGTAGGTCTTGTGTATTACATATTTGGCTTATGGAAAGTTATCTGTGCTAATTTCAGTCTCTGGTTTTATGCAGCACCCCAATGCACCTTTCCCCATAAGCAAGCACTAGTTGGTTTTCTAAATTTGAGACCCTGTTCTGTTTTGTAATTCAGTTCATGTGTAGTCAAGTTTACATTCCGTGTATTAGTGATATCTTATGATGTTTCTTTTTCTGTGTGACGTAGTTCACGTAGAATCACCGTACCTGCATCCACTCACTATGCCGCTACGGGCCTGATGACACAGATTTCATTGCTGAGTGATATTGCATTGTACGTACGTGCCACAACTTCTTTATCCATTTTTTGCTTTCTGGGATATTTACCTGATACTGTAGACGAGCTTCTTGTGAACACAGCCGTCCCAAATATTGGGGTGGCTGTCTGTTTTTGATTTTAATTTCCGTAAGCTATAAGACCATAAGTGGAAGTGCCATAGGCTGTGTTGCTTTGTTTCTTACGTGTTGCAGGAAACACCATACACTTCTCCAGGGTGGCTGCTGGCAATTTACATCCTGCCAATCAGCATAACAAGGCTCCCTGTTCTCCATATCCTGTCCTACCTTTCTGGATTTTACGCTTTTTTCAGATGGCCCTTTTGCCCGGGGGGCAGTGAGACTTCATTGTAGTGCAGATTTCCTTTACAGGCTTGCTTGGTTGGCCAAAAAGGGCTTATGCGTTTTTTCCTGAATATATTCAGGAAAAAACGCATACGCCCTTTTTGGCCAAGTGCAACATTGTCGATGTTCTGCCTCTTTTCCTATGCTTTCAGGGCAATTCCAGTCTACCCCTGCAATTGTTTTCCTAAAATTCTGCCCTGCTTTCAAGTCCCCTTCGCAGGCTTACTTCAATATATTTTTGGAGGATAGCTGTCATTTATAACTCTGCAGGTTTGTGAATTACAGTGCCCCTGAGCTCCTTTCTTCAACTCGCTTTCTTGTGAGCTGGGCACAAAACCGCAGGATTGCTTCAGGCCCTAATCTGTTTCCGGCAGGGCACACTGAGCCTTTGTTTAATTCCTCTTCCTGGTGGGCAATGAGCGTTACATTTGCCCGTGCAGACACCTACAGCAAGTCTCTCATTGGTTCTCCCTATTCCTGTTCATCTTGCACAGAATTTGCAAGCTGTGCCAAACAGGAGGTTAAAGGCACTGACTCTCCAAGCGGGGAGAGTGTTAGTAAAGCATCTGGAATGGTGAACCCGAGGACCAGGATACGAAAACTGAGATGCATTTTAAATCGTTTCCCAATCACACGGTGGACGATACTCTGGGTTTCCCATGCATATTTTAGCTGGAGGAAGAATACTTGAACCTGGAGAGTTGGGACCCATGGAATGGGTACCATGCAGTATGACTTCAAAGGGTTTGCATTTGCTCACCGAAACTCACGAATGCTATCAGCCTGAAGTGTCCAGCCTTATGTCTCAACCAGCTCTGGGTGTAGATGTGGTCAATCCCGGTTGCATCACATGCCCTGAGTGAATTATTTAAGAATTGCTCTCTATTTCACTGTCTTTGTGTTTTGTTTTCGAAATTTATTTTGATAATGAGATTTATCGGATTTTCACTGCTGCGTTTCGGCCTCTGTACACACGCTTTATTCTCTTATGGAGACATATATATCAATAGGTTTTAAGATTCTTCCTAGTCAGGTATATTCCTAGGCGTAGAATATGTGGTGTTGGGTCCATTTCGTTGAGCAAGGAGTAGGTCTTGTCTATTATATATTTGGCTTATGGAAAGTTTTCTGTGCTAATTTCAGTCTCTGGTTTTATGCAGCACCCCAACGCACCTTTCCCCATAAGCAAGCACTAGTTGGTTTTCTAAATTTGAGACCCTGTTCTGTTTTGTAATTCAGTTCATGTGTAGTCAAGTTTACAATCCGTGAATTAGTGATATCTTATGATGTTTCTTTTTCTGTGTGACGTAGTTCACGTAGAATCACCGTACCTTCATCCACTCACTATGCCGCTACGGGCCTGATGACACAGATTTCATTGCTGAGTGATATTGCATTGTACGTACGTGCCACAACTTCTTTATCCATTTTTTGCTTTCTGGGAAATTTACCTGATACTGTAGACGAGCTTCTTGTGAACACAGCCGTCCCAAATATTGGGGTGGCTGTCTGTTTTTGATTTTAATTTCCGTAAGCTATAGGACCATAAGTGGAAGGGCCATAGGCTGTGTTGCTTTGTTTCTTACATGTTTCAGGAAACACCATACACTTCTCCAGGGTGGCTGCTGGCAATTTACATCCTGCCAATCAGCATAACAAGGCTCCCTGTTCTCCATATCCTGTCCTACCTTTCTGGATTTTACGCTTTTTTCAGATGGCCCTTTTGCCCGGGGGGCAGTGAGACTTCATTGTAGTGCAGATTTCCTTTACAGGCTTGCTTGGTTGGCCAAAAAGGGCGTATGCGTTTTTTCCTGAATACATTCAGGAAAAAACGCATACGCCCTTATTGGCCAAGTGCATCATTGTCGACGTTCTGCCTCTTTTCCTATGCTTTCAGGGCAATTCCAGTCTACCCCCTGCAATCGTTTTCCTGAAATTCTGCCCCGCTTTCAAGTCCCCTTCGCAGGCTTACTTCAATATATTTTTGGAGGATAGCTGTCATTTATAACTCTGCAGGTTTGTGCATTACAGTGCCCCTGAGCTCCTTTCTTCAACTCGCATTCTTGTGAGCTGGGCACAAAACCGCAGGATTGCTTCAGGCCCTAATCTGTTTCCGGCAGGGCACACTGAGCCTTTGTTTAATTCCTCTTCCTGGTGGGCAATGAGCGTTACATTTGCCCGTGCAGACACCTACAGCTAGTCTCTCATTGGTTCTCCCTATTCCTTTTCATCTTGCACAAAAATTGCAAGCTGTGCCAAAGAGGAGGTTAAAGGCACTGACTCTCCAAGCGGGGAGAGTGTTAGTAAAGCATCTGGAATGGTGAACCCGAGGACCAGGATACGAAAACTGAGATGCATTTTAAATCGTTTCCCAATCACACGGTGGACGATAGTCTGGGTTTCCCATGCATGTTTTAGCTGGAGGAAGAATCCCTTGAACCTGGAGAGTTGGGACCCATGGAATGGGTACCATGCAGTATGACTTCTAAGGGTTTGCATTTGCTCACCAAAACTCACCAATGCTATCAGCCTGAAGTGTCCAGCCATATGTCTCAACCAGCTCTGGGTGTAGATGTGGTCAATCACGGTTGCATCACATGCCCTGAGTGAATTATTTAAGAATTGCTCTCTATTTCACTGTCTTTGTGTTTTGTTTTCGAAATTTATTTTGATAATGGGATTTATCGGATTTTCACTGCTGCGTTTCGGCCGCTGTACACACGCTTGATTCTCTTACGGAGACATATATATCCATGGGTTTTAAGATTCTTCCTAGTCAGGTATATTCCTAGGCATTGAATATGTGGTGTTGGGTCCATTTCGTTGAGCAAGGAGTAGGTCTTGTCTATTACATATTTGGCTTATGGAAAGTTATCTGTGCTAATTTCTGTCTCTGGCTTTATGCAGCACCCCAACGCACCTTTCCCCATAAGCAAGCACTAGTTGGTTTTCTAAATTTGAGACCCTGTTCTGTTTTGTAATTCAGTTCATGTGTAGTCAAGTTTACATTCCGTGAATTAGTGATATCTTATGATGTTTCTTTTTCTGTGTGACGTAGTTCACGTAGAATCACCGTACCTTCATCCACTCACTATGCCGCTACGGGCCTGATGACACAGATTTCATTGCTGAGTGATATTGCATTGTACGTACGTGCCACAACTTCTTTATCCATTTTTTGCTTTCTGGGATATTTATCTGATACTGTAGACGAGCTTCTTGTGAACACAGCCGTCCCAAATATTGGGGTGGCTGTCGGTTTTTGATTTTAATTTCCGTAAGCTATAGGACCATAAGTGGAAGTGCCATAGGCTGTGTTGCTTTGTTTCTTACGTGTTTCAGGAAACACCATACACTTCTCCAGGGTGGCTGCTGGCAATTTACATCCTGCCATTCAGCATAACAAGGCTCCCTGTTCTCCATATCCTGTCCTACCTTTCTGGATTTTATGCTTTTTTCAGATGGCCCTTTTGCCCCGGGGGCAGTGAGACTTCATTGTAGTGCAGATTTCCTTTACAGGCTTGCTTGGTGGGCCAAAAAGGGCGTATGCGTTTTTTCCTGAATATATTCAGGAAAAAACGCATACGCCCTTTTTGGCCAAGTGCATCATTGTCGACGTTGTGCCTCTTTTCCTATGCTTTCAGGGCAATTCCAGTCTACCCCCTGCAATCGTTTTCCTGAAATTCTGCCCCGCTTTCAAGTCCCCTTCGCAGGCTTACATCAATATATTTTTGGAGGATAGCTGTCATTTATAACTCTGCAGGTTTGTGAATTACAGTGCCCCTGAGCTCCTTTCTTCAACTCGCTTTCTTGTGAGCTGGGCACAAAACCACAGGATTGCTTCAGGCCCTAATCTGTTTCCGGCAGGGCACACTGAGCCTTTGTTTAATTCCTCTTCCTGGTGGGCAATGAGCGTTACATTTGCCCGTGCAGACACCTACAGCAAGTCTCTCATTGGTTCTCCCTATTCCTGTTCATCTTGCACAGAATTTGCAAGCTGTGCCAAACAGGAGGTTAAAGGCACTGACTCTCCAAGCGGGGAGAGTGTTAGTAAAGCATCTGGAATGGTGAACCCGAGGACCAGGATACGAAAACTGAGATGCATTTTAAATCGTTTCCCAATCACACGGTGGACGATACTCTGGGTTTCCCATGCATATTTTAGCTGGAGGAAGAATACTTGAACCTGGAGAGTTGGGACCCATGGAATGGGTACCATGCAGTATGACTTCAAAGGGTTTGCATTTGCTCACCGAAACTCACGAATGCTATCAGCCTGAAGTGTCCAGCCTTATGTCTCAACCAGCTCTGGGTGTAGATGTGGTCAATCCCGGTTGCATCACATGCCCTGAGTGAATTATTTAAGAATTGCTCTCTATTTCACTGTCTTTGTGTTTTGTTTTCGAAATTTATTTTGATAATGAGATTTATCGGATTTTCACTGCTGCGTTTCGGCCTCTGTACACACGCTTTATTCTCTTATGGAGACATATATATCAATAGGTTTTAAGATTCTTCCTAGTCAGGTATATTCCTAGGCGTAGAATATGTGGTGTTGGGTCCATTTCGTTGAGCAAGGAGTAGGTCTTGTCTATTATATATTTGGCTTATGGAAAGTTTTCTGTGCTAATTTCAGTCTCTGGTTTTATGCAGCACCCCAACGCACCTTTCCCCATAAGCAAGCACTAGTTGGTTTTCTAAATTTGAGACCCTGTTCTGTTTTGTAATTCAGTTCATGTGTAGTCAAGTTTACAATCCGTGAATTAGTGATATCTTATGATGTTTCTTTTTCTGTGTGACGTAGTTCACGTAGAATCACCGTACCTTCATCCACTCACTATGCCGCTACGGGCCTGATGACACAGATTTCATTGCTGAGTGATATTGCATTGTACGTACGTGCCACAACTTCTTTATCCATTTTTTGCTTTCTGGGAAATTTACCTGATACTGTAGACGAGCTTCTTGTGAACACAGCCGTCCCAAATATTGGGGTGGCTGTCTGTTTTTGATTTTAATTTCCGTAAGCTATAGGACCATAAGTGGAAGTGCCATAGGCTGTGTTGCTTTGTTTCTTACATGTTTCAGGAAACACCATACACTTCTCCAGGGTGGCTGCTGGCAATTTACATCCTGCCAATCAGCATAACAAGGCTCCCTGTTCTCCATATCCTGTCCTACCTTTCTGGATTTTACGCTTTTTTCAGATGGCCCTTTTGCCCGGGGGGCAGTGAGACTTCATTGTAGTGCAGATTTCCTTTACAGGCTTGCTTGGTTGGCCAAAAAGGGCGTATGCGTTTTTTCCTGAATACATTCAGGAAAAAACGCATACGCCCTTATTGGCCAAGTGCATCATTGTCGACGTTCTGCCTCTTTTCCTATGCTTTCAGGGCAATTCCAGTCTACCCCCTGCAATCGTTTTCCTGAAATTCTGCCCCGCTTTCAAGTCCCCTTCGCAGGCTTACTTCAATATATTTTTGGAGGATAGCTGTCATTTATAACTCTGCAGGTTTGTGAATTACAGTGCCCCCGAGCTCCTTTCTTCAACTCGCTTTCTTGTGAGCTGGGCACAAAACCGCAGGATTGCTTCAGGCCCTAATCTGTTTTCAGCAGGGCACGCTGAGCCTTTGTTTAATTCCTCTTCCTGGTGGGAAATGAGCGTTAAATTTGCCCGTGCAGACACCTACAGCTAGTCTCTCATTGGTTCTCCCTATTCCTATTCATCTTGCACAGAAATTGCAAGCTGTGCCAAACAGGAGGTTAAAGGCACTGACTCTCCAAGCGGGGAGATTGTTAGTAAAGCATCTGGAATGGTGAACCCGAGGACCAGGATACGAAAACTCAGATGCATTTTAAATCGTTTCCCAATCACACGGTGGACGATACTCTGGGTTTCCCATGCATGTTATACCTGGAGGAAGAATGCCTTGAACCTGGAGAGTTGGGACCCATGGAATGGGTACCATGCAGTATGACTTCAAAGGGTCTGCATTTGCTCACCGAAACTCACCAATGCTATCAGCCTGAAGTGTCCAGCCTTATGTCTCAACCAGCTCTGGGTGTAGATGTGGTCAATCCCGGTTGCATCACATGCCCTGAGTGAATGATTTAAGAATTGCTCTCTATTTCACTGTCTTTGTGTTTTGTTTTCGAAATTTCTTTTGATAATGGGATTTATCGGATTTTCACCACTGCGTTTCGGCCGCTTTACACACGCTTGATTCTCTTACAGAGACATATATATCCATGGGTTTTAAGTTTCTTCCTTGTCAGGTATATTCCTAGGCGTTGAAAATGTGGTGTTGGGTCCATTTCGTTGAGCAAGGAGTAGGTCTTGTCTATTACATATTTGGCTTATGGAAAGTTATCTGTGCTAATTTCAGTCTCTGGTTTTATGCAGCACCCCAAGGCACATTTTCCCATAAGCAAGCACTAGTTGGTTTTCTAAATTTGAGACCCTGTTCTGTTTTCTAATTCAGTTCATGTGTAGTCAAGTTTACATTCCGTGTATTAGTGATATCTTATGATGTTTCTTTTTCTGTGTGACGTAGTTCACGTAGAATCACCGTACCTGCATCCACTCACTATGCCGCTACGGGCCTGATGACACAGATTTCATTGCTGAGTGGTATTGCATTGTACGTACGTGCCACAACTTCTTTATCCATTTTTTGCTTTCTGGGATATTTACCTGATACTGTAGACGAGCTTCTTGTGAACACAGCCGTCCCAAATATTGGGGTGGCTGTCTGTTTTTTATTTTAATTTCCGTAAGCTATAGGAACATAAGTGGAAGTGCCATAGGCTGTGTTGCTTTGTTTCTTATAGGATTCAGGAAACACCATACACTTCTCCAGGGTGGCTGCTGGCAATTTACATCCTGCCAATCAGCATAACAAGGCTCCCTGTTCTCCATATCCTGTCCTACCTTTCTGGATTTTACACTTTTTTCGGATGGCCCTTTTGCCCGGGGGGCAGTGAGACTTCATTGTAGTGCAGATTTCCTTTACAGGCTTTCTTGGATGGCCAAAAAGTGCGTATGCGTTTTTTCCTGAATATATTCAGGAAATAACGCATACGCCCTTTTTGGCCAAGTGCATCATTGTCGAAGTTCTGCCTCTTTTCCTATGCTTTCTGGGCAATTCCAGTCTACCCCCTGGAATCGTTTTCCTGAAATTCTGCCCCGCTTTCAAGTCCCCTTCGCAGGCTTACTTCAATATATTTTTGGAGGATAGCTGTCATTTATAACTCTGCAGGTTTGTGAATTACAGTGCCCCTGAGCTCCTTTCTTCAACTCGCTTTCTTGTGAGCTGGGCACAAAACCGCAGGATTGCTTCAGGCCCTAATCTGTTTCTGGCAGGGCACGTTGAACCTTTGGTTAATTCCTCTTCCTGGTGGGAAATGAGCCTTACATTTGCCCGTTCAGACACCTATAGCTAGTCTCTCATTGGTTCTCCCTATTCCTGTTCATCTTGCGCAGAAATTGCAAGCTGTGCCAAACAGGAGGTTAAAGGCACTGACTCTCCAAGCGGGGAGAGTGTTAGTAAACCGTCTGGAATGGTGAACCCGAGGACCAGGATATGAAAACTGAGATGCATTTTAAATCGTTTCCTAATCACACGGTGGACCATACTCGGCGTTTCCCACGCATGTTTTAGCTCAAGAAAGAATCCCTTGAACCTGGAGAGTTGGGACCCTTGGAATGAGTACCATGCAGTATGACTTCAAAGGATCTGCATTTGTTCACCGAAACTCACCAATGCTATCAGCCTGAAGTGTCCAGCCTTATGTCTCAACCAGCTCTGGGTGTAGATGTGGTAAATCCAGGTTGCATCACATGCCCTGAGTGAATTATTTAAGAATTGCTACCTATTTCACTGTCATTGTGTTTTGTTTTTGAAATTTATTTTAATAATGGGATTTATCGGATTTTCACTGCTTCGTTTATGCCTCTGTACACCTGCTTGATTCTCTTACGGAGACATATATGTCCATGGGTTTTAACATTCTTACTAATCCGGTATATTCTTAGGCATTGAATATGGCGTGTTGAGTCCATTTTGTTGAGCAAGGAGTAGGTCTTGACTATTACATATTTGGCTTACGGAATGGTATCTGTGCTAATTTCAGTCTCTGGTTTTATGCAGCACCCCAACTCACCTTTCCCCTTAAGGAAGCATAAGTTGGTTTTCTTAATTTGAAACCCTCTTCTCTTTTGTAATTCAGTTCATGTGTAGCCATGTTAACATTCCATGTATTAGTGATATCTTATGTCTTTTTCTTTTTGAATTATGTGACTTCGAATGATCACACGTAACTCCTCTGGAGTTGTTATAACTGGCCGTATTTCATTGATTTCCAGGCTGAGTAATATTCCAGTCTACATAAGCACCACATCTCTGTCCGTTTTTTCTCTGCAGATACATTTAAGTTATATCCTAGTCGAGGATCTTTTAAACAGAGAGGTGGTAAACATTGGGGTGCCTGTGTCCTCTCGATTTTTGTTTTTCCCAAGATATACGTCCATGAGTGCAAGTGCCCTGTGCTCGGTAGCTCATTTTTTAGATGCTTTAGTAAACACAATAGACTTATCCAGAGTGACCGTTGGCAATATACATTTCCACTATAAGACTCACAGGGCTCCCTTTTCTCCTTGCCCTGTCCTGCATTTCTGGTGTTTACACTTTATGAGGACGGCTCTTCTGACTGATGCAAAGTGATATGTTTTGTAGTATTGATTTCCAGTGCCCACCTGTTTGGTTGGCTAAAAAAGTGTATGCCCTTTTCTTGAATATATACAGAAAAAGACGCATACACCCTTTTTGGCCAAGTGCAATGTTGGCAATGTTCAGCCCCTTTTCTTGTGCTTAATGGCAAGTCCTTTCTACCTCTTCTAATCCCTTTCCTGCCATTCTCCGTTGCTTACAAGTCCTTTTCTCTGACTTTCCTCAAGACATTTTTCAGTGATAGATATTTTCAATTCTGCAGTTTCGTGAATTTTAGTGCCCCTGAGTTCCATTTTCCAACTTGTGTTTATGGGAACTGGCCACAAAGCATCAGGATTCCTCAAGCCCTATTCTGTTTCCATGGGCAACCCTAGCCTTTGGTCAATTCGTCTTCCTGATTGGAAATTAGAGTGGCATGTGCCTGTCCGAACACCTAGGACTTGTCTCTCATTGTTCCTCCTCCTTCTGCTTCATCCTCTGGACAAATTCCAAACTGTATGCAACAGGATGTTGACAGTGCTGACATCTCCAAGTGGGGAGACTGTTAGTAAAGACGCTGGAGTGGTGAACCCTAGCACCAAGAAATGAGGAGATGAGATGCCTTTTCCAAACTTTTCCCGATCAGACGGTATACAATCCTGTGGGTTTGACAGGCATGTTTTAGGTGTAGGAAGGGTCCCATTCATGTGAGGAGAACACCAGGGGATTTTAAATATCAGTGTCTCTCCGCAACCCAAACTGGGGAATTTTTTAAGCTACGGCTACACATATGTTCATTAAGGGCCTTGGGAAGTAGGCAGAGTCCAAACTTTAGATGATTGAAGTCTTCAGGGTCAGAAGCACTCACCACTGTCTTCCCTTAGATTCCATTTTTACTGTCATTGATGGATGATGTCAATAAAAATATCTATTCTTTTTCAGATCATTTCCCCTTATAGGTTATTGCAAAATATTGAGTGTAGTTCCCTGTGCTATACAGTAGTTCCTTGCTGATGATTTCATACATAGCAGTGTGTATGTGTTAATCCCAAACTGTTAATTTATCCCTCCTCCTACCATTTCCCTTTGGTAATAATAAATTATAAGATTTTATGCTTCTCAGAAATGGGGGAGCTGAAAGAGAGGTATCATTTTCAATGCAAAAGCATTTAAAACAAGATTGAAGCTTTAACCAAGATTATTAGATGTACATCCTTGGAAAGAAATCACTTTGTTTCTCTAATATTGACCTGACAAAGAAGACAAACCTTTTCACTGAACTTGCTTATAAGAAAGTGATGGAAATATCAAATGGAAGTGTTAGAAACATCTTATTTTACCCGAGCCTTATACACTGTTCTATGTTAATTACAGTTTGGCTCACACATCTGTTCATTGAAGTTACAATGTTCTCAATTTCTGTTACTGATCCTCCAGAGTGGACGCCAACAAGTGTCCCCCTGCCCAGTGTCATTGGAGCCAATAGATCGAGACTGAGTTTGGTTCAAAAGCAAAGGAAACTTTATATTTTGATCAGAGAATGGAGAGGTGCTACCCTATGGGCTGTGGGCTGGGCTGCTGTGTAGAGATCCTGTCAGAGTCACTGGGAGGGAGGGGGCTGAGCTCTCGAGGACCTGGTTGGCTGCAGCTCAGGCTCTATGTCACGGAGTCTGAACTGGGCCCCAGGAGCTGAAGTGTCATCGAGCCATTCTGCTCTAGGAAATCTGGTCTGAAGTGCCGGGTGTGGAACCTCTGTATGCGGGACACTAGGAGCACCTGAAATTAGACAAAGCACAAAGGATAAAAATGGTTAGACTTTATTTTATTGCCCAGATTCTATTTTTATCTCCCAGGCATTTTTAAGGGGCTTTGCCTGGGACAAACTTCTCTTCTGCCTTTTGTCCCTTTCCTCATTCTTGCAGTGCTGCGGGTGCAGACCCTTCTTCTGTAACTGCTGAGTGCTGAGTTAGGAGGCTTCATACCAGTGGGCGAGGGTCAGAACTTCTCCCCAGCAGCCTCCAGGTGACGTTGATTGTCCCCAGGCCTCCTGCCTCCCTGCTCGTCCACCTGAGCACCAGTATTGGAAGTGTTATAGATTCTAATGACCTTTAAGGGTCCAGAAAGTAGATGTGCAGTGGCGCTGTGAGGTCCAGTTTCACTCCGCCCCACATTTGTTCGGCCACCTTAGGCTGACCGTTTCTGCCAGCCTAGATGCTCTGACGGACTGTTTCTGCCAGCCTAGATGCTCTGACCAACAGTCTGCGCTTTCTTCCATTAGGCCCCTGAATTAACGTAAAAACAGCACCAGGTGTCAGGATCCTGCCCGCTCAGCTCCCAGACAGTCCAGGGTCAGTGGTGATGAAGGATCATGATGGTCACTGAGTCAAGAGCCTTTGGAAGTAAACAGGAGTCCAGCCGGTCTTATTGGCCACCATCATCAGGGTGTCTGTAGACTTTTCTATGGTGACAGCATGATATACGGTTCCCCCGCCAAGATTATTAGCTCCCCTCTGGGTACAGTAAGTACTGCAAGCAGTAGTCTACTCTTTTGGGACACACTCTTGTTGTTTTATGAGAGAAACTCCAGGTCAAGTGATGGTCAAACGGGTCGTCATGGTGCCCCGTTGCCCCCGGTTATCTCTCTGGAGGTTGGAGTTGGAGGGCCTCCTCAATCGAGGTCAGTGTGCCCACGGAGCAAACCCTGCAACTTCAGGGCATGGTTGGGGGTTAGGATCACCACGTGGGGTCCGTTTCCCTTAGAAGGGAGGTGGCCTTTTGGGCTGCTGATTTCCAGGTTTTCAGATACCACCAGTATCTTGGCCAGATGTGGCGGTGGGCCAAGCCCCTTGGTGACCATAGTTTATCCTACCTGGATGGCATTCTTGCATTGTTCCATTTCAAGTGGTCCCAGTTTTTGCACTAATACTCCAATGGCGATTCACCTTTCACCAGGAATGTAAAGGTCAAAGGGTTTAGCTAAATTAGGGAGTTCCAGGGCAAGGGTCTGAATTGACTGCTCTTTCCATTCTTGAAAGGCCACTTCTGGATTCTATTCAAAAGGATCATCATCTTTTCCTTTCAGTGTTTCATATAGAGGCCCAGCTAGTAGACTGTAGTTAGGGATCCAGAGGCAGGAAACCCTGGCTTCCCCAGGAACCCCTAAGCTGTCTTCTAGTTTCAGAAAGGGGTAAGGCTGTAAATTGTTTCTTCCCTTTCCTGGGATGGGCTTCTCCGACCTTCTGTGAGAATGAAGCCCAGGCAGGTCACCGTAGTCTGTGATACTTGAGCTTTTTCGTGGACAACTTCTATCCTTTATTGGCTTGGTAGTTCTGAGGCCTCCTTAGTAGGGCTGGCGATCAGAATGTCGTCTGAATATTGAAGGAGTGTTTCCTTTTCCAGAGGTAGAACTTTTAGGTCTTTAGCTGAGCTTTCCCCAAAGATGGTGTGGGAATTTTTGAACCCTTGGGGCAAGACAGCCTGGAAGTATTGTTTTAGTTGTATGTTGAGTCCTGTCACTCACAAGCCAAAATTTCTTGTGACTCTGGGACTAATGGAATACAAAAGAAGGCATCAGTGAAGACTAATACAGAATACCAAGTCCTGGTGGTTGGTAGAATGACCAGCAGGGTGTAGGATTTAGGAACTACTGGAGGTATATCCTCAGTGGCTTCACTGACTGTCCTGACATCCTTTACCAGGACTCCAGCAGCCCATGGGGCTCTCGAGGTCAGGCCAATCCCAGGATATGGAGCTCACCTGGGCAGGTACCCTACCCCCACCCCAGCCCACGGGGCTCTCGTGTTCAGGCCCCTCCCAGGATATGGGATTCCCTGGGCAGGTCCTCTGCAGTCCATGGGGCTCCCGTGGTCAGGCCCCTCCCAGGATACAGAGCTACCCTTGCAGGTACCTTGGCAGGGCTGGGCACACAGGAACCGTGCACATAGCCCTCATTGCAGAGCACTCCCAGCTCACCTGTCACTCAGATCTGACACAGAGCACCTCAGAGCAGGACTTGAACTAACAAACAGCAGCTCTGACAGGTCTGTGACCCTGGGCATCACTCTGTGCGGCCTCCTCCACCTGGTCTTCCAGAGACTTCCACTGCACCCGGGGCACCAGGCCTCTGTCTCCAACCACCACCCACCCCTCCTCTCCCTGACTCCTGGGTTCCTCTCATTAGGAGAGGGTTTTCTTGAAGTTGTCTCCCACTCATGGGCCAGATAATATAATTAGAAAACAAGCCAGAGCTGCAGCCCCTTGTCTATCCTGACTCTCAGGAGCCCACACCTGTTCCTTGGACCTGGCCAATTCAGCAAGTTCCATTTTCAGCAACTGTGAGCCCCTGAGGGGTGATTATTGGCTGGCTTGGGAAGCCTGACCGTGCCGGCCAGCCCTCCCCAGGTGTGCCTGGGTTGAGATCAATATAAACACCGCTCCAGGCAGCAAGAGCCCCTGCAGCTGTGCCTGACGCCATTTTCTCTGCCCTGTCAGCAGTCTCGGGGCTCGGCTGGTGGGAGGGAGTGAGAGGCCACGGCTTTGTGGGTGTCCCAGTGTGAGTGGGGCTCTGCTGGACTTTCTGCAGCAGTTGCCAAGATGCTACCTGCTAAAGAAGAGGATGTGTCACCCACACCTGCCGCTGGAATTTCTCCCTGGGCACAGGTGAGGAAGGAAGAAAGCAGTGGGGGCCGGGACAGCAGGGGTATCTCAGGCAGGGAAATGGAGAGCTTCCAGAAGAGCACCCAGGGCCAGGACCATCCTGGCTGGCCTGCAGGCACCAAGTCGGCTGGCATGCTGTCCCTCATGTGGCTCCATGGCCCTTCCTCTAGGTTTTCAAGTCCTTGTACATATTCAGGTGTTTAGCCTTGGAAGGGTGGGAACATTTCAGCAGCAGCTGGCCTGGGGCTCGGCCCACGTTTACTCACAGATACCTCGGCACGGTCCCCCAGCTTTGCAGTGAGGACGCTTGTTGCGAGGAGCATGCTGGCTGAGTGGGAGATGATTCCCCACCACTGACCAACTTCAGAATTGTTTGCAATTGGAGCAAGTGCCCTGAAACGGTTTTCCTCTGTGTAACTGGTGGGTTCTGTTCTTTTTTATCTTTTATTCGTTTTTGGTTCAAGGTAGATTTTATTCCTCTTTTGTGTATTTACAGATATAAGCATGGAAATAATTTATTCATATAAATACATGTATGTGAAGGGAAGAATATTTTTTCTGTTTTACTTTTTTTAATTTTATTTTTTTATTTTGAATTTAATTTTATATTTTTATACAGCAGGTTGTTTTTGGTTATCTACTTTATACATATAAATGTATACATACCAATCCCAATATCTCAACTCCTCCCACCACCATCCCCAACAGCTTTCCCCCCTTGTTGTCCATACGTTTGTTGTATACATGTATTGCTCTATTTCTGCCTTGCAAAACGGTTCATCTGTACAATTTTTCTAGGTTCCACATATATGCATTAATATACAAGATTTGTTTTTCTCTTTCTGACTTACTTCACTCTGTATGACAGTCTCTAGATCCATCAACGTCTCTACAAATGTCCCAATTTCATTCCTTTTTATGGCTTAGTAATATTCCATTTTATATATGTACCACATCTTTATGCATTCGTCTGTCTGTGGGCATTTAGGTTGCTTCCATTTCCTGGATAGTGTAAATAGTGATGCAATGAACATTGTGGTGAATGTCTCTTTTTGATTTATGGTTTTGTCTGGGTATATGCCCAGTAGAGGGATTGCTGTATCATATGGTAATTCTATTCTTAGTTTTATAAGAAACTCCATAATGTTCTCCACAGTGACTGTATCAATTTACGTTCCCAACAATAGTGGAAGAGGATTCCTTATCTCCACACCGTTTCCAGCATTTGTTGTTTGTAGATTTTCTGATGATGCCCATTCTAATAGGTGTGAGGTGATACACCATGGATGAGTCTATTTCATTGAGCAAAGAGTAGGTCTTGTTTATTACGTATTTGGCTTATGGAATGGTATGTGTGCTAATTTCAATCTGTTTTTATACAGCAGCCCAACTCAACTTTCCCCTTAAGCAAGCATAAGGTTTTTATCTAAATGTGAGACTCTGTTCGGTTTTGTAATTCAGTTTATGTGTAGCCAAGTTTACACTCCCTCTATTAGTGATATCTTATGATAATTATCTTTCTTTGTGTGACATATTTCTCTTAGAATCATCATAATTAAATCCACTCAATTTGCTGCTACAGGCCTGATGACATTGATTTCACTGCTGAGTGATATTCCGTTGTACGTAAGTAGCACAACTTCTTTATCCATTTTTTTTCTTTCTGGGATATTTAATTTGTACTGGACTCGAGGTTCTTGTAAACACAGCAGCCCTAAATTTTGTGTTGGCTGTGTCTTGTTGATTTTAATTTTCCTAAGCTATAGGGCCAAAAGTGGAAGTGCCCTAGGCTCTGTAGCTTTGTTTTTTAGATGTTTCAGGATACACCATGAACATCTCCAGAGTGTCTGTTGGCAATTTACATCCCGCCCATCAGCATAACACGGCTCCCTGTTCTCCATGGCCTGTCCTGTGTTTCTGGTTTTTACACTTTATTCAGATGGCCTTTTTGACGAATGGGAAATGTGACTTCATTGTAGTGTGGATTTCCATTGCTGGAGTGTTTGGTTGGCCAAAATGTTCATATGCGTTTTTTCCTGAATATATTCAGGAAAAATGTATACGCACTTTTTGTCCATGTGCATCACTGTCAAAGATCTGCCGCTTTTCATATGCTTTAAATGCAATTCCAATCTACCTCTTGAAATATGATTCCTGCAATTCTGCCTCGTTTTCAAGTCCTCTTTGCAGACTTACTTTGATATATTTTTGCCAATAGCTGTCATTTATCTCTGCAGGTTTGTGAATTACAGTGCCCCTGAGCTCCTTTCTTAACTCGCTTCCTTGTACGCTGGCCACAAAACTGCAGGTTTGCTTCAGGCCATAATCAGGGTCCGGCACGGCACTCTGAGCCTTTGGTTAATTCCTCTTCCTGGTGGGAAATTAGAGTTAAATGTGCCCCTCCAGATACCTGCCTCACTCCCAGCCACATGGTGATGTATGTCCTCAGGTTTGAGGCCATATGTGATGGGTTCCTCATCTTTTGATGATGTGGCCCCACTGGTGTGTGGACACTCCTGCCTGGTTCCCATCCCCTTGGTGATGTGGGCCCTCTGGTGAGACTCTGATCCTGGTTGGGTTCCTCACACATCCGTGAGGTGAGCCCTCTTCTCTGAGGTCACTCCTGCCTGGCTGGCACAACCCGCCTTGTTGACTTCGGCACCCTGGTGGCAGTTGGAGCCTGCTGGGAGCCTCCTTCCCGCGGTGATGAGGCCCTCTGGCGTCAGACCCTAATGGCGGGGTTCCCACATTTTCTGATACGTGCTAAGTGGTACGAGGGCACTCCTGCCAGGTTCCCATCCTCATGAGCGTGTGGGCCTTCTGTTCTGAGGTCCTAACGGCTGGGTTGCTCACACTTTCATGATGTGGGCCCTCTGCTGTGAGGTCAATCCTGCCTGGCTGGCGCACGTCGCCTTGGCGACGTGGACCCTCTGGTGGCAGTTGGAGCATGCTGGGGCCTCCTCCCCTCAGTGATGAGGGCCTTCTGGTGTCAGGCCCTAAGTGCTGGGCTCCACACATTTTCTGATGTGTGCCCAGTGGTGCGAGTCACTCCTGCCAGGTTCCCATCCCCATGGGCATGTGGGACTTCTGTTCTGTGGTCCCAACTGCTGGGTTGCTCACAGTTTCATGATGTGGGCCCTTTGCTGTGTGTTCACTCTGGCCTGTATCCCATAGTGTCAGTGCTCTGGGCCTCCAGCTTGGAGTTTCCAACTTCTCGATTCCTCACCTTTTTTATTCTATGGGCCCTCGGTTGTGCGTCTCCTCCTGCATGCCTCACTCCCAACCCCTTCGTGATGTGTGTCCCCTTGTTTGAGGCCACATGTGCTGTGTTCCTCACCTTTCTATAATGTGGCCACACTGGTGTGAGGACACTCTTGCCTGGTTCCCATTCCCTTGGTGACGTTGGCCCCACTGCTGTTAGGACAGTCTTGCTTGGTTCCCATCACCTTGGTGATGTTGGCCCTCTGGTGAGAGTCTGATCCTGGTTAGGTTCCTCACCCTTCTGTGAGGTGGGCCCTCTGCTCTGAGGTCACTCCTGCCTGGCTGGCACACCCCGCCTTGGCAACGTCGGCCATATGGTGGCAGTTGGAGCCTGCTGGGAGCCTCCTCCCCTCGGTGATGAGGGCCCTCTGGCCTCAGGCCCTAACTGCTGGGTTCCCACATTTTCTGATTCGTGCTAAGTGGTGCAAGGACACTCCTGCCAGGTTCCCATCCCCATGGGGATGTGAGCCTTCTGCTCTGAGGTCCCAACGGCTGTGTTGCTCACAGTTTCATGATGAGGGCCCTCTGGTGTGAGTTCACTCCTGCCTAGATCCCATAGCCTCGCTGCTCCTGGCTGCCTGCCGGAGGTTCCAACTGTGGGATTCCTCACCTTTTTTATTCTATGGTCCCTCTGTTTTGAGGATCCTCTGGCCTGCCTCACTCCCAGCCCCTTGGTGATGTGTGTCCTCAGGTTTGAGGCCACGTGTGCTGGGTCCCTCAAATTATGGTGATGTAGCCCCACTGGTGTGAGGACACTCCTGCCTGGTTCCCATTCCCTTGGTGATGTTGGCCCTCTGGTGACAGTGTGATCCTTGTTGGGTTCCTCACACTTCTGTGAGGTGGGCTTTCTGCTCTGAGGTCACTCCTGCCTGGTTGGCACACTCCGCCTTGGTGACATCGGCCTTATGGTGGCAGTTGGAGCCTGCTGGGAGCCTCCTCCCCTCGGTGATGAGGGTCCTCTGGCCTCAGGTCCTAACTGCTGGGTTCCCACATTTTCTGATTCGTGGAAGTGGGCCGAGGACACTCCTGTCAGGTTCCCATCCCCATAGGGATGTGGGCCTTCTGCTCTGAGGTCCCATCCGCTGGGTTGCTCACAGTTTCATGATGTGGGACCTCTGCTGTGAGTTTGCTGTGGCCTGGATCCCATAGACTCTGTGCTCTGGGCGGCCTACTGGCCGGTTCCAACTGCTGGATTCCTCACAACTTTTATTCTGTGGGCTCTGTTTTGTGAGGATACTCCTGCTTGCCTCACTCCTAGCCCCTTGGAGATGTGGGTCCCCTGTTTTAGGCCACATGTTCTGGGTTCCTCACCTTTCTATAATGTGGCCACACTGGTGTGAGGACCCTCCTGCCTGGTTCCGATCCCCTTGGTGATGTGGGCCCTCTGGTGAGAGTCTTATCCTGGCTAGTATCCTCACCCTTCTGTGAGGTAGGCCCTCTGCGGTGAGGTCACTCCTGCCTGGCTGGCACACATCACCTTTGTGACGTGGACCCTCAGTTGGGAGATGGTGTCTGCTGCGAGTCTCCGTCCCTCGGTAATGAGGGCCCTCTTGCGTCAGACCCTAACTCCTGGGCTCCCAAAATTTGCAGATGTGCGACCTGTGGTGCGAGTACACTCCTGTCAGGTTCCCAACCCCATGGGAATTTGGGCCTTCTGCTCTGAGGTCCCAACGGCTGGGGTGCTCACAGTTTCATGATGAGGGCCCTCTGATGTGCATTCATTCCGGCCTAGATCCCATAGGCTTGCTGCTCCTGGGCGCCTGCTGGGAGGTTCCAACTGCGGGATTCCTCACCTTTTTTATTCTATGGGCCCTCTGTTTTGAGGCTCCTCCTGCCTGCCTCAATCCCAGCCCCGTTGTGATGTGTGTCCTCTGGTGTGAGGCCACGTGTGCTGGGTCCCTCACCTTTCGATGATGTGGCCCCAATGGTGTGAGGACACTCGTGCCTGTTTCCCAGCCCCTTGGTGATGTGGCCCCTCTGGTGAGAGTCTGATCCTGGCTGGGTTCCTTACCGTTCTGTGAGGTGGGCCCTGTGCTCTGAGGTAACTCCTGCCTGGCTTGCTCCCATTGCCTTGGTGACGTTGGCCCTCTGGTGGCAGTTGGATCCTTTTGGAGACTCCTGTCCTCGGTGATGAGGTCCCTCTGGCATCAGGCTCTAACTGCTGGGCTCCCCAGGTTTTCTGATGTGAGCCCAGTGATGCCAGGACACTCGTGAAATGTTCCCATCCCCATGGTGATATGGGCCTTCTGCTCTGAGGTTCCAACGACTGGGTTGCTCACAGTTTCCTGATGTTAGCTCTCTGGTGTTAGTTCACTCATTCCTAGATCCCATAGCCTCTGTACTCTGGGCCGCCTGCTGGGAAGTTCCAACTGCTGGGTTCCTCACCTTTTTTATTCTTTGGGCCCTGTGTTGGGAGGCTCCTCCTGCCTGTGTCACTCCCAGCCCCTTGGTGATGTAGGTCCTCTGGTTTGTGGCCACATGTGCCAGTTTCCTCATCTTTTAGTGATGTGGCCCCACTGGTGTGAGGACACTCGTGCCTGGTTCCCGTCCCCTTGGTGATATGGGCCCTCTGGTGAGAGTCTGATCCTGGTTGGGTTCCTCACACTTCTTTGAGGTGGGCCGTCTGCTGTGAGGTCACTCCTGCCTGGCTGGCACACCCCGCCTTGGCGACGTGGGCCCTCTTGTGGTAGTTGGAACATGCTGGGAGCTTCCTCCCCTCAGTGATGAGGGCCCTCTGGCGTCAGGCCCTAACTGCTGGGTACCCACATTTTCTGATATGTGCTAAGTGGTGCGAGGACACTCCTGCCATGCTCCCAACACCTTGGGGATGTGGACCTTCTGCTCTGAGGTCCAAATGGCTGGGTTGCTCGCAGTTTCATGATGTGGACCCTCTGCTGTGAGTTGACTGCGGCCTGAATCGCATAGACTTGGTGCTCTTGGCCGCCTGCTGGGAGGTTCCCATTGCTGGATTCCTCAGCTTTTTTATTCTATGGGCCCTGTGTTGTGAGGCTACTCCTGCCTGCCTCATTCCGAGCCCCTTGGAGATGTGGGTCTTCTGGTTTAGGCCACATGTGCTGGGTTCCTCACCTTTCTATGATGTGGCCACACTGGTGTGAAGACTCTCCTGCCTGGTTCTGATCACCTTGGTGATGTGGGCCCTCTGGTGAGAGTCTTATCCTGGCTGTGTTCCTCACCCTTCTGTGAGGTAGGCCCTCTGCGGTGAGGTCACTCCTACCTGGCTGTCACACGTCACCTTGGGGACGTGGGACCTCAGTTGGGTGTTGGTGCCTGATTGGAGTCTCCTCCCCTTGGTAATGACGGCCCTCTGGCGTCAGGCCCTAACTCCTGGGTTCCCTAAATTCTCTGATGTGTGCCCTGTGGTGCGAGTACACTTCTGACAGGTTCCCAACTCCATGGGAATGTGGGCCTTCTGCTCTGAGATCCCAACGCCTAGGTTGCTCACAGTTTCATGATGACGGCCCTCTGGTGTGAGATCACTCCGGCCTGGATCCCATAGTCTCGCTGCTCCTGGCCGCCTGCTGGGAGGTTCCAACTGCGGGATTCTTCACCTCTTTAATTCTATGGTCCCTCTGTTTTGAGGCTCCTCCTGCCTGCCTCAATCCCAGCTCCCTTGTGATGTGTGTCCTCTGGTTTGAGGCCACGTGTGCTGGGTCCCTCACTTTTCGGTGATGTGGCCCCACTAGTGTGAGGACACTCCTGCCTGGTTCTCATTCCCTTGGTGATGTGGACCCTCTGGTGAGAATCTGATCCTCTTTGGTTCTTCACACTTCTGTGAGGTTGACCCTCTGCTCTGAGGTCACTCCTGCCTGGTTGTCGCACTCTGCATTGGCGACGTCGCCCCTCTGGTAGCAGTCGGAGCTGGCTGGGAGCCACCGCCCTTCGGTGATGAGGGCCCTCTGGCATCAGGCACTAATTGCTGGGCTCCCCACATTTTATCATGTGTGCCCACTCTTGCGATGACACTCCTGCTTGTTTCCCTTCCCCATGGGGATGTGGGCCTTCTGCTCTGAGGTCACAACGGCTGGGTTGCTTACAGAATCACAATGAGGGCCCTCTGTTGTGAGTTCATGCCGGCCTGGATCTCATAGCCTCAGTGCTCTGGGCCGCCTGCTAGGAAGATCCAACTGCTGGTTTCCACACCTTTTGTATACAATGGGACATGTGTTGTTAGGTTAATCCTGCCTGCCTCACTCCGAAACCCATGGTGATGTGGGTCCTCTCATTTGAGGCCACATGTGCTGGGTACCTCAACTTTTGATGATGTGGCCCCACGGGTGTGAGGACACTCCTGCCTGGTTCCCATCACCTTGGTGATGTGGGCCCTCTGGGGAGAGTCTGATCCTGGCTGGGTTCCCTACCATTCTGTGAGGTGAGCCCTCTGATGTCAGGTCACTCCTGCCTGGCTAGCTCACATCGCCTTGGCGACGTGGGCCCTCTGTTGGCCACTGGAGCATGCTGGGAGCCTCCTACTCCCGTGAATGATGGCCCTGGAAAAAATGCATATGCCCTTTTTGGCCAAGTGCTTCATTGACGAGGTTCTGCCACTTCTCTTATGCTTTCAGAGCAATTCACGTCTACCTCCTGAAATCGGATTCCAGCAATTCTGCCCCACTTTCAAGTCCTCTTCGCAGCCTTAATTCAATATATTTTTGTACGATTTCTGTCATTTATAAGTCTGCAGGTATGTGAATGACAGTGTCCCTGAGCTCCTTTCCTCAACTCGCTTTCTTGTGAGCTGGCCACAAAACCGCAGGATTGCTTCAGGCCCTAATCTTGTTCCAGCACGGCATGCTGAGCCTTTGGTTAATTCCTTTTCCTGTTGGGAAATGAGTGTTAAAATTGCCCGTGCATACTGGGCATATACCCTGAGAAAACCAAAATTCAAAAAGAGTCATGTACCAAAATGTTCATTGCAGCTCTATTTACAATAGCCCGGAGATGGAAAGAACCTAAGCGCCCATCATCGGACGAATGGATAAAGAAGCTGTGGCACATATACACAATGGAATATTACTCAGCCTTAAAAAGAAATGAAACTGAGTTATTTGTAATGAGATGGATAGACCTAGAGTCTGTCATACAGAGTGAAGTAAGTCAGAAAGAAAAAGACAAATAGCGTATGCTAACACATATATATGGAATTTAAAGGAAAAAAATGTCATGAAGAACCTAGGGATAAGACATGAATGGAGGCGCAGACCTACTGGAGAACGGAATTGAGGATATGGGGAGGGGGAATGGTGAGTTCTGACAGGGCGAGAGAGAGTCATGGACATATACACACTAACAAATGTAGTAAGGTAGATAGCAAGGGGCAAGCAGCCGCAAGGCACAGGGATATTAGCTCGGTGCGTTGGGACAGCCTGGAGGGGTGGAAGGGGGAGAGAGGGAGGGAGGGAGACACAAGAGGGAAGACACAGGGAGCATATGTATATGTATGGCTGATTCACTTTGTTATAAAGCAAAAACTAACACACCATTGTAAAGCAATTATACCCCAATAAAGATGTTAAAAAAAATATTTGCCCGTGCACACACCTACAGATAGTCTCCCATTGGTTCTCCGTATTCCTGTTCATCTTGCGCAGAAATTGCAAACAGTGCCAAACAGGAGGTTAAAGACACTGACTCTCCAAATGGGGAGAGTGTAAGAAAAGGGTCTGGAATGGTGAACCGGAGTACCAGGGGACGAAAACAGACATGCATGTAAAAAGGTTTCCCAGTCACACAGTGGAGCATACTCTGGGTTTCCCATGCAAATTTTAGCAGAAGGAAGAATCCCTTGAACCTGGAGAGTTGGGAACCATGGAATGGGTACCAGGCAGTATGACATCAAAGGGTCTGCATTTGCTCACTGAACCTCACCAATGCTATCAGCCCAAAGGGTCCAGCCTTATCTCTCACCCAGCTCTGGGTGTAGATGTGGTAAACCAGGTTGCATCACATGCCATGTGTGAGTTATTTAAGAATTGCTCTCTATTTCACTGTCATTGTGTTTTGTTTTTGAAATTATTTTTTGACACTGGGATTTATCGGATTTTCACTGCTGCGTTAATGCCGCTGTACACACTCTTGATTCTCTTACGGAGACATAAATATCCACGGGTTTTAAGATTCTTCCTAGTCAGGTATATTCCTAGGCGTTGAATATGTGGTGTTGAGTCCATTTCGTTGAGCAAGGAGTAGGTCTTGTCTATTACATATTTGGCTTATGGAACGGTATCTGTGCTAATTTCAGCCTCTGGTTTTATGCAGCCCTCCAATGCACCTTTCTCCATAAGAAAGCACAAGTTGGTTTTCTAAATTTGAGACTGTTCTGTTTTGTAATTCAGTTCATGTGTAGTCAAGTTTACATACTGTGTATTAGTGATATTTTATGATGTTTCTTTTTATGTGTGAGTTATTTCACGTAGAATCACCATACCTTAATCCACTCACTATGCCGCTACGGGCCTGATGACACAGATTTCATTGCTGAGTGATATTCCATTTTACGTACGTACCACAACATCTTTATCCATTGTTTGCTCTCTGAGATATTTACCTGGTACTGTAAACGAGGTTCTTGTGAACAGAGAGGTCCCAAAATTTGAGGTGGCTGGGTGTTTTTGATTTTAATTTCCCTAAGCTGTAGGACCATAAGTGGAAGTGCCATAGGCTGTGTTGCTTTGTTTCTTACGTGTTTCAGGAAACACATACCTCTCCCGAATGGCTGTCGGCAATTTACATCATATGCATCAGCATAATAAGGATCCCTGTTTTCCATTGCCTGTCCTCCGTTTCTGGATTTTACAATTATTTTAACTGGCCCTTTTGCCCTGGGGGGCACTGAGACTTCATTGTAGTGCAGGATAATTTACAAGCTTGCTTGGTTGGCCAAAAAGTGCGTATGCGTTTTTTCCTGAATATATTTAGGGAAAAAAGCATCCGCACTTTATGGACAAGTGCATCATTATCGACGTTCTGCCTCTTTTCCTATTCTTTAAGTGCAATTCCAGTTTAACCCTTCAATCGTTTTCCTGAATTTCTGCCCCGCTTTCAAGTCCCCTTTGCAGGCTTACTTCAATATATTTTTGGAGGATAGCTGTCATTTATAACTCTGCAGGTTTGTGAATTACAGTGCCCCTGAGCTCCTTTCTTCAACTCGCTTTCTTGTGAGCTGGGCACAAAACCGCAGGATTGCTTCAGGCACTAATCTCTTTCCAGCAGGGCACGCTGAGCCTTTGGTTAATTCCTCTTCCTGGTGGGAAATGAGCATTACATTTGCCCGTGCAGACAACTACAGCTAGTCTCTCATTGGTTCTCCCTATTCCTGTCCATCTTGCACAGAAATTGCAAGCTGTACCAAAGAGGAGGTTAAAGGCACTGACTCTCCAAGCGGGGAGAGTGTTAGTAAAGCATCTGGAATGGTGAACCCGAGGACCAGGATACGAAAACTGAGATGCATTTTAAATCATTTCCCAATCACACGGTGGACGATACTCTGGGTTTCCCATGCATGTTTTAGCTGGAGGAAGAATCCCTTGAACCTGGAGAGTTGGGAACCATGGAATGGGTACCATGCAGTATGACTTCAAAGGGTCTGCATTTGCTCACCGAAACTCACCAATGCTATCAGCCTGAAGTGTCCAGCCTTATGTCTCAACCAGCTGTGGGTGTAGATGTGGTCAATCCCGGTTGCATCACATGCCCTGAGTGAATTATTTAAGAATTGCTCTCTATTTCACTGTCTTTGTGTTTTGTTTTTGAAATTTATTTTGATAATAGGATTTATCGGATTTTCCCTGCTGCGTTTATGCCGTTGTACACACGCTTGATTCTTTTACGGAGACATATAAATCCATGGGTTTTAAGATTCTTCCTAGTCAGGTATATTCCTAGGCGTTGAATATGTGGTGTTGAGTCCATTTCGTTGAGCAAGGAGTAGGTCTTGTCTATTACATATTTGGCTTATGGAATGTTATCTGTGCTAATTTCAGTCTCTGGGTTCATGCAGCATCCCAACGCACATTTCCCCATAAGCAAGCACTAGTTGGTTTTCAAAATTTGAGACCCTGTTCTGTTTTGTAATTCAGTTCATGTGTAGTTAAATTTACACTCCGTGTATTAGTGATATCTTATGATGTTTCTTTTTCTGTGTGATGTAGTTCACGTAGAATCACCGTACCTGCATCCACTCACTATGCCGCTACGGGCCTGATGACACAGACTTCATTGCTGAGTGATATTGCATTGCACGTACGTGCCACAACTTCTTTATCCATTTTTTGCTTTCTGGGATATTTACCTGGTACTGTAGACGAGCTTCTTGGGAACAGAGCCGTCCCAAATTTTGGGGTGGATCTCTGTTTTTGATTTTAATTTCCCTAAGCAAGAGGACCATAAGTGCAATTGCCATAGGCTGTGTTGCTTTATTTCTTACGTGTTTCAGGAAACACCATACACTTCTCCAGGGTGGCTGTTGGCAATTTACATCCTCCCAATCAGCATAACAAGGCTCCCTGTTCTCCATATCCTGTCCTACCTTTCTGGATTTTACACTTTTTTCAGATGGCCCTTTTCCCCAGGGGGGGGGGCAGTGAGATTTCATTGTAGTGCAGATTTCCTTTACAGGCTTGCTTGGATGGCCAAAATGGGCGTATGCGTTTTTACCTGAATATATTCAGGAAAAAACGAATAAGCCCTTTTTGGCCAACTGCATCATTGTCGACGTTCTGCCTCTTTTCCTATGCTTTCAGGGCAATTCCAGTCTACCCCCTGCAATCGTTCTCCTGAAATTCTGCCCCGCTTTCAAGTCCCCTTCGCAGGCTTACTTCAATATATTTTTGGAGGATAGCTGTCATTTATAACTCTGCAGGTTTGTGAATTACAGTGCCCCTGAGCTCCTTTCTTCAACTCGCTTTCTTGTGAGCTGGGCACAAAACCGCAGGATTGCTTCTGGCCCTAATTTGTTTCCGGCAGGGCATGCTGAGCCTTGGTTTAATTCCTCTTCCTGGTGGGCAATGAGCGTTACATTTGCCCGTGCAGACACCTACAGCTAGTCTCTCATTGGTTCTCCCTATTCCTGTTCATCTTGCACAGAAATTGCAAGCTGTGCCAAACAGGAGGTTAAAGGCAGTGACTCTCCAAGCGGGGAGAGTGTTAGTAGAGCATCTGGAATGGTGAAGCCGAGGACCAGGATACGAAAACTGAGATGCATTTTAAATCGTTTCCCAATCACACGGTGGACGATACTCTGGGTTTCCCATGCATGTTTTAGCTGGAGGAAGAATGCCTTGAACCTGGAGAGTTGGGACCCATGGAATGGGTACCATGCAGTATGACTTCAAAGGGTCTGCACTTGCTCACTGAAACTCACAAATGCTATCAGCCTGAAGTGTCCAGCCTTATGTCTCAACCAGCTCTGGGTGTAGATGTGGTCAATCCCGGTTGCATCACATGCCCTGAGTGAATTATTTAAGAATTGCTCTCTATTTCACTGTCTTTGTGTTTTGTTTTCGAAATTTATTTTGATAATGGGATTTATCGGATTTTCACTGCTGCGTTTCGGCCGCTGTACACACGCTTGATTCTCTTACGGAGACATATATATCCATGGGTTTTAAGATTCTTTCTAGTCAGGTATATTCCTAGGCGTTGAATATGTGGTGTTGGGTCCATTTCGTTGAGCAAGGAGTAGGTCTTGTCTATTACATATTTGGCTTATGGAAAGTTATCTGTGCAAATTTCAGTCTCTGGTTTTATGCAGCACCCCAACGCACCTTTGCCCATAAGCAAGCACTAGTTGGTTTTCTAAATTTGAGACCCTGTTCTGTTTTGTAATTCTGTTCATGTGTAGTCAAGTTTACATTCCGTGTATTAGTGATATCTTATGATGTTTCTTTTTCTGTGTGACGTAGTTCACGTAGATTCACCGTATCTGCATCCACTCACTATGCCGCTACAGGCCTGATGACACAGATTTCATTGCTGAGTGATATTGCATTGTACGTACGTGCCACAACTTCTTTATCCATTTTTTGCTTTCTGGGATATTTACCTGGTACTGTAGACGAGCTTCTTGGGAACACAGCCGTCCCAAACTTTGGGGTGGCTCTCTGTTTTTGATTTTAATTTCCCTAAGCAATAGGACCATTAGTGCAATTGCCGTAGGCTGTGTTGCTTTGTTTCTTACGTGTTTCAGGAAACACCATACACTTCTCCAGGGTGGCTGCTGGCAATTTACATCCTGCCAATCAGCATAACAAGGCTCCCTGTTCTCCATATCCTGTCCTACATTTCTGGATTTTACACTTTTTTCAGATGGCCCTTTTACCCGGGGGGCAGTGAGACTTCATTTTAGTGCAGATTTCCTTTACAGGCTTGCTTGCTTGGCCAAAAAGGGCGTATGCGTTTTTTCCTGAATAAATTCAGGAAAAAAGGCATACGCCCTTTTTGGCCAAGTGCATCATTGTCGACGTTGTGCCTCTTTTCCTATGCTTTCAGGGCATTTCCAGTGTACCCCCTGCAATCGTTTTCCTGAAATTCTGCCCCGCTTTCAAGTCCCCTTCGCAGGCTTACTTCAATATATTTTTGGAGGATAGCTGTCATTTATAACTCTGCAGGTTTGTGAATTACAGTGCCCCTGAGCTCCTTTCTTCAACTCGCTTTCTTGTGAGCTGGGCACAAAACCGCATGATTGCTTCAGGCCCTAATCTGTTTTCAGCAGGGCACGCTGAGCCTTTTGTTAATTCCTCTTCCTGGTCGGCAATGAGCGTTACATTTGCCCGTGCAGACACCTACAGCTAGTCTCTCATTGGTTCTCCCTATTCCTGTTCATCTTGCACAGAAATTGCAAGCTGTGCCAAACAGGAGGTTAAAGGCACTGACTCTCCAAGCGGGGAGAGTGTTAGTAAAGAATCTGGAATGGTGAACCCGAGGACCAGGATACGAAAACTGAGATGCATTTTAAATGGTTTCCCAATCACACGGTGGACGATACTCTGGGTTTCCCATGCATGTTTTAGCTGGAGGAAGAATCCCTTGAACCTGGAGAGTTGGGACCCATTGAATGGGTACCATGCAGTATGACTTCAAAGGGTCTGCATTTGCTCACCGAAACTCACCAATGCTATCAGCCTGAAGTGTCCAGCCTTATGTCTCAACCAGCTCTGGGTGTAGATGTGGTCAATCCCGGTTGCATCACATGTCCTGAGTGAATTATTTAAGAATTGCTCTCTATTTCACTGTCTTTGTGTTTTGTTTTCGAAATTTATTTTGATAATGGGATTTATCGGATTTTCACTGCTGCGTTTCGGCCGCTGTACACACGCTTGATTCTCTTACGGAGACATATATATCCATGGGTTTTAAGATTCTTCCTAGTCAGGTATATTCCTAGGCGTTGAATATGTGGTGTTGGGTCCATTTCGTTGAGCAAGGAGTAGGTCTTGTCTATTACATATTTGGCTTATGGAAAGTTATCTGTGCTAATTTCAGTCTCTGGTTTTATGCAGCACCCCAACGCACCTTTCCCCATAAGCAAGCCCTAGTTGGTTTTCTAAATTTGAGACCCTGTTCTGTTTTGTAATTCAGTTCATGTGTAGTCAAGTTTACATTCCGTGTATTAGTGATATCTTATGATGTTTCTTTTTCTGTGTGACGTAGTTCACGTAGAATCACCGTACCTGCATCCACTCACTATGCCGCTACGGGCCTGATGACACAGATTTCATTCCTGAGTGATATTGCATTGTACGTACGTGCCACAACTTCTTTATCCATTTTTTGCTCTCTGGGATATTTACCTGATACTGTAGACGAGCTTCTTGTGAACACAGCCATCCCAAATATTGGGGTGGCTGTCTGTTTTTGATTTTAATTTCCATAAGCTATAGGACCATAAGTGGAAGGGCCATAGGCTGTGTTGCTTTGTTTCTTACGTGTTTCAGGAAACACCATAAACTTCTCCAGGGTGGCTGCTGGCAATTTACATCCTGCCAATCAGCATAACAAGGCTCCCTGTTCTCCATATCCTGTCCTACCTTTCTGGATTTTACACTTTTTTCAGATGGCCCTTTTGCCCGGGGGGCTGTGAGACTTCATTGTAGTGCAGATTTTTTACAGGCTTGCTTGGTTGGCCAAAAAGGGCGTATGCGTTTTTTCCTGAATATATTCAGGAAAAAACGCATACGCCCTTTTTGGCCAAGTGCATCATTGTCGACGTTCTGCCTCTTTTCCTATGCTTTCAGGGCAATTCCAGTCTACCCCCTGCAATCGTTTTCCTGAAATTCTGCCCCGCTTTCAAGTCCCCTTCGCAGGCTTACTTCAATATATTTTTGGAGGATAGCTGTCATTTATAACTCTGCAGGTTTGTGAATTACAGTGCCCCTGAGCTCCTTTCTTCAACTCGCTTTCTTGTGAGCTGGGCACAAAACCGCAGGATTGCTTCAGGCCCTAATCTGTTTCCAGCAGGGCACACTGAGCCTTTGTTTAATTCCTCTTCCTGGTGGGCAATGAGCGTTACATTTGCCTGTGCAGACACCTACAACTAGTCTCTCATTGGTTCTCCCTATTCCTGTTCATCTTGCACAGAAATTGCAAGCTGGGCCAAACAGGAGGTTAAAGGCACTGACTCTCCAAGCGGGGAGAGTGTTAGTAAAGCGTCTGGAATGGTGAACCCGAGGACCAGGATACGAAAACTGAGATGCATATTAAATCGTTTCCCAATCACACGGTGGACGATACTCTGGGTTTCCCATGCATGTTTTAGCTGGAGGAAGAATCCCTTGAACCTGGAGTGTTGGGAACCATGGAATGGGTACCATGCAGTATGACTTCAAAGGGTAGGAATTTACTCACTGAACCTCACCAATGCTATCAGCCTGAAGTGTCCAGCCTTATGTCTCAACCAGCTCTGGGTGTAGATATGGTCAATCCCGGTTGCATCACATGCCCTGAGTGAATTATTTAAGAATTGCTCTCTATTTCACTGTCTTTGTGTTTTGTTTTTGAAATTTATTTTGATAATGGGATTTATCGGATTTTCACTGCTGCGTTTCGGCCGCTGTACACACGCTTGATTCTCTTACGGAGAAATATATATCCATGGGTTTTAAGATTCTTCCTAGTCAGGTATATTCCTAGGCGTTGAATATGTGGTGTTCGGTCCATTTCATTGAGCAAGGTGTAGGTCATGTCTATTACATATTTGGCTTATGGAATGTTATCTGTGCTAATTTCAGTCTCTCGTTTTATGCAGCACCCCAATTCACCTTTCCCCATAAGCAAGCACTAGTTGGTTTTCTAAATTTGAGACCCTGTTCTGTTTTGTAATTCAGTTCATATGTAGTCAAGTTTACATTCCGTGTATTAGTGATATCTTATGATGTTTCTTTTTCTGTGTGACGTAGTTCACGTAGAATCACCGTACCTGCATCCACTCACTATGCCGCTATGGGCCTGATGACACAGATTTCATTGCTGAGTGATATTGCATTGTACGTACGTGCCACAACTTCTTTATCCATTTTTTGTTTCTGGGATATTTACCTGATACTGTAGACGAGCTTCTTGTGAACACATCCGTCCCAAATATTGGGGTGGCTGTCTGTTTTTGATTTTAATTTCCGTAAGCTATAGGACCATAAGTGGAAGTGCCATAGGCTGTGTTGCTTTGTTTCTTACGTGTTTCAGGAAACACCATACACTTCTCCAGGGTGGCTGCTGGCAATTTACATCCTGCCAATCAGCATAACAAGGCTCCCTGTTCTCCATATCCTGTCCTATCTTTCTGGATTTCACACTTTTTTCAGATGGCCCTTTTACCCGGGGGGCAGTGAGACTTCATTTTAGTGCAGATTTCCTTTACAGGCTTGCTTCGTTGGCCAAAAAGGGCGTATGCGTTTTTTCCTGAATATATTCAGGAAAAAACGCATACGCCCTTTTTGGCCAAGTGCATCATTGTCGACGTTGTGCCTCTTTTCCTATGCTTTCAGGGCAATTCCTGTCTACCCCCTGCAATCGTTTTCCTGAAATTCTGCCCCGCTTTCAAGTCCCCTTCGCAGGCTTACTTCAATATATTTTTGGAGGATAGCTGTCATTTATAACTCTGCAGGTTTGTGAATTACAGTGCCCCTGAGCTCCTTTCTTCAACTCGCTTTCTTGTGAGCTGGGCACAAAACCGCAGGATTGCTTCAGGCCCTAATCTGTTTCCAGCAGGGCACACTGAGCATTTGTTTAATTCCTCTTCCTGGTCGGAAATGAGTGTTACATTTGCCTGTGCAGACACCTACAGCTAGTCGCTCATTTGTTCTCCCTATTCCTGTTCATCTTGCACAGAAATTGCAAACTGTGCCAAACAGGAGGTTAAAGGCACTGACTCTCCAAGCGGGAAGAGTGTTAGTAATGCGTCTTGAATGGTGAACCCGAGGACAAAGATACGAAAACTGAGATCCATTTTAAATTGTTTCCCAATCTCACGGTGTACCATACTCTGTGTTTCCCATGCATGTTTTAGCCGAAGGAAGAATCCCTTGAACCTGGAGAGTTGGGACCCATGGAATGGGTACCATGCAGTATGACTTCAAAGGGTCTGCATTTGCTCACCGAAACTCACCAATGTTATCAGCCTGAAGTGTCCAGCCTTATGTCTCAACCAGCTCTGGGTGTAGATGTGGTAAATCCCGGTTGCATCACATGCCCTGAGTGAATTATTTAAGAAATGCTCTCTATCTCATTGTCTTTGTGTTTTGTTTTCGAAATTTATTTTGATAATGGGATTTATCGGATTTTCACTGCTGCGTTTCGGCCGCTGTACACACGCTTGATTCTCTTACAGAGACATATATATCCATGGGTTTTAAGATTCTTCCTAGTCAGGTATATTCCTAGGCGTTGAATATGTGGTGTTGGGTCCATTTCGTTGAGCAAGGAGTAGGTCTTGTCTATTACATATTTGGCTTATGGAAAGTTATCTGTGCTAATTTCAGTCTCTGGTTTTATGCAGCACCCCAAGGCACCTTTCCCCATAAGCAAGCACTAGTTGGTTTTCTAAATTTGAGACCCTGTTCTGTTTTGTAATTCAGTTCATGTGTAGTCAAGTTTACATTCCGTGTATTAGTGATATCTTATGATGTTTCTTTTTCTGTGTGACGTAGTTCACGTAGAATCACCGTACCTGCATCCACTCACTATGCCGCTACGGGCCTGATGACACAGATTTCATTGCTGAGTGATACTGCATTGCACGTACGTGCCACAACTTCTTTATCCATTTTTTGCTTTCTGGGATATTTACCTGATACTGTAGACGAGCTTCTTGGGACCACAGCCGTCCCAAACTTTGGGGTGGCTCTCTGTTTTTGATTTTAATTTCCCTAAGCAATAGGACCATAAGTGCAATTGCCATAGGCTGTGTTGCTTTATTTCTTACGTGTTTCAGGAAACACCATACACTTCTCCAGGGTGGCTGTTGGCAAATTACATCCTGCCAATCAGCATAACAAGGCTCCCTGTTCTCCATATCCTGTCCTACCTTTCTGGATTTTACACTTTTTTCAGATGGCCCTTTTGCCCGGTGGGGCAGTGAGACTTCATTGTAGTGCAGATTTCCTTTACAGGCTTGCTTGGTTGGCCAAAAAGGGCGTATGCGTTTTTTCCTGAATATATTCAGGAAAAAACGCATACGCCCTTTTTGGCCAAGTGCGTCATTGTCGACGCTGTGCCTCTTTTCCTATGCTTTCAGGGCAATTCCAGTCTACCCCCTGCAATCGTTTTCCTGAAATTCTGCCCCGCTTTCAAGTCACCTTCGCAGGCTTACTTCAATATATTTTTGGAGGATAGCTGTCATTTATAACTCTGCAGGTTTGTGAATTACAGTGCCCCTGAGCTCCTTTCTTCAACTCGCTTTCTTGTGAGCTGGGTACAAAACCGCAGGATTGCTTCAGGCCCTAATCTGTTTTAGACAGGGCACGCTGAGCCTTTGTTTAATTCCTCTTCCTGGTCGGCAATGAGCGTTACATTTGCCCGTGCAGACACCTACAGCTAGTCTCTCATTGGTTCTCCCTATTCCTGTTCATCTTGCACAGAAATTGCAAGCTGTGCCAGACAGGAGGTTAAAGGCACTGACTCCCCAAGAGGGGAGAGTGTTAGTAAAGCATCTGGAATGGTGAACCGAAGGACCAGGATACGAAACCTGAGATGTATTTTAAATCGTTTCCCAATCACAAGGTGGACGATACTCTGGGTTTCCCATGCATGTTTTAGCTGGAGGAAGAATGCCTTGAACCTGGAGAGTTGGGACCCATGGAATGGGTACCATGCAGTATGACTTCAAAGGGTCTGCATTTGCTCACCGAAACTCACCAATGCTATCAGCCTGAAGTGTCCAGCCTTATGTCTCAACCAGCTCTGGGTGTAGATGTGGTCAATCCCGGTTGCATCACATGCCCTGAGTGAATTATTTAAGAATTGCTCTCTATTTCACTGTCTTTGTGTTTTGTTTTTGAAATTTATTTTGATAATGGGATTTATCGGATTTTCACTGCTGCGTTTCGGCCGCTGTACACATGCTTGATTCTCTTACGGAGACATATATATCCATGGGTTTTAAGATTCTTCCTAGTCAGGTATATTCCTAGGCATTGAATATGTGGTGTTGGGTCCATTTCGTTGAGCAAGGAGTAGGTCTTGTGTATTACATATTTGGCTTATGGAAAGTTATCTGTTCTAATTTCAGTCTCTGGTTTTATGCAGCACCCTAAGGCACCTTTCCCCATAAGCAAGCACTAGTTGGTTTTCTAAATTTGAGACCCTGTTCTGTTTTGTATTTCAGTTCATGTTTAGTCAAGTTTACATTCCGTGTATTAGTGATATCTTATGATGTTTCTTTTTCTGTGTGACGTAGTTCACGTAGAATCACCGTACCTGCATCCACTCACTATGCCGCTACGGGCCTGATGACACAGATTTCATTGCTGAGTGATATTGCATTGTACGTACGTGCCACAACTTCTTTATCCATTTTTTGCTTTCTGGGATATTTACCTGATACTGTAGACGAGCTTCTTGTGAACACAGCCGTCCCAAATATTGGGGTGGCTGTCTGTTTTTGATTTTAATTTCCGTAAGCTATAGGACCATAAGTGCAAGTGCCATAGGCTGTGTTGCTTTGTTTCTTACGCGTTTCAGGAAACACCATACAATTCTCCAGGGTGGTTGTTCACAATTTACATCCTGCCAATCAGCATAACAAGGCTCCCTGTTCTCCATATCCTGTCCTACCTTTCTGGATTTTACACTTTTTTCAGAAGGCCCTTTTGCCCGAGGGGCATTGAGACTTCATTGTAGTGCAGATTTCCTTTACAGGCTTGCTTGGTTGGCCAAAAAGAGCATATGCGTTTTTTCCTGAATATATTCAGGAAAAAACGCATACGCTCTTTTTGGCCAAGTGCATCATTGTCAACGTTCTGCCCCTTTTCCTATGCTTTCAGGGCAATTCCAGTCTACCCCCTGCAATCGTTGTCCTGAAATTTTGCCCCGCTTTCAAGCCCCCTTCGCAGGCTTACTTCAATATATTTTTGGAGGATAGCTGTCATTTATAACTCTGCAGGTTTGTGAATTACAGTGCCCCTGAGCTCCTTTCTTCAACTCGCTTTCTTGTGAGCTGGGCACAAAACCGCAGGATTGCTTCAGGCCCTAATCTGTTTCCAGCAGGGCACACTGAGCCTTTGGTTAATTCCTCTTCCTGGTGGGAAATGAGCGTTACATTTGCCCGTGCAGACACCTATAGCTAGTCTCTCATTGGTTCTCCCTATTCCTGTTCATCTTGCACAGAAATTGCAAGCTGTGCCAAACAGGAGGTTAAAGGCACTGACTCTCCAAGCGGGGAGAGTGTTAGTAAAGCGTCTGGAATGGTGAACCCGAGGACCAGGATATGAAAACTGAGATGCATTTTAAATCTTTCCCAATCACACGGTGGACCATACTGTGGGTTTCTCATGCATGTTTTAGCTGGAGGAAGAATCCCTTGAACCTGAGGAGTTGGGACCCATGGAATAGGTACCATGCAGTATGACTTCAAATGGTCTGCATTTGCTCACCGAAACTCACCAATGCTATCAGCCTGAAGTGTCCAGCCTTATGTCTCAACCAGCTCTGGGTGTAGATGTGGTCAATCCCGGTTGCATCACATGCCCTGAGTGAATTATTTAAGAATTGCTCTCTATTTCACTGTCTTTGTGTTTTGTTTTCGAAATTTATTTTGATAATGGGATTTATCGGATTTTCACTGCTGCGTTTCGGCCGCTGTACACACGCTTGATTCTCTTACGGAGACATATATATCCATGGGTTTTAAGATTCTTCCTAGTCAGGTATATTCCTAGGCATTGAATATGTGGTGTTGGGTCAATTTCGTTGAACAAGGAGTAGGTCTTGTCTATTCCATATTTGGCTTATGGAAAGTTATCTGTGCTAATTTCAGTCTCTGGTTTTATGCAGCACCCCAAGGCACCTTTCCCCATAAGCAAGCACTAGTTGGTTTTCTGAATTTGAGACCCTGTTCTGTTTTGTAATTCAGTTCATTTGTAGTCAAGTTTTCATTCCGTGTATTAGTGATATCTTATGATGTTTCTTATTCTGTGTGACGTAATTCACATAGAATCACCGTACCAGCATCCACTTACTATGCCCCTACGGGCCTGATGACACAGATTTCATTGCTGAGTGATACTGCATTGCACGTACGTGCCACAATTTCTTTATGCATTTTTTGCTTTCTGGGATATTTACCTGGTACTGTAGACGAGCTTCTTGGGAACACAGCCGTCCCAAACTTTGGGGTGGCTCTCTGTTTTTGATTTTAATTTCCCTAAGTAATAGGACCATAAGTGCAATTGCCATAGGCTGTGTTGCTTTATTTCTTACGTGTTTCAGGAAACACCATACACTTCTCCAGGGTGGCTGTTGGCAATTTACATCCTGCCAATCAGCATAACAAGGCTCCCTGTTCTCCATATCCTGTCCTAACTTTCTGGATTTTACACTTTTTTCAGATGGCCCTTTTGCCCGGGGGGGCAGTGAGACTTCATTGTAGTGCAGATTTCCTTTACAGGCTTGCTTGGTTGGCCAAAAAGCGCGTATGCGTTTTTTCCTGAATATATATTTTTCCTGAATATATTCAGGAAAAAACGCATACGCCCTTTTTGGCCAAGTGCATCATTGTCGACGTTCTGCCTATTTTCCTATGCTTTCAGGGCAATTCCAGTCTACCCCCTGCAATCGTTTTCCTGAAATTCTGCCCCGCTTTCAAGTCCCCTTCGCAGGCTTACTTCAATATATTTTTGGAGGATAGCTGTCATTTATAACTCTGCAGGTTT
This sequence comes from Phocoena phocoena, assembly GCF_963924675.1. Lineage (NCBI taxonomy): Eukaryota > Metazoa > Chordata > Mammalia > Artiodactyla > Phocoenidae > Phocoena > Phocoena phocoena. Next base: position 38,938 of record NW_027077706.1, on the reverse strand, counting down.
GTGAATTACAGTGCCCCTGAGCTCCTTTCTTCAACTCGCTTTCTTGTGAGCTGGGCACAAAACCGCAGGATTGCTTCAGGCCCTAATCTGTTTCCAGCAGGGCACACTGAGCCTTTGGTTAATTCCTCTTCCTGGTGGGCAATGAGCGTTACATTTGCCCGTGCAGACACCTACAGCTAATCTCTCATTGGTTCTCCCTATTCCTCTTCATCTTGCACAGAAATTGCAAGCTGTGCCAAAGAGGAGGTTAAAGGCACTGACTCTCCAAGCGGGGGAGTGTTAGTAAAGCATCTGGAATGGTGAACCCGAGGACCAGGATACGAAAACTGAGAGGCATTATAAATCGTTTCCCAATCACACGGTGGACGATACTCTGGGTTTCCCATGCATGTTTTAGCTGGAGGAAGAATCCCTTGAACCTGGAGAGTTGGGACCCATGGAATGGGTACCATGCAGTATGACTTCAAAGGGTCTGCATTTGCTCACCGAAACTCACCAATGCTATCAGCCTGAAGTGTCCAGCCTTATGTCTCAACCAGCTCTGGGTTTAGATGTGGTCAATCCCGGTTGCATCACATGCCCTGAGTGAATTATTTAAGAATTGCTCTCTATTTCACTGTCTTTGTGTTTTGTTTTCGAAAATTATTTTGATAATGGGATTTATCGGATTTTCACTGCTGCGTTTCGGCCGCTGTACACACGCTTGATTCTCTTACGGAGACATATATGTCCATGGGTTTTAAGATTCTTCCTAGTCAGGTATATTCCTAGGCGTTGAATATGTGGTGTTGGGTCCATTTCGTTGAGCAAGGAGTAGGTCTTGTCTATTACATATTTGGCTTATGGAAAGTTATCTGTGCTAATTTCAGTCTCTGGTTTTATGCAGCACCCCAAGGCACCTTTCCCCATAAGCAAGCACTAGTTGGTTTTCTAAATTTGAGACCATGTTCTGTTTTGTAATTCAGTTCATGTGTAGTCAAGTTTACATTCCGTGTATTAGTGATATCTTATGATGTTTCTTTTTCTGTGTGACGTAGTTCACGTAGAATCACCGTACCTGCATCCACTCACTATGCCGCTACGGGCCTGATGACCCAGATTTCATTGCTGAGTGATATTGCATTGTACGTACGTGCCACAACTTCTTTATCCATTTTTTGCTTTCTGGGATATTTACCTGATACTGTAGACGAGCTTCTTGTGAACACAGCCGTCCCAAATATTGGGGTGGCTGTCTGTTTTTGATTTTAATTTCCGTAACCTATAGGACCATAAGTGGAAGTGCCATAGGCTGTGTTGCATTGTTTCTTACGTGTTTCAGGAAACACCATACACTTTTCCAGGGTGGCTGCTGGCAATTTACATCCTGCAAATCAGCATAACAAGGCTCCCTGTTCTCCATATCCTGTCCTACCTTTCTGGGTTTTACACTTTTTTCAGATGGCCCTTTTGCCAGGGGGGCAGTGAGACTTCATTGTAGTGCAGATTTCCTTTACAGGCTTGCTTGGTTGGCCAAAAAGGGCGTATGCGTTTTTTCCTGAATATATTCAGGAAAAAACGCATACGCACTTTTAGGCCAAGCGCATCATTGCCGACGTTGTGCCTCTTTTCCTATGCTTTCAGGGCAATTCCAGTCTACCCCCTGCAATCGTTTTCCTGAAATTCTGCCCCGCTTTCAAGTCACCTTCGCAGGCTTACTTCAATATATTTTTGGAGGATAGCTGTCATTTATAACTCTGCAGGTTTGTGAATTACAGTGCCCCTGAGCTCCTTTCTTCAACTCGCTTTCTTGTGAGCTGGGCACAAAACCGCAGGATTGCTTCAGGCCCTAATCTGTTTCCAGCAGGGCACACTGAGCCTTTGGTTAATTCCTCTTCCTGGTGGGCAATGAGCGTTACATTTGCCCGTGCAGACACCTACAGCTAATCTCTCATTGGTTCTCCCTATTCCTCTTCATCTTGCACAGAAATTGCAAGCTGTGCCAAAGAGGAGGTTAAAGGCACTGACTCTCCAAGCGGGGAGAGTGTTAGTAAAGCATCTGGTATGGTGAACCCGAGGACCAGGATACGAAAACTGAGATGCATTTTAAATCGTTTCCCAATCACACGGTGGACGATACTCTGGGTTTCCCATGCATGTTTTAGCTGGAGGAAGAATCCCTTTAACCTGGAGAGTTGGGACCCATGGAATGGGTACCATGCAGTATGACTTCAAAGGGTCTGCATTTGCTCACCGAAACTCACCAATGCTATCAGCCTGAAGTGTCCAGCCTTATGTCTCAACCAGCTCTGGGTGTAGATGTGGTCAATCCCGGTTGCATCACATGCCCTGAGTGAATTATTTAAGAATTGCTCTCTATTTCACTGTCTTTGTGTTTTGTTTTCGAAATTTAATTTGATAATGGGATTTATCGGATTTTCACTGCTGCGTTTCGGCCGCTGTACACACGCTTGATTCTCTTATGGAGACATATATATCCATGGGTTGTAAGATTCTTCCTAGTCAGGTATATCCCTAGGCGTTGAATATGTGGTGTTGGGTCCATTTCGTTGAGCAAGAAGTAGGCCTTGTCCATTACATATTTGGCTTATGGAAAGTTATCTGTGCTAATTTCAGTCTCTGGTTTTATGCAGCACCCCAAGGCACCTTTCCCCATAAGCAAGCACTAGTTGGTTTTCTAAATTTGAGACCCTGTTCTGTTTTGTAATTCAGTTCATGTGTAGTCAAATTTACATTCCGTGTGTTAGTGATATCTTATGATGTTTCTTTTTCTGTGTGACGTAGTTCACGTAGAATCACCGTACCTGCCTCCACTCACTATGCCGCTACGGGCCTGATGACACAGATTTCATTGCTGAGTGATATTGCATTGTACGTACGTGCCACAACTTCTTTATCCATATTTTGCTTTCTGGGATATTTACCTGATACTGTAGACGAGCTTCTTGTGAACACAGCCGTCCCAAATATTGGGGTGGCTGTCTGTTTTTGATTTTAATTTCCGTAAGCTATAAGACCATAAGTGGAAGTGCCATAGGCTGTGTTGCTTTGTTTCTTATGTGTTTCAGGAAACACCATACACTTCTCCAGGGTGGCTGCTGGCAATTTACATCCTGCCAATCAGCATAACAAGGCTCCCTGTTCTCCATATCCTGTCCTACCTTTCTGGATTTTACACTTTTTTCAGATGGCCCTTTTGCCCGGGGGGCAGTGAGACTTCATTGTAGTGCAGATTTCCTTTACAGGCTTGCTTGGTTGGCCAAAAAGGGCGTATGCGTTTTTTCCTGAATATATTCAGGAAAAAACGCATACGCCCTTTTTGGCCAAGTGTATCATTGTCGACGTTCTGCCTCTTTTCCTATGCTTTCAGGGCAATTCCAGTCTACCCCCTGCAATCGTTTTCCTGAAATTCTGCCCCGCTTTCAAGTCCCCTTCGCAGGCTTACTTCAATATATTTTTGGAGGATAGCTATCATTTATAACTCTGCAGGTTTGTGAATTACAGTGCCCCTGAGCTCCTTTCTTCAACTCGCTTTCTTGTGAGCTTGGCACAAAACCGCAGGATTGCTTCAGGCCCTAATCTGTTTCCGGCAGGGCACACTGAGCCTTTGGTTAATTCCTCTTCCTGGTGGGAAATGAGCGTTACATTTGCCCGTGCAGACACCTACAGCTAGTCTCTCATTGGTTCTCCCTATTCCTGTTCATCTTGCACAGAAATTGCAAGCTGTGCCAAAGAGGAGGTTAAAGGCACTGACTCTCCAAGCGGGGAGAGTGTTAGTAAAGCATCTGGAATGGTGAACCCGAGGACCAGGATACGAAAACTGAGATGCATTTTAAATCGTTTCCCAATCACATGGTGGACGATACTCTGGGTTTCCCATGCATGTTTTAGCTGGAGGAAGAATCCCTTGAACCTGGAGAGTTGGGACCCATGGAATGGGTACCATGCAGTATGACTTCAAAGGGTCTGCATTTGCTCACCGAAAGTCACCAATGCTATCAGCCTGAAGTGTCCAGCCTTATGTCTCAACCAGCTCTGGGTGTAGATGTGGTCAATCCCGGTTGCATCACATGCCCTGAGTGAATTATTTAAGAATTGCTCTCTATTTCACTGTCTTTGTGTTTTGTTTTCGAAATTTATTTTGATAATGGGATTTATCGGATTTTCACTGCTGCGTTTCGGCCGCTGTACACACGCTTGATTCTCTTATGGAGACATATATATCCATGGGTTTTAAGATTCTTCCTAGTCAGGTATATCCCTAGGCGTTGAATATGTGGTGTTGGGTCCATTTCGTTGAGCAAGAAGTAGGCCTTGTCTATTACATATTTGGCTTATGGAAAGTTATCTGTGCTAATTTCAGTCTCTGGTTTTATGCAGCACCCCAAGGCACCTTTCCTCATAAGCAAGCACTAGTTGGTTTTCTAAATTTGAGTCCCTGTTCTGTTTTCTAATTCAGTTCATGTGTAGTCAAATTTACATTCCGTGTATTAGTGATATCTTATGATGTTTCTTTTTCTGTGTGACGTAGTTCACGTAGAATCACCGTACCTGCCTCCACTCACTATGCCGCTACGGGCCTGATGACACAGATTTCATTGCTGAGTGATATTGCATTGTACGTACGTGCCACAAATTCTTTATCCATTTTTTGCTTTCTGGGATATTTACCTGATACTGTAGACGAGCTTCTTGTGAACACAGCCGTCCCAAATATTGGGGTGGCTGTCTGTTTTTGATTTTAATTTCCGTAAGCTATAGGACCATAAGTGGAAGTGCCATAGGCTGTGTTGCTTTGTTTCTTACGTGTTTCAGGAAACACCATACACTACTCCAGGGTGGCTGCTGGCAATTTACATCCTGCCAATCAGCATAACAAGGCTCCCTGTTCTCCATATCCTGTCCTACCTTTCTGGATTTTACACTTTTTTCAGATGGCCCTTTTGCCCGGGGGGCAGTGAGACTTCATTGTAGTGCAGATTTCCTTTACAGGCTTGCTTGGTTGGCCAAAAAGGGCGTATGCGTTTTTTCCTGAATATATTCAGGAAAAAACGCATACGCCCTTTTTGGCCAAGTGTATCATTGTCGACGTTCTGCCTCTTTTCCTATGCTTTCAGGGCAATTCCAGTCTACCCCCTGCAATCGTTTTCCTGAAATTCTGCCCCGCTTTCAAGTCCCCTTCGCAGGCTTACTTCAATATATTTTTGGAGGATAGCTGTCATTTATAACTCTGCAGGTTTGTGAATTACAGTGCCCCTGAGCTCCTTTCTTCAACTCGCTTTCTTGTGAGCTGGGCACAAAACCGCAGGATTGCTTCAGGCCCTAATCTGTTTCCGGCAGGGCACACTGAGCCTTTGGTTAATTCCTCTTCCTGGTGGGAAATGAGCGTTACATTTGCCCGTGCAGACACCTACAGCTAGTCTCTCATTGGTTCTCCCTATTCCTGTTCATCTTGCACAGAAATTGCAAGCTGTGCCAAAGAGGAGGTTAAAGGCACTGACTCTCCAAGCGGGGAGAGTGTTAGTAAAGCATCTGGAATGGTGAACCCGAGGACCAGGATACGAAAACTGAGATGCATTTTAAATCATTTCCCAATCACACGGTGGACGATACTCTGGGTTTCCCATGCATGTTTTAGCTGGAGGAAGAATCCCTTGAACCTGGAGAGTTGGGACCCATGGAATGGGTACCATGCAGTATGACTTCAAAGGGTCTGCATTTGCTCACCGAAACTCACCAATGCTATCAGCCTGAAGTGTCCAGCCTTATGTCTCAACCAGCTCTGGGTGTAGATGTGGTCAATCCCGGTTGCATCACATGCCCTGAGTGAATTATTTAAGAATTGCTCTCTATTTCACTGTCTTTGTGTTTTGTTTTCGAAATTTATTTTGATAATGGGATTTATCGGATTTTCACTGCTGCGTTTATGCCGCTGTACACACGCTTGATTCTCTTCTGGAGACATATATATCCATGGGTTTTAAGATTCTTCCTAGTCAGGTATATTCCTAGGCGTTGAATATGTGGTGTTGGGTCCATTTCATTGAGCAAGGAGTAGGTCTTGTCTATTACATATTTGGCTTATGGAAAGTTATCTGTGCTAATTTCAGTCTCTGGTTTTATGCAGCACCCGAAGGCACCTTTCCCCATAAGCAAGCACTAGTTGGTTTTCTAAATTTGAGACCCTGTTCTGTTTTGTAATTCAGTTCATGTGTAGTCAAGTTTACATTCCGTGTATTAGTGATATCTTATGATGTTTCTTTTTCTGTGTGACGTAGTTCACGTAGAATCACCGTACCTGCATCCACTCACTATGCCGCTACGGGCCTGATGACACAGATTTCATTGCTGAGTGATATTGCATTGCACGTACGTGCCACAACTTCTTTATCCATTTTTTGCTTTCTGGGATATTTACCTGATACTGTAGACAAGCTTCTTGTGAACACAGCCGTCCCAAATATTGGGGTGGCTGTCTGTTTTTGATTTTAATTTCCGTAAGCTATAGGACCATAAGTGGAAGTGCCATAGGCTGTGTTGCTTTGTTTCTTACGTGTTTCAGGAAACACCATACATTTCTCCAGGGTGGCTGCTGGCAATTTACATCCTGCCAATCAGCATAACAAGGCTCCCGGTTCTTCATATCCTGTCCTACCTTTCTGGATTTTACACTTTTTTCAGATGGCCCTTTTGCCCGGGGGCCAGTGAGACTTCATTGTAGTGCAGATTTCCTTTACAGGCTTGCTTGGTTGGCCAAAACGGGCGTATGCGTTTTTTCCTGAATATATTCAGGAAAAAACGCATACGCCCTTTTTGGCCAAGTGTATCATTGTCGACGTTCTGCCTCTTTTCCTATGCTTTCAGGGCAATTCCAGTCTACCCCCTGCAATCGTTTTCCTGAAATTCTGCCCCGCTTTCAAGTCCCCTTCGCAGGCTTACTTCAATATATTTTTGGAGGATAGCTGTCATTTATAACTCTGCAGGTTTGTGAATTACAGTGCCCCTGAGCTCCTTTCTTCAACTCGCTTTCTTGTGAGCTGGGCACAAAACCGCAGGATTGCTTCAGGCCCTAATCTGTTTCCGGCAGGGCACACTGAGCCTTTGGTTAATTCCTCTTCCTGGTGGGAAATGAGCGTTACATTTGCCCGTGCAGACACCTACAGCTAGTCTCTCATTGGTTCTCCCTATTCCTGTTCATCTTGCACAGAAATTGCAAGCTGTGCCAAAGAGGAGGTTAAAGGCACTGACTCTCCAAGCGGGGAGAGTGTTAGTAAAGCATCTGGAATGGTGAACCCGAGGACCAGGATACGAAACCTGAGATGCATTTTAAATCGTTTCCCAATCACACGGTGGACGATACTCTGGGTTTCCCATGCATGTTTTAGCTGGAGGAAGAATCCCTTGAACCTGGAGAGTTGGGACCCATGGAATGGGTACCATGCAGTATGACTTCAAAGGGTCTGCATTTGCTCACCGAAACTCACCAATGCTATCAGCCTGAAGTGTCCAGCCTTATGTCTCAACCAGCTCTGGGTGTAGATGTGGTCAATCCCGGTTGCATCACATGCCCTGAGTGAATTATTTAAGAATTGCTCTCTATTTCACTGTCTTTGTGTTTTGTTTTCGAAATTTATTTTGATAATGGGATTTATCGGATTTTCACTGCTGCGTTTATGCCGCTGTACACACGCTTGATTCTCTTCTGGAGACATATATATCCATGGGTTTTAAGATTCTTCCTAGTCAGGTATATTCCTAGGCGTTGAATATGTGGTGTTGGGTCCATTTCATTGAGCAAGGAGTAGGTCTTGTCTATTACATATTTGGCTTATGGAAAGTTATCTGTGCTAATTTCAGTCTCTGGTTTTATGCAGCACCCCAAGGCACCTTTCCCCATAAGCAAGCACTAGTTGGTTTTCTAAATTTGAGACCCTGTTCTGTTTTGTAATTCAGTTCATGTGTAGTCAAGTTTACATTCCGTGTATTAGTGATATCTTATGATGTTTCTTTTTCTGTGTGACGTAGTTCACGTAGAATCACCGTACCTGCATCCACTCACTATGCCGCTACGGGCCTGATGACACAGATTTCATTGCTGAGTGATATTGCATTGCACGTACGTGCCACAACTTCTTTATCCATTTTTTGCTTTCTGGGATATTTACCTGATACTGTAGACAAGCTTCTTGTGAACACAGCCGTCCCAAATATTGGGGTGGCTGTCTGTTTTTGATTTTAATTTCCGTAAGCTATAGGACCATAAGTGGAAGTGCCATAGGCTGTGTTGCTTTGTTTCTTACGTGTTTCAGGAAACACCATACATTTCTCCAGGGTGGCTGCTGGCAATTTACATCCTGCCAATCAGCATAACAAGGCTCCCGGTTCTTCATATCCTGTCCTACCTTTCTGGATTTTACACTTTTTTCAGATGGCCCTTTTGCCCGGGGGCCAGTGAGACTTCATTGTAGTGCAGATTTCCTTTACAGGCTTGCTTGGTTGGCCAAAAAGGGCGTATGCGTTTTTTCCTGAATATATTCAGGAAAAAACGCATACGCCCTTTTTGGCCAAGTGTATCATTGTCGACGTTCTGCCTCTTTTCCTATGCTTTCAGGGCAATTCCAGTCTACCCCCTGCAATCGTTTTCCTGAAATTCTGCCCCGCTTTCAAGTCCCCTTCGCAGGCTTACTTCAATATATTTTTGGAGGATAGCTGTCATTTATAACTCTGCAGGTTTGTGAATTACAGTGCCCCTGAGCTCCTTTCTTCAACTCGCTTTCTTGTGAGCTGGGCACAAAACCGCAGGATTGCTTCAGGCCCTAATCTGTTTCCGGCAGGGCACACTGAGCCTTTGGTTAATTCCTCTTCCTGGTGGGAAATGAGCGTTACATTTGCCCGTGCAGACACCTACAGCTAGTCTCTCATTGGTTCTCCCTATTCTTGTTCATCTTGCACAGAAATTGCAAGCTGTGCCAAAGAGGAGGTTAAAGGCACTGACTCTCCAAGCGGGGAGAGTGTTAGTAAAGCATCTGGAATGGTGAACCCGAGGACCAGGATACGAAAACTTAGATGCATTTTAAATCGTTTCCCAATCACATGGTGGATGATACTCTGGGTTTCCCATGCATGTTTTAGCTGGAGGAAGAATCCCTTGAACCTGGAGAGTTGGGACCCATGGAATGGGTACCATGCAGTATGACTTCAAAGGGTCTGCATTTGCTCACCGAAACTCACCAATGCTATCAGCCTGAAGTGTCCAGCCTTATGTCTCAACCAGCTCTGGGTGTAGATGTGGTCAATCCCGGTTGCATCACATGCCCTGAGTGAATTATTTAAGAATTGCTCTCTATTTCACTGTCTTTGTGTTTTGTTTTCGAAATTTATTTTGATAATGGGATTTATCGGATTTTCACTGCTGCGTTTCGGCCGCTGTACACACGCTTGATTCTCTTATGGAGACATATATATCCATGGGTTTTAAGATTCTTCCTAGTCAGGTATATCCCTAGGCGTTGAATATGTGGTGTTGGGTCCATTTCGTTGAGCAAGAAGTAGGCCTTGTCTATTACATATTTGGCTTATGGAAAGTTATCTGTGCTAATTTCAGTCTCTGGTTTTATGCAGCACCCCAAGGCACCTTTCCTCATAAGCAAGCACTAGTTGGTTTTCTAAATTTGAGACCCTGTTCTGTTTTGTAATTCAGTTCATGTGTAGTCAAATTTACATTCCGTGTATTAGTGATATCTTATGATGTTTCTTTTTCTGTGTGACGTAGTTCACGTAGAATCACCGTACCTGCATCCACTCACTATGCCGCTACGGGCCTGATGACACAGATTTCATTGCTGAGTGATATTGCATTGCACGTACGTGCCACAACTTCTTTATCCATTTTTTGCTTTCTGGGATATTTACCTGATACTGTAGACAAGCTTCTTGTGAACACAGCCGTCCCAAATATTGGGGTGGCTATCTGTTTTTGATTTTAATTTCCGTAAGCTATAGGACCATAAGTGGAAGTGCCATAGGCTGTGTTGCTTTGTTTCTTACGTGTTTCAGGAAACACCATACATTTCTCCAGGGTGGCTGCTGGCAATTTACATCCTGCCAATCAGCATAACAAGGCTCCCGGTTCTTCATATCCTGTCCTACCTTTCTGGATTTTACACTTTTTTCAGATGGCCCTTTTGCCCGGGGGCCAGTGAGACTTCATTGTAGTGCAGATTTCCTTTACAGGCTTGCTTGGTTGGCCAAAAAGGGCGTATGCGTTTTTTCCTGAATATATTCAGGAAAAAACGCATACGCCCTTTTTGGCCAAGTGTATCATTGTCGACGTTCTGCCTCTTTTCCTATGCTTTCAGGGCAATTCCAGTCTACCCCCTGCAATCGTTTTCCTGAAATTCTGCCCCGCTTTCAAGTCCCCTTCGCAGGCTTACTTCAATATATTTTTGGAGGATAGCTGTCATTTATAACTCTGCAGGTTTGTGAATTACAGTGCCCCTGAGCTCCTTTCTTCAACTCGCTTTCTTGTGAGCTGGGCACAAAACCGCAGGATTGCTTCAGGCCCTAATCTGTTTCCGGCAGGGCACACTGAGCCTTTGGTTAATTCCTCTTCCTGGTGGGAAAAGAGCGTTACATTTGCCCTTGCAGACACCTACAGCTAGTCTCTCATTGGTTCTCCCTATTCCTGTTCATCTTGCACAGAAATTGCAAGCTGTGCCAAAGAGGAGGTTAAAGGCACTGACTCTCCAAGCGGGGAGAGTGTTAGTAAAGCATCTGGAATGGTGAACCCGAGGACCAGGATACGAAAACTGAGATGCATTTTAAATCGTTTCCCAATCACACGGTGGACGATACTCTGGGTTTCCCATGCATGTTTTAGCTGGAGGAAGAATCCCTTGAACCTGGAGAGTTGGGACCCATGGAATGGGTACCATGCAGTATGACTTCAAAGGCTCTGCATTTGTTCACTGAAACTCACCAATGCTATCAGCCTGAAGTGTCCAGCCTTATGTCTCAATCAGCTCTAGGTGTAGATGTGGTCAATCCCGGTTGCATCACATGCCCTGAGTGAATTATTTAAGAATTGCTCTCTATTTCACTGTCTTTGTGTTTTGTTTTCGAAATTTATTTTGATAATGGGATTTATCGGATTTTCACTGCTGCGTTTCGGCCGCTGTACACACGCTTGATTCTCTTACGGAGACATATATATCCATGGGTTTTAAGATTCTTCCTAGTCAGGTATATTCGTAGGCGTTGAATATGTGGTGTTGGGTCCATTTCGTTGAGCAAGGAGTAGGTCTTGTCTATTACATATTTGGCTTATGGAAAGTTATCTGTGCTAATTTCAGTCTCTGGTTTTATGCAGCACCCCAAGGCACCTTTCCCCATAAGCAAGCACTAGTTCGTTTTCTAAATTTGAGACCCTGTTCTGTTTTGTAATTCAGTTCATGTGTAGTCAAGTTTACATTCCCTGTATTAGTGATATCTTATGATGTTTCTTTTTCTGTGTGACGTAGTTCACGTAGAATCACCGTACCTGCATCCACTCACTATGCCGCTACGGGCCTGATGACACAGATTTCATTGCTGAGTGATATTGCATTGTACGTACGTGCCACAACTTCTTTATCCATTTTTTGCTTTCTGGGATATTTACCTGATACTGTAGACGAGCTTCTTGTGAACACAGCCGTCCCAAATATTGGGGTGGCTGTCTGTTTTTGATTTTAATTTCCGTAAGCTATAGGACCATAAGTGGAAGTGCCATAGGCTGTGTTGCTTTGTTTCTTACGTGTTTCAGGAAACACCATACACTTCTCCAGGGTGGCTGCTGGCAATTTACATCCTGCCAAACAGCAAAACAAGGCTCCCTGTTCTCCATATCCTGTCCTACCTTTCTGAATTTTACACTTTTTTCAGATGGCCCTTTTGCCCCGGGGCAGTGAGACTTCATTGTAGTGCAGATTTCCTTTAGAGGCTTGCTTGGTTGGCCAAAAAGGGCGTATGCCTTTTTTCCTGAATATATTCAGGAAAAAAGGCATACGCCCTTTTTGGCCAAGTGCATCATTGTCGACGTTGTGCCTCTTTTCCTATGCTTTCAGGGCAATTCCAGTCTACCCCCTGCAATCGTTTTTCTGAAATTCTGCCCCGCTTTCAAGTCCCCTTCGCAGGCTTACTTCAATATATTTTTGGAGGATAGCTGTCATTTTTAACTCTGCAGGGTTGTGAATTACAGTGCCCCTGAGCTCCTTTCTTCAACTCGCTTTCTTGTGAGATGGGCACAAAACTGCAGGATTGCTTCAGGCCCTAATCTGTTTCCGGCAGGGCACACTGAGCCTTTGGTTAATTCCTCTTCCTGGTGGGAAATGAGCGTTACCTTTGCCCGTGCAGACACCTATAGCTAGTCTCTCATTGGTTCTCCCTATTCCTGTTCATCTTGCACAGAAATTGCAAGCAGTGCCAAACAGGAGGTTAAAGGCACTGACTCTCCAAGCGGGGAGAGTGTTAGTAAAGCATCTGGAATGGTGAACCCGAGGACCAGGATACGAAAACTGAGATGCATTTTAAATCGTTTCCCAATCACACGGTGGACGATACTCTGTGTTTCCCATGCATGTTTTAGCTGGAGGAAGAATCCCTTGAACCTGGAGAGTTGGGACCCATGGAATGGGTACCATGCAGTATGACTTCAAAGGGTCTGCATTTGCTCACCGAAACTCACCAATGTTATCAGCCTGAAGTGTCCAGCCTTATGTCTCAACCAGCTCTGGGTGTAGATGTGGTCAATCCCGGTTGCATCACATGCCCTGAGTGAATTATTTAAGAATTGCTCTCTATTTCACTGTCTTTGTGTTTTGTTTTCGAAATTTATTTTGATAATGGGATTTATCGGATTTTCACTGCTGCGTTTCGACCGCTGTACACACGCTTGATTCTCCTACAGAGACATATATATCCATGGGTTTTAAGATTCTTCCTAGTCAGGTATATACCAAGGCGTTGAATATGTGGTGTTGGGTCCATTTCGTTGAGCAAGGAGTAGGTCTTTTCTATTACATATTTGGCTTATGGAAAGATATCTGTGCTAATTTCAGTCTCTGGTTTTATGCAGCACCCTAAGGCACCGTTCCCCATAAGCAAGCAATAGTTGGTTTTCTAAATTTGAGACCCTGTTCTGTTTTGTAATTCAGTTCATGTGTAGTCAAGTTTACATTCCGTGTATTAGTGATATCTTATGATGTTTCTTTTTCTGTGTGACGTAGTTCACGTAGAATCACCGTACCTGCATCCACTCACTATGCCGCTACGGGCCTGATGACACAGATTTCATTGCTGAGTGATATTGCATTGTACGTACGTGCCACAACTTCTTTATCCATTTTTTGCTTTCTGGGATATTTACCTGATACTGTAGACGAGCTTCTTGTGAACACAGCCGTCCCAAATATTGGGGTGGCTGTCTGTTTTTGATTTTAATTTCCGTAAGCTATAGGACCATAAGTGGAAGTGCCATAGGCTGTGTTGCTTTGTTTCTTACGTGTTTCAGGAAACACCATACAATTCTCCAGGGTGGTTGTTCACAATTTACATCCTGCCAATCAGCATAACAAGGCTCCCTGTTCTCCATATCCTGTCCTAACTTTCTGGATTTTACACTTTTTTCAGATGGCCCTTTTGCCCGGGGGGCAGTGAGACTTCATTGTAGTGCAGATTTCCTTTACAGGCTTGCTTGGTTGGCCAAAAAGGGCGTATGCGTTTTTTCCTGAATATATTCAGGAAAAAACGCATATGCCTTTTTGGCCAAGTACATCATTGTCGACGTTCTGCCTCTTTTCCTATGCTTTCAAGGCAATTCCAGTTTACCCCCTGCAAACGTTTTCCTGAAATTCTGCCCCGATTTCAAGTCCCCTTCGCAGGCTTACTTCAATATATTTTTGGAGGATAGCTGTCATTTATAACTCTGCAGGTTTGTGAATTACAGTGCCCCTGAGCTCCTTTCTTCAACTCGCTTTCTTGTGAACTGGGCACAAAACCGCAGGATTGCTTCAGGCCCTAATCTGTTTCCAGCAGGGCACACTGAGCCTTTGTTGAATTCCTCTTCCTGGTGGGCAATGAGCGTTACATTTGCCCGTGCAGACACCTACAGCTAGTCTCTCATTGGTTCTCCCTATTCCTGTTCATCTTGCACAGAAATTGCAAGCTGTGCCAAAGAGGAGGTTAAAGGCACTGACTCTCCAAGCGGGGAGAGTGTTAGTAAAGCATCTGGAATGGTGAACCCGAGGACCAGGATACGAAAACTGAGATGTATTTTAAATCATTTCCCAATCACACAGTGGACGACACTCTGGGTTTCCCATGCATGTTTTAGCTGGAGGAAGAATGCCTTGAACCTGGAGAGTTGGGACCTATGGAATGGGTATCATGCAGTATGATTTCAAAGGGTCTGCATTTGCTCACCGAAACTCACCAATGCTATCAGCCTGAAGTGTCCAGCCTTATGTCTCAACCAGCTCTGGGTGTAGATGTGGACAATCCCGGTTGCATCACCTGCCCTGAGTGAATTATTTAAGAATTGCTCTCTATTTCACTGTATTTGTGTTTTGTTTTCGAAATTTATTTTGATAATTGGATTTATCGGATTTTCACTGCTGCGTTTCAGCCGCTGTACACACGCTTGATTCTCTTACGGAGACATATATATCCATGGGTTTTAAGATTCTTCCTAGTCAGGTATATTCTTAGGCGTTGAATATGTGGTGTTGAGTCCATTTCGTTGAGCAAGGAGTAGGTCTTGTCTATTACATATTTGGCTTATGGAATGTTATCTGTGCTAATTTCAGTCTCTGGTTTTATGCAGCACCCCAAGGCACCTTTCCCCATAAGCAAGCACTAGTTGGTTTTCTAAATTTGAGACCCTGTTCTGTTTTGTAATTCAGTTCATGTGTAGTCAAGTTTACATTCGGTGTATTAGTGATATCTTATGATGTTTCTTTTTCTGTGTGACGTAGTTCACGTAGAATCACCGTACCTGCATCCACTCACTATGCCGCTACGGGCCTGATGACACAGATTTCATTGCTGAGTGATATTGCATTGCACGTACGTGCCACAACTTCTTTATCCATTTTTTGCTTTCTGGGATATTTACCTGATACTGTAGACGAGCTTCTTGTGAACACAGCCGTCCCAAATATTGGGGTGGCTGTCTGTTTTTGATTTTAATTTCCGTAAGCTATAGGACCATAAGTGGAAGTGCCATAGGCTGTGTTGCTTTGTTTCTTACATGTTTCAGGAAACACCATACACTTCTCCAGTGTGGCTGCTGGCAATTTACATCCTGCCAATCAGCATAACAAGGCTCCCTTTTCTCCATATCCTGTCCTACCTTTCTGGATTTTACACTTTTTACAGATGGCCCTTTTGCCCGGGGGCCAGTTAGACTTCATTGTAGTGCAGATTTCCTTTACAGGCTTGCTTGGTTGGCCAAAAAGTGCGTATGCGTTTTTTCCTGAATATATTCAGGAAAAAACGCATACGCCCTTTTTGGCCAAGTGCATCATTGTCGACGTTGTGCCTCTTTTCCTATGCTTTCAGGGCAATTCCTCTCTACCCCCTGCAATCGTTTTCCTGAAATTCTGCCCCGCTTTCAAGTCCCGTTCGCAGGCTTACTTCAATATATTTTTGGAGGATAGCTGTCATTTATATCTCTGCAGGTTTGTGAATTACAGTGCCCCTGAGCTCCTTTCTTCAACTCGCTTTCTTGTGAGCTGGGCACAAAACCGCAGGATTGCTTCAGGCCCTAATCTGTTTCCGGCAGGGCACACTGAGCCTTTGTTTAATTCCTCTTCCTGGTGGGCAATGAGCGTTACATTTGCCCGTGCAGACACCTACAGCTAGTCTCTCATTGGTTCTCCCTATTCCTGTTCATCTTGCACAGAAATTGCAAGCTGTGCCAAAGAGGAGGTTAAAGGCACTGACTCTCCAAGCGGGGAGAGTGTTAGTAAAGCATCTGGAATGGTGAACCCGAGGACCAGGATACGGAAACTGAGATGCATTTTAAATCGTTTCCCAATCACCCGGGGGACGATACTCTGGGTTTCCCATGCATGCTTTAGCTGGAGGAAGAATCCCTTGAGCCTGGAGTGTTGGGACCCATGGAATGGGTACCATGCAGTATGACTTCAAAGGGTCTGCATTTGCTCACCGAAACTCACCAATGCTATCAGCCTGAAGTGTCCAGCCTTATGTCGGAACCAGCTCTGGGTGTAGATGTGGTCAATCCCAGTTGCATCACATGCCCTGAGTGAATTATTTAAGAATTGCTCTCTATTTCACTGTCTTTGTGTTTTGCTTTTGAAATTTATTTTGATAATGGGATTTATCGGATTTTCACTGCTGCGTTTATGCCGCTGTACACACGCTTGATTCTCTTATGGAGACATATATATCCATGGGTTTTAAGATTCTTCCTAGTCAGGTATATTCCTAGGCGTTGAATATGTGGTGTTGGGGCCATTTCATTGAGCAAGGAGTAGGTCTTGTCTATTACATATTTGGCTTATGGAAAGTTATCTGTGCTAATTTCAGTTTCTGGTTTTATGCAGCACCCCAAGGCACCTTACCCCATAAGCAAGCACTAGTTGGTTTTCTAAATTTGTGACCCTGTTCTGTTTTGTAATTCAGTTCATGTGTAGTCAAGTTTACATTCCGTGTATTAGTGATATCTTATGATGTTTCTTTTTCTGTGTGACGTAGTTCACGTAGAATCACCGTACCTGCATCCACTCACTATGCCCCTACGGGCCTGATGACACAGATTTCATTGCTGGGTGATATTGCATTGTACGTACGTGCCACAACTTCTTTATCCATTTTTTGCTTTCTGGGATATTTACCTGATACTGTAGACGAGCTTCTTTTGAACACAGCCGTCCCAAATATTGGGGTGGCTGTCTGTTTTTGATTTTAATTTCCGTAAGCTATAGGACCATAAGTGGAAGTGCCATAGGCTGTGTTGCTTTGTTTCTTACGTGTTTCAGGAAACACCATACACTTCTCCAGGGTGGCTGCTGGCAATTTACATCCTGCCAATCAGCATAACAAGGCTCCCTGTTCTCCATATCCTGTCCTACCTTTCTGGATTTTACACTTATTTCAGATGGCCCTTTTGCCCGGGGACTGTGAGACTTCATTGTAGTGCAGATTTCCTTTAGAGGCTTGCTTGGTTGGCCAAAAAGGGCGTATGCCTTTTTTCCTGAATATATTCAGGAAAAAACGCATACGCCCTTTTTGGCCAAGTGCATCATTGTCGACGTTGTGCCTCTTTTCCTATGGTTTTAGGGCAATTCCAGTCTACCCCCTGCAATCGTTTTCATGAAATTCTGCCCCGCTGTCAAGTCCCCTTCGCAGGCTTACTTCAATATATTTTTGGAGGATAGCTGTCATTTATAACTCTGCAGGTTTGTGAATTACAGTGCCCCTGAGCTCCTTTCTTCAACTCGCTTTCTTGTGAGCTGGGCACAAAACCGCAGGATTGCTTCAGGCCCTAATCTGTTTCCAGCAGGGTACACTGAGCCTTTGTTGAATTCCTCTTCCTGGTGGGCAATGAGCGTTACATTTGCCCGTGCAGACACCTACAGCTAGTCTCTCATTGGTTCTCCCTATTCCTGTTCATCTTGCACAGAAATTGCAAGCTGTGCCAAAGAGGAGGTTAAAGGCACTGACTCTCCAAGCGGGGAGAGTGTTAGTAAAGCATCTGGAATGGTGAACCCGAGGACCAGGATACGAAAACTGAGATGTATTTTAAATCATTTCCCAATCACACAGTGGACGATACTCTGGGTTTCCCATGCATGTTTTAGCTGGAGGAAGAATGCCTTGAACCTGGAGAGTTGGGACCGATGGAATGGGTATCATGCAGTATGACTTCAAAGGGTCTGCATTTGCTCACCGAAACTCACCAATGCTATCAGCCTGAACTGTCCAGCCTTATGTCTCAAACAGCTCTGGGTGTAGATGTGGACAATCCCGGTTGCATCACATGCCCTGAGTGAATTATTTAAGAATTGCTCTCTATTTCACTGTATTTATGTTTTGTTTTCGAAATTTATTTTGATAATTGGATTTATCGGATTTTCACTGCTGCGTTTCGGCCGCTGTACACACGCTTGATTCTCTTACGGAGACATATATATCCATGGGTTTTAAGATTCTTCCTAGTCAGGTATATTCTTAGGCGTTGAATATGTGGTGTTGGGTCCATTTCGTTGAGCAAGGAGTAGGTCTTGTCTATTACATATTTGGCTTATGGAATGTTATCTGTGCTAATTTCAGTCTCTGGTTTTATGCAGCACCCCAAGGCACCTTTCCCCATAAGCAAGCACTAGTTGGTTTTCTAAATTTGAGACCCTGTTCTGTTTTGTAATTCAGTTCATGTGTATTCAAGTTTACATTCCGTGTATTAGTGATATCTTATGATGTTTCTTTTTCTGTGTGACGTAGTTCACGTAGAATCACCGTACCTGCATCCACTTACTATGCCGCTACGGACCTGATGACACAGATATCATTGCTGAGTGATATTGCATTGCACGTACGTGCCACAACTTCTTTATCCATTTTTTGCTTTCTGGGATATTTACCTTGTACTGTACACGAGCTTCTTGGGAACACAGCCGTCCCAAATATTGGGGTGGCTGTCTGTTTTTGATTTTAATTTCCGTAAGCTATAGGACCATAAGTGGAAGTGCCATAGGCTGTGTTGCTTTGTTTCTTACATGTTTCAGGAAACACCATACACTTCTCCAGTGTGGCTGCTGGCAATTTACATCCTGCCAATCAGCATAACAAGGCTCCCTTTTCTCCATATCCTGTCCAACCTTTCTGGATTTTACACTTTTCTCAGATGGCCCTTTTGCCCGGGGGGCAGTGAGACTTCATTGTAGTGCAGATTTCCTTTACAGGCTTGCTTTCTTGGCCAAAAAGGGCGTATGCGTTTTTTCCTGAATATATTCAGGAAAAACGCATACGCCCTTTTTGGCCAAGTGCATCATTGTCGACGTTCTGCCTCTTTCCCTATGCTTTCAGGGCAATTCCAGTCTACCCCCTGCAATCGTTTTCCTGAAATTCTGCCCCGCTGTCAATTCACCTTCACAGGCTTACTTCAATATATTTTTGGAGGATAGCTGTCATTTATAACTCTGCAGGTTTGTGAATTACAGTGCCCCTGAGCTCCTTTCTTCAACTCGCTTTCTTGTGAGCTGGGCACAAAACCGCAGGATTGCTTCAGGCCTTAATCTGTTTCCGGCAGGGCATGCTGAGCCTTTGGATAATTCCTCTTCCTGTTGGGAAATGAGCGTTACATTTGCCCGTGCAGACACCTACAGCTAGTCTCTCATTGGTTCTCCCTATTCCTGTTCATCTTGCACAGAAATTGCAAGCTGTGCCAAACAGGAGGTTAAAGGCACTGACTCTCCAAGCGGGGACAGTGTTAGTAAAGTGTCTGGAATGGTGAACCCGAGGACCAGGATACGAAAACTGAGATGCATTTTAAATCGTTTCCCAATCACACGGTGGACGATACTCTGGGTTTCCCATGCATGTTTTAGCTGGAGGAAGAATCCCTTGAACCTGAAGAGTTGGGACCCATGGAATAGGTACCATGCAGTATGACTTCAAAGGGTCTGCATTTGCTCACTGAAACTCACCAATGCTATCAGCCTGAAGTGTCCAGCCTTATGTCTCAACCAGCTCTGGGTGTAGATGTGGTCAATCCCGGTTGCATCACATGCCCTGAGTGAATTATTTAAGAATTGCTCTCTATTTCACTGTCTTTGTGTTTTGTTTTCGAAATTTATTTTGATAATCGGATTTATCGGATTTTCACTGCTGCGTTTCCGCGGCTGTACACACGCTTGATTCTCTTACGGAGACATATATATCCATGGGTTTTAAGATTCTTCCTAGTCAGGTATATTCCTAGGCGTTGAATATATGCTGTTGAGTCCATTTCGTTGAGCAAGGAGTAGGTCTTTTCTATTACATATTTGGCTTATGGAATGTTATCTGTGCTAATTTCAGTCTCTGGTTTTATGCAGCACCCCAAGGCACCTTTCCCCATAAGCAAGCACTAGTTGGTTTTCTAAATTTGAGACCCTGTTCTGTTTTGTAATTCAGTTCATGTGTATTCAAGTTAACATTCCGTGTATTAGTGATATCTTATGATGTTTCTTTTTCCGTGTGACGTAGTTCACGTAGAATCACCGTACCTGCATCCACTCACTATGCTGCTACGGGCCTGATGACACAGATTTCATTGCTGAGTGATACTGCATTGCCCGTACGTGCCACAACTTCTTTATCCATTTTTTGCTTTCTGGGATATTTACCTGATACTGTAGACGAGCTTCTTGTGAACACAGCCGTCCCAAATATTGGGGTGGCTGTCTGTTTTTGATTTTAATTTCCGTAAGCTATAGGACCATAAGTGCAAGTGCCATAGGCTGTGTTGCTTTCTTTCTTATGTGTTTCAGGAAACACCATACACTTCTCCAGGGTGGCTGCTGGCAATTTACATCCTGCCAATCAGCATAACAAGGCTCCCTGTTCTCCATATCCTGTCCTAACTTTCTGGATTTTACACTTTTTTCAGATGGCCCTTTTGCCCGGGGGGCAGTGAGATTTCATTGTAGTGCAGATTTCCTTTACAGGCTTGCTTGGTTGGCCAAAAAGGGCGTATGCGTTTTTTCCTGAATATATTCAGGAAAAAACGCATACGCCCTTTTTGGCCAAGTGCATCATTGTCGACGTTGTGCTTCTTTTCCTATGCTTTCAGGGCAATTCCAGTCTACCCCCTGCAATCGTTTTCCTGAAATTCTGCCCCGCTTTCAAGTCCCCTTCGCAGGCTTACTTCAATATACTTTTGGAAGATAGCTGTCATTTATAACTCTGCAGGTTTGTGAAATACAGTGCCCCTGAGCTCCTTTCTTCAACTCGCTTTCTTGTGAGCTGGGCACAAAACCACAGGATTGCTTCAGGCCCTAATCTGTTTCCAGCAGGACACACTGAGCCTTTTTTTTAATTCCTCTTCCTGGGGGGCAATGAGCGTTATATTTGCCCGTGCAGACACCTACAGCTAGTCTCTCATTGGTTCTCCCTATTCCTCTTCATCTTGCACAGAAATTGCAAGCTGTGCCAAACAGGAGTTTAAAGGCACTGACTCTCCAAGCAGGGAGAGTGTTAGTAAAGCATCTGGAATGGTGAACCCGAGGACCAGGATACGAATACTGAGATGCATTTTAAATCGTTTCCCAATCACACGGTGGACGATACTCTGGGTTTCCCATGCATGTTTTAGCTGGAGGAAGAATCACTTGAACCTGGAGCGTTGGGACCCATGGAATGGGTACCATGCAGTATGATTTCAAAGGGTCTGCATTTGCTCACCGAAACTCACCAATGCTATCAGCCTGAAGTGTCCAGCCTTATGTCTCAACCAGCTCTGGGTGTAGATGTGGTCAATCCCGGTTGCATCACATGCCCTGAGTGAATTATTTAAGAATTGCTCTCTATTTCACTGTCTTTGTGTTTTGTTTTCGAAATTTATTTTGATAATGGGATTTATCGGATTTTCACTGCTGCGTTTCGGCCGCTGTACACACGTTTGATTCTCTTACAGAGACATATATATCCATGGGTTTTAAGATTCTTCCTAGTCAGGTATATTCCTAGGCGTTGAATATGTGGTGTTGGGTCCATTTCGTTGAGCAAGGAGTAGGTCTTGTCTATTACATATTTGGCTTATGGAAAGTTATCTGTGCTAATTTCAGTCTCTGGTTTTATGCAGCACCCCAAGGCACCTTTTCCCATAAGCAAGCACTAGTTGGTTTTCTAAATTTGAGACCCTGTTCTGTTTTGTAATTCAGGTCATGTGTACTCAAGTTTACATTCCGTGTATTAGTGATATCTTATGATGTTTCTTTTTCTGTGTGACGTAGTTCACGTAGAATCACCGTACCTGCATCCACTCACTATGCCGCTACGGGCCTGATGACACAGATTTCATTGCTGAGTGATATTGCATTGTACGTACGTGCCACAAATTCTTTATCCATTTTTTGCTTTCTGGGATATTTACCTGATACTGTAGACGAGCTTCTTGTGAACACAGCCGTCCCAAATATTGGGGTGGCTGTCTGTTTTTGATTTTAATTTCCGTAAACTATAGGACCATAAGTGGAAGTGCCATAGGCTGTGTTGCTTTGTTTCTTACGTGTTTCAGGAAACACCATACACTTCTCCAGGGTGGCTGCTGGCAATTTACATCCTGCCAATCAGCATAACAAGGCTCCCTGTTCTCCATACCCTGTCCTACCTTTCTGGATTTTACACTTTTTTCAGATGGCCCTTTTGCCCGGGGGGCAGTGAGACTTCATTGTAGTGCAGATTTCCTTTACAGGCTTGCTTGGTTGGCCAAAAAGGGCGTATGCGTTTTTTCCTGAATATATTCAGGAAAAAACGCATACGCCCTTTTTGGCCAAGTGCATCATTGTCGACGTTCTGCCTGTTTTCCTATGCTTTCAGGGCAATTCCAGTCTACCCCCTGCAATCGTTTTCCTGAAATTCTGCCCCGCTTTCAAGTCCCCTTCGCAGGCTTACTTCAATATATATTTGGAGGGTAGCTGTCATTTTAACTCTAGAGGTTTGTGAATTACAGTGCCCGTGAGCTCCTTTCTTCAACTCGCTTTCTTGTGAGCTCGGCACAAAACCGCAGGATTGCTTCAGGCCCTAATCTGTTTTCAGCAGGGCACGCTGAGCCTTTTTTAATTCCTCTTCCTGGTCGGCAGTGAGCGTTACATTTGCCCGTGCAGACACCTACAGCTAGTCTCTCATTGGTTCTCCCTATTCCTCTTCATCTTGCACAGAAATTGCAAGCTGTGCCAAAGAGGAGGTTAAAGGCACTGACTCTCCAAGCGGGGACAGTGTTAGTAAAGCATCTGGAATGGTGAACCCGAGGACCAGGATACGAAAACTGAGATGCATTTTAAATCGTTTCCCAATCACACGGTGGACGATAATCTGGGTTTCCCATGCATGTTTTAGCTGGAGGAAGAATGCCTTGAACCTGGAGAGTTGGGACCCATGGAATGGGTACCATGAAGTATGAGTTCAAAGGGTCTGCATTTGCTCACCGAAACTCACCAATGCTATCAGCCTGAAGTGTCCAGCCTTATGTCTCAACCAGCTCTGGGTGTAGATGTGGTAAATCCCGGTTGCATCACATGCCCTGAGTGAATTATTTAAGAATTGCTCTCTATTTCACTGTCTTTGTGTTTTGTTTTCGAAAGTTATTTTGATAATGGGATTTATCGGATTTTCACTGCTGCGTTTTGGCCGCTGTACACACGCTTGATTCTCTTATGGAGACATATATATCCATGGGTTTTAAGATTCTTCCTAGTCAGGTATATTCCTAGGCGTTGAATATGTGGTGTTGGGTCCATTTCATTGAGCAAGGAGTAGGTCTTGTCTATTACATATTTGGCTTATGGAAAGTTATCTGTGCTCATTTCAGTCTCTGGTTTTATGCAGCACCCCAAGGCACCTTTTCCCATAAGCAAGCACTAGTTGGTTTTCTAAATTTGAGACCCTGTTCTGTTTTGTAATTCAGGTCATGTGTACTCAAGTTTACATTCCGTGTATTAGTGATATCTTATGATGTTTCTTTTTCTGTGTGACGTAGTTCACGTAGAATCACCGTACCTGCATCCACTCACTATGCCGCTACGGGCCTGATGACACAGATTTCATTGCTGAGTGATATTGCATTGTACGTACGTGCCACAACTTCTTTATCCATTTTTTGCTTTCTGGGATATTTACCTGATACTGTAGACGAGCTTCTTGTGAACACAGCCGTCCCAAATATTGGGGTGGCTGTCTGTTTTTGATTTTAATTTCCGTAAGCAATAGGACCATAAGTGGAAGTGCCATAGGCTGTGTTGCTTTGTTTCTTACGTGTTTCAGGAAACACCATACACTTCTCCAGGGTGGCTGCTGGCAATTTACATCCTGCCAATCAGCATAAAAAGGCTCCCTGTTCTCCATATCCTGTCCTACCTTTCTGGATTTTACACTTTTTTCAGATGGCCCTTTTGCCCGGGGGGCAGTGAGACTTCATTGTAGTGCAGATTTCCTTTACAGGCTTGCTTGGTTGGCCAAAAATGGCGTATGCGTTTTTTCCTGAATATATTCAGGAAAAAACGCATACGCCCTTTTTGGCCAAGTGCATCATTGTCGACGTTCTGCCCCTTTTCCTATGCTTTCAGGGCAATTCCAGTCTACCCCCTGCAATCGTTTTCCTGAAATTCTGCCCCGCTTTCAAGTCCCCTTTGCAGGCTTACTTCAATATATTTTTGGAGGGTAGCTGTCATTTTAACTCTAGAGGTTTGTGAATTACAGTGCCCCTGAGCTCCTTTCTTCAACTCGCTTTCTTGTGAGCTGGGCACAAAACCGCAGGATTGCTTCAGGCCCTAATCTGTTTTCAGCAGGGCACGCTGAGCCTTTGTTTAATTCCTCTTCCTGGTGGGAAATGAGCGTTACATTTGCCCGTGCAGACACCTACAGCTAGTCTCTCATTGGTTCTCCCTATTCCTGTTCATCTTGCACAGAAATTGCAAGCTGTGCCAAAGAGGAGGTTAAAGGCACTGACTCTCCAAGCGGGGAGAGTGTTAGTAAAGCATCTGGAATGGTGAACCCGAGGACCAGGATACGAAAACTGAGATGCATTTTAAATCGTTTCCCAATCACACGGTGGACGATACTCTGGGTTTCCCATGCATGTTTTAGCTGGAGGAAGAATGCCTTGAACCTGGAGAGTTGGGATCCATGGAATGGGTACCATGCAGTATGACTTCAAAGGGTCTGCATTTGCTCACCGAAACTCACCAATGCTATCAGCCTGAAGTGTCCAGCCTTATGTCTCAACCAGCTCTGGGTGTAGATGTGGTCAATCCCGGTTGCATCACATGCCCTGAGTGAATTATTTAAGAATTGCTCTCTATTTCAACTGTCTTTGTGTTTTGTTTTCGAAATTTATTTTGATAATGGGATTTATCGGATTTTCACTGCTGCGTTTCGGCCGCTGTACACACGCTTGATTCTCTTACGGAGACATATATATCCATGGGTTTTAAGATTCTTCCTAGTCAGGTATATTCCTAGGCGTTGAATATGTGGTGTTGGGTCCATTTCGTTGAGCAAGGAGTAGGTCTTGTCTATTACATATTTGGCTTATGGAAAGTTATCTGTGCTAATTTCAGTCTCTGGTTTTATGCAGCACCCCAAGGCACCTTTCCCCATAAGCAAGCACTAGTTGGTTTTCTAAATTTGAGACCCTGTTCTGTTTTGTAATTCAGTTCATGTGTACTCAAGTTTACATTCCGTGTATTAGTGATATCTTATGATGTTTCTTTTTCTGTGTGACGTAGTTCACGTAGAATCACCGTACCTGCATCCACTCACTATGCCGCTACGGGCCTGATGACACAGATTTCATTGCTGAGTGATATTGCATTGTACGTACGTGCCACAACTTCTTTATCCATTTTTTGCTTTCTGGGATATTTACCTGGTACTGTAGACGAGCTTCTTGGGAAAACAGCCGTCCCAAACTTTGGGGTGGCTCTCTGTTTTTGATTTTAATTTCCCTAAGGAATAGGACCATAAGTGCAATTGCCATAGGCTGTGTTGCTTTATTTCTTACGTGTTTCAGGAAACACCATACACTTCTCCAGGGTGGCTGTTGGCAATTTACATCCTGCCAATCAGCATAACAAGGCTCCCTGTTCTCCATATCGTGTCCTACCTTTCTGGATTTTACACTTTATTCAGATGGCCCTTTTGCCCGTGGGGCAGTGAGATTTCATTGTAGTGCAGATTTCCTTTACAGGCTTGCTTGGTTGGCCAAAAAGGGCGTATGCGTTTTTTCCTGAATATATTCAGGAAAAAACGCATACGCCCTTTTTGGCCAAGTGCATCATTGTCGACGTTCTGCCTATTTTCCTATGCTTTCAGGGCAGTTCCAGTCTACCCCCTGCAATCGTTTTCCTGAAATTCTGCCCCGCTTTCAAGTCCCCTTCGCAGGCTTACTTCAATATATTTTTGGAGGATAGCTGTCATTTATAACTCTGCAGGTTTGTGAATTACAGTGCCCCTGAGCTCCTTTCTTCAACTCGCTTTCTTGTGAGCTGGGCACAAAACAGCAGGATTGCTTCAGGCCCTAATCTGTTTCCGGCAGGGCACGCTGAGCCTTTGTTTAATTCCTCTTCCTGATGGGCAATGAGCGTTACATTTGCCCGTGCAGACACCTACAGCTAGTCTCTCATTGGTTCTCCCTATTCCTGTTCATCTTGCACAGAAATTGCAAGCTGTGCCAAACAGGAGGTTAAAGGCACTGACTCTCCAATCAGGGAGAGTGTTAGTAAAGCATCTGGAATGGTGAACCCGAGGACCATGATACGAAAACTGAGATGCATTTTAAATCGTTTCCCAATCACACGGTGGACCATACTGTGAGTTTCCCATGCATGTTTTAGCTGGAGGAAGAATCCCTTGAACCTGAAGAGTTGGGACCCATGGAATATGTACCATGCAGTATGACTTCAAAGGGTCTGCATTTGCTCACTGAAACTCACCAATGCTATCAGCCTGAAGTGTCCAGCCTTATGTCTCAACCAGCTCTGGGTGTAGATGTGGTCAATCCCGGTTGCATCACATGCCCTGAGTGAATTATTTAAGAATTGCTCTCTATTTCACTGTCTTTGTGTTTTGTTTTCGAAATTTATTTTGATAATGGGATTTATCGGATTTTCACTGCTGCGTATCGGCCGCTGTACACACGCTTGATTCTCTTTCGGAGACATATATATCCATGGGTTTTAAGATTCTTCCTACTCAGGTATATTCCTAGGCGTTGAATATGTGGTGTTGGGTCCATTTCGTTGAGCAAGGAGTAGGTCTTGTCTATTACATATTTGGCTTATGGAATGTTATCTGTGCTAATTTCAGTCTCTGGTGTTATGCAGCACCCCAAGGCACCTTTCCCCATAAGCAAGCACTAGTTGGTTTTCTAAATTTGAGACCCTGTTCTGTTTTGTAATTCAGTTTATGTGTAGTCAAGTTTACATTCCGTGTATTAGTGATATCTTATGATGTTTCTTTTTCTGTGTGACGTAGTTCACGTAGAATCACCGTACCTGCATCCACTCACTATGCCGCTACGGGCATGATGACACAGATTTCATTGCTGAGTGATATTGCATTGTACGTACGTGCCACAACTTCTTTATCCATTTTTTGCTTTCTGGGATATTTACCTGGGACTGTAGACGAGCTTCTTGGGAACACATCCGTCCCAAACTTTGGGGTGGCTCTCTGTTTTTGATTTTAATTTTCCTAAGGAATAGGACCATAAGTGCAATTGCCATAGGCTGTGTTGCTTTATTTCTTACGTGTTTCAGGAAACACCATACACTTCTCCAGGGTGGCTGTTGGCAATTTACATCCTGCCAATCAGCATAACAAGGCTCCCTGTTCTCCATATCCTGTCCTACCTTTCTGGATTTTACACTTTTTTCAGATGGCCCTCTTGCCCGGGGGGCAGTGAGACTTCATTGTAGTGCAGATTTCCTTTACAGGCTTGCTTGGTTGGCCAAAAAGGGCATATGCGTTTTTTCCTGAATATATTCAGGAAAAAACGCATACGCCCTTTTTGGCCATGTGCATCATTGTCGACGTTCTGCCTCTTTTCCTATGCTTTCAGGGCAATTCCAGTCTACCCCCTGCAATCGTTTTCCTGAAATTCTGCCCCGCCTTCAAGTCCCCTTCGCAGGCTTACTTCAATATACTTTTGGAAGATAGCTGTCATTTCTAACTCTGCAGGTTTGTGAATTACAGTGCCCCTGAGCTCCTTTCTTCAACTCGCTTTCTTGTGAGCTGGGCACAAAACCGCAGGATTGCTTCAGGCCCTAATCTGTTTCCAGCAGGGCACACTGAGCCTTTGTTTAATTCCTCTTCCTGGTGGGCAATGAGCGTTACATTTGCCCGTGCAGACACCTACAGCTAGTCTCTCATTGGTTCTCCCTATTCCTGTTCATCTTGCACAGAAATTGCAAGCTGTGCCGAAGAGGAGGTTAAAGGCACTGACTCTCCAAGCGGGGAGAGAGTTAGTAAAGCATCTGGAATGGTGAACCCGAGGACCAGGATACGAAAACTGAGATGCATTTTAAATCGTTTCCCAATCACACGGTGGACGATACTCTGGGTTTCCCATGCATGTTTTAGCTGGAGGAAGAATCCCTTGAACCTGGAGAGTTGGGACCCACGGAATGGGTACCATGGAGTATGACTTCAAAGGGTCTGCATTTGCTCACCGAAACTCACCAATGCTATCAGCCTGAAGTGTCCAGCTTTATGTCTCAACCAGCTCTGGGTGTAGATGTGGTCAATCCCAGTTGCATCACATGCCCAGAGTGAATTGTTTAAGATTTGCTCTCTATTTCACTGTCTTTGTGTTTTGTTTTTGAAATTTATTTTGATAATGGGATTTATTGGATTTTCACTGCTGCGTTTATGCCACTGTACACACGCTTGATTCTCTTACGGAGACGTATATATCCATGGGTTTTAAGATTCTTCCTAGTCAGGTATATTCCTAGGCGTTGAATATGTGGTGTTGAGTCCATTTCTTTGAGCAAGGAGTAGGTCTTGTCTATTACATATTTGGCTTATGGAAAGTTATCTGTGCTAATTTCAGTCTCTGGTTTTATGCAACATCCCAACGCACATTTCCCCATAAGCAAGCACTAGTTGGTTTTCAAAATTTGAGACCCTGTTCTGTTTTGTAATTCAGTTCATGTGTAGTTAAATTTACATTCCGTGTATTAGTGATATCTTATGATGTTATTTTTCTGTGTGACGTACTTCACGTAGATCACCGTACCTGCATCCGCTCACTATGCCGCTACGGGCCTGATGACACAGATTTCATTGCTGAGTGATATTGCATTGCAAGTACGTGCCACAACTTCTTTATCCATTTTTTGCTTTCTGGGATATTTACCTGGTACTGTAGACGAGCTTCTTGGGAACACAGCCGTCCCAAACTTTGGGGTGGATCTCTGTTTTTGATTTTAATTTCCCTAAGCAAGAATACCATAAGTGCAATTGCCATAGGCTGTGTTCCTTTATTTCTACGTGTTTCAGGAAACACCATACACTTATCCAGGGTGGCTGTTGGCAATTTACATCCTCCCAATCAGCATAACAAGGATCCCTGTTCTCCATATCCTGTCCTACCTTTCTTTATTTTACACTTTATTCAGATGGCCCTTTTGCCAGGGGGGCAGTGAGACTTCATTGTAGTGCAGATTTCTTTACAGGCTTGCTTGGTTGGCCAAAAAGTGCATATGCGTTTTTTCCTGAATATATTCAGGAAAAAACGCATACGCCCTTTTTGGCCAAGTGCATCATTGTCCACGTTCTGCCTCTTTTCCTATGCTTTCAGGGCAATTCCAGTCTACCCGCTGCAATGGTTTTCCTGAAACTCTGCCCCGATTTCAAGTCCCCTTCGCAGGCTTACTTCAATATATTTTTGGAGGATAGCTGTCATTTATAACTCTGCAGGTTTGTGAATTACAGTGCCCCTGAGCTCCTTTCTTCAACTCGCTTTCTTGTGAGCTAGGCACAAAACCGCAGGATTGCTTCAGGCCCTAATCTGTTTCCGGCAGGGCACGCTGAGCCTTTGGTTAATTCCTCTTCCTGGTGGGAAATGAGCACTACAATTGCCCGTGCAGACACCTATAGCTAGTCTCTCATTGGTTCTCCCTATTCCTGTTCATCTTGCACAGAAATTGCAAGCTGTGCCAAAGAGGAGGTTAAAGGCACTGACTCTCCAAGCGGGGAGAGTGTTAGTAAAGCATCTGGAATGGTGAACCCGAGGACCAGGATACGAAAACTGAGATGCATTTTAAATCGTTTCCCAATCACACGGTGGACGATACTCTGGGTTTCCCATGCATGTTTTAGCTGGAGGAAGAATCACTTGAACCTGGAGAGTTGGGACCCATGGAATGGGTACCATGCAGTATGACTTCAAAGAGTCTGCATTTGCTCACCGAAACTCACCAATGCTATCAGCCTGAAGTGTCCATCCTTATGTCTCAACCAGCTCTGGGTGTAGATGTGGTCAATCCCGGTTGCATCACATGCCCTGAGTGAATTATTTAAGAATTGCTCTCTATTTCACTGTCTTTGTGTTTGGTTTTCGAAAGTTATTTTGATAATGGGATTTATCGGATTTTCACTGCTGCGTTTCGGCCGCTGTACACACGCTTGATTCTCTTATGGAGACATATATATCCATGGGTTTTAAAATTCTTCCTAGTCAAGTATATTCGTAGGCGTTGAATATGTGGTGTTGGGTCCATTTCGCTGAGCAAGGAGTAGGTCTTGTCTATTACATATTTGGCTTATGGAATGTTATCTGTGCTAATTTCAGTCTCTGGTGTTATGCAGCACCCCAAGGCACCTTTCCCGATAAGCAAGCACTAGTTGGTTTTCTAAATTTGAGACCCTGTTCTGTTTTGTAATTCAGTTCATGTGTAGTCAAGTTTACATTCCGTGTATTAGTGATATCTTATGATGTTTCTTTTTCTGTGTGACGTAGTTCACGTAGAATCACCGTACCTGCATCCACTCACTATGCCGCTACGGGCCTGATGACACAGATTTCATTGCTGAGTGATATTGCATTGTACGTACGTGCCACAACTTCTTTATCCATTTTTTGCTTTCTGGGATATTTACCTGATTCTGTAGACGAGCTTCTTGTGAACACAGCCGTCCCAAATATTGGGGTGGCCGTCTGTTTTTGATTTTAATTTCCGTAAGCTATAGGACCATAAGTGGAAGTGCCATAGGCTGTGTTGCTTTGTTTCTTACGTGTTTCAGGAAACACCATACACTTCTCCAGGGTGGCTGCTGGCAATTTACATCCTGCCAATCAGCATAACAAGGCTCCCTGTTCTCCATATCCTGTCCTACCTTTCTGGATTTTACACTTTTTTCAGATGGCCCTTTTGCCCGGGGGGCAGTGAGACTTCATTGTAGTGCAGATTTCCTTTACAGGCTTGCTTGGTTGGCCAAAAAGGGCGTATGCGTTTTTTCCTGAATATATTCAGGAGAAAACGCATACGTCCTTTTTGGCCAAGTGCATCATTGTCGACATTGTGCCTCTTTCCTATGCTTTCAGGGCAATTCCAGTCTACCCCCTGCAATCGTTTTCCTGAAATTCTGCCCCGCTTTCAAGTCCCCTTCGCAGGCTTACTTAAATATACTTTTGGAAGATAGTTGTCATTTATAACTCTGCAGGTTTGTGAATTACAGTGCCCCTGAGCTCCTTTCTTCAACTCACTTTCTTGTGAGCTGGGCACAAAACCGCAGGTCTGCTTAAGGCACTAATCTGTTTCCGGCAGGGCACGCTGAGCCTTTGGTTAATTCCTCTTCCTGGTGGGCAATGAGCGTTACATTTGCCCGTGCAGACACCTACAGCTAGTCTCTCATTGGTTCTCCCTATTCCTGTTCATCTTGCACAGAAATTGCAAGCTGTGCCAAACAGGAGGTTAAAGGCACTGACTCTCCAATCAGGGAGAGTGTTAGTAAAGCATCTGGAATGGTGAACCCGAGGACCAGGATACGAAAACTGAGATCCATTTTAAATCGTTTCCCAATCACACGGTGGACCATACTGTGAGTTTCCCATGCATGTTTTAGCTGGAGGAAGAATCCCTTGAACCTGAAGAGTTGGGACCCATGGAATAGGTACCATGCAGTATGACTTCAAAGGGTCTGCATTTGCTCACCGAAACTCACCAATGCTATCAGCCTGAAGTGTCCAGCCTTATGTCTAAACCAGCTCTGGGTGTAGATGTGGTCAATCCCGGTTGCATCACATGCCCTGAGTGAATTATTTAAGAATTGCTCTCTATTTCACTGTCTTTGTGTTTTGTTTTCGAAATTTATTTTGATAATGGGATTTATCGGATTTTCACTGCTGCGTATCGGCCGCTGTACACACGCTTGATTCTCTTACGGAGACATATATATCCATGGGTTTTAAGATTATTCCTAGTCAGGTATATTACTAGGCGTTGAATATGTGGTGTTGGGTCCATTTCGTTGAGCAAGGAGTAGGTCTTGTCTATTACATATTTGGCTTATGGAATGTTATCTGTGCTAATTTCAGTCTCTGGTGTTATGCAGCACCCCAAGGCACCTTTCCCCATAAGCAAGCACTAGTTGGTTTTCTAAATTTGAGACCCTGTTCTGTTTTGTAATTCAGTTCATGTGTAGTCAAGTTTACATTCCGTGTATTAGTGATATCTTATGATGTTTCTTTTTCTGTGTGACGTAGTTCACGTAGAATCACCGTACCTGCATCCACTCACTATGCCGCTACGGGCCTGATGACACAGATTTCATTGCTGAGTGATATTGCATTGCACGTACGTGCCACAACTTCTTTATCCATTTTTTGCTTTCTGGGATATTTACCTGGGACTGTAGACGAGCTTCTTGGGAACACAGCCGTCCCAAACTTTGGGGTGGCTCTCTGTTATTGATTTTAATTTCCCTAAAGAATAGGACCATAAGTGCAATTGCCATAGGCTGTGTTGCTTTGTTTCTTACGTGTTTCAGGAAACACCATACACTTCTCCAGGGTGGCTGTTGGCAATTTACATCCTGCCAATCAGCATAACAAGGCTCGCTGTTCTCCATATCCTGTCCTACCTTTCTGGATTTTACACTTTTTTCAGATGGCCCTCTTGCCCGGGGGGCAGTGAGACTTCATTGTAGTGCAGATTTCCTTTACAGGCTTGCTTGGTTGGCCAAAAAGGGCGTATGCGTTTTTTCCTGAATATATTCAGGAAAAAACGCATACGCCCTTTTTGGCCAAGTGCATCATTGTCGACGTTCTGCCTCTTTTCCTATGCTTTTAGGGCAATTCCTGTCTACCCCCTGCAATCGTTTTCCTGAAATTCTGCCCCGCTTACAAGTCCCCTTCGCAGGCTTACTTCAATATACTTTTGGAAGATAGCTGTCATTTCTAACTCTGCAGGTTTGTGAATTACAGTGCCCCTGAGCTCCTTTCTTCAACTCGCTTTCTTGTGAGCTGGGCACAAAACCGCAGGATTGCTTCAGGCCCTAATCTGTTTCCAGCAGGGCACACTGAGCCTTTGTTTAATTCCTTTTCCTGGTTGGCAATGAGCGTTACATTTGCCCGTGCAGACACCTACAGCTAGTCTCTCATTGGTTCTCCCTATTCCTGTTCATCTTGCACAGGAATTGCAAGCTGTGCCGAAGAGGAGATTAAAGGCACTGACTCTCCAAGCGGGGAGAGAGTTAGTAAAGCATCTGGAATGGTGAACCCGAGGACCAGGATACGAAAACTGAGATGCATTTTAAATCGTTTCCCAATCACACGGTGGACGATACTCTGGGTTTCCCATGCATGTTTTAGCTGGAGGAAGAATTCCTTGAACCTGGAGAGTTGGGACCCACGGAATGGGTACCATGCAGTATGACTTCAAAGGGTCTGCATTTGCTCACCGAAACTCACCAATGCTATCAGCCTGAAGTGTCCAGCCTTATGTCTCAACCAGCTCTGGGTGTAGATGTGGTCACTCCCAGTTGCATCACATGCCCTGAGTGAATTGTTTAAGATTTGCTCTCTATTTCACTGTCTTTGTGATTTGTTTTTGAAATTTATTTTGATAATGGGATTTATTGGATTTTCACTGCTGCGTTTATGCCACTGTACACACGCTTGATTCTCTTACGGAGACATATATATCCATGGGTTTTAAGATTCTTCCTAGTCAGGTATATTCCTAGGCGTTGAATATGTGGTGTTGAGTCCATTTCTTTGAGCAAGGAGTAGGTCTTGTCTATTACATATTTGGCTTATGGAAAGTTATCTGTGCTAATTTCAGTCTCTGGTTTTATGCAGCATCCCAACGCACATTTCCCCATAAGCAAGCACTAGTTGGTTTTCAAAATTTGAGACCCTGTTCTGTTTTGTAATTCAGTTCATGTGTAGTTAAATTTACATTCCGTGTATTAGTGATATCTTATGATGTTACTTTTTCTGTGTGACGTAGTTCACGTAGATCACCGTACCTGCATCCGCTCACTATGCCGCTACGGGCCTGATGACACAGATTTCATTGCTGAGTGATATTGCATTGCAAGTACGTGCCACAACTTCTTTATCCATTTTTTGCTTTCTGGGATATTTACCTGGTACTGTAGACGAGCTTCTTGGGAACACAGCCGTCCCAAACTTTGGGGTGGATCTCTGTTTTTGATTTTAATTTCCCTAAGCAAGAATACCATAAGTGCAATTGCCATAGGCTGTGTTCCTTTATTTTTACGTGTTTCAGGAAACACCATACACTTATCCAGGGTGGCTGTTGGCAATTTACATCCTCCCAATCAGCATAACAAGGATCCCTGTTCTCCATATCCTGTCCTACCTTTCTTTATTTTACACTTTTTTCAGATGGCCCTTTTGCCAGGGGGGCAGTGAGACTTCATTGTAGTGCAGATTTCTTTACAGGCTTGCTTGGTTGGCCAAAAAGTGCATATGCGTTTTTTCCTGAATATATTCAGGAAAAAACGTATACGCCCTTTTTGGCCAAGTGCATCATTGTCGACGTTCTGCCTCTTTTCCTATGCTTTCAGGGCAATTCCAGTCTACCCGCTGCAATGGTTTTCCTGAAACTCTGTCCCGCTTTCAAGTCCCCTTCGCAGGCTTACTTCAATATATTTTTGGAGGATAGCTGTCATTTATAACTCTGCAGGTTTGTGAATTACAGTGCCCCTGAGCTCCTTTCTTCAACTCGCTTTCTTGTGAGCTGGGCACAAAACCGCAGGATTGCTTCAGGCCCTAATCTGTTTCCGGCAGGGCACGCTGAGCCTTTGGTTAATTCCTCTTCCTGGTGGGAAAGGAGCATTACAATTGCCCGTGCAGACACCTATAGCTAGTCTCTCATTGGTTCTCCCTATTCCTGTTCATCTTGCACAGAAATTGCAAGCTGTGCCAAAGAGGAGGTTAAAGGCACTGACTCTCCAAGCGGGGAGAGTGTTACTAAAGCATCTGGAATGGTGAACCCGAGGACCAGGATACGAAAACTGAGATGCATTTAAAATCGTTTCCCAATCACACGGTGGACGATACTCTGGGTTTCCCATGCATGTTTTAGCTGTAGGAAGAATCACTTGAACCTGGAGAGTTGGGACCCATGGAATGGGTACCATGCAGTATGACTTCAAAGGGTCTGCATTTGCTCACCGAAACTCACCAATGCTATCAGCCTGAAGTGTCCATCCTTATGTCTCAACCAGCTCTGGGTGTAGATGTGGTCAATCCCGGTTGCATCACATGCCCTGAGTGAATTATTTAAGAATTGCTCTCTATTTCACTGTCTTTGTGTTTTGTTTTCGAAAGTTATTTTGATAATGGGATTTATCGGATTTTCACTGCTGCGTTTCGGCCGCTGTACACACGCTTGATTCTCTTATGGAGACATATATATCCATGGGTTTTAGAATTCTTCCTAGTCAGGTATATTCCTAGGCGTTGAATATGTGGTGTTGGGTACATTTCGCTGAGCAAGGAGTAGGTCTTGTCTATTACATATTTGGCTTATGGAATGTTATCTGTGCTAATTTCAGTCTCTGGTTTTATGCAGCACCCCAAGGCACCTTTCCCCATAAGCAAGCACTAGTTGGTTTTCTAAATTTGAGACCCTGTTCTGTTTTGTAATTCAGTTCATGTGTAGTCGAGTTTACATTCCGTGTATTAGTGATATCTTATGATGTTTCTTTTTCTGTGTGACATAGTTCACGTAGAATCACCGTACCTGCATCCACTCACTATGCCGCTATGGGCCTGATGACACAGATTTCATTGCTGAGTGATATTGCATTGTACGTACGTGCCACAACTTCTTTGTCCATTTTTTGCTTTCTGGGATATTTACCTGATTCTGTAGACGAGCTTCTTGTGAACACAGCCGTCCCAAATATTGGGGTGGCTGTCTGTTTTTGATTTTAATTTCCGTAAGCTATAGGACCATAAGTGGAAGTGCCATAGGCTGTGTTGCTTTGTTTCTTACGTGTTTCAGGAAACACCATACACTTCTCCAGGGTGGCTGCTGGCAATTTACATCCTGCCAATCAGCATAACAAGGCTCCCTTTTCTCCATATCCTGTCCTACCTTTCTGGATTTTACACTTTTTTCAGATGGCCCTTTTGCCCGGGGGGCAGTGAGACTTCATTGTAGTGCAGATTTCCTTTACAGGCTTGCTTGGTTGGCCAAAAAGGGCGTATGCGTTTTTTCCTGAATATATTCAGGAAAAAACGCATACGCCCTTTTTGGCCAAGTGCATCATTGTCGACATTGTGCCTCTTTCCTATGCTTTCAGGGCAATTCCAGTCTACCCCCTGCAATCGTTTTCCTGAAATTCTGCCCCACTTTCAAGTCCCCTTCGCAGGCTTACTTCAATATACTTTTGGAAGATAGCTGTCATTTATAACTCTGCAGGTTTGTGAATTACAGTGCCCCTGAGCTCCTTTCTTCAACTCACTTTCTTGTGAGCTGGGCACAAAACCGCAGGTCTGCTTAAGGCACTAATCTGTTTCCAGCAGGGCACACTGAGCCTTTGTTTAATTCCTCTTCCTGGTGGGCAATGAGGGTTACATTTGCCCGTGCAGACACCTAAAGCTAGTCTCTCATTGGTTCTCCCTATTCCTGTTCATCTTGCACAGAAATTGCAAGCTGTGCCAAAGAGGAGTTTAAAGGCACTGACTCTCCAAGCGGGGAGAGTGTTAGTAAAGCATCTGGAATGGTGAACCCGAGGACCAGGATATGAAAACTGAGATGCATTTTAAATCGTTTCCCAATCACACGGTGGACCATACTGTGGGTTTCCAATTCATGTTTTAGCTGGAGGAAGAATCCCTTGAATCTGAAGTGTTGGGACCCATGGAATAGGTACCATGCAGTATGACTTCAAAGGGTCTGCATCTGCTCACCGAACCTCACCAATGCTATCAGCCTGAAGTGTCCAGGGTTATGTCTCAACCAGCTCTGTGTGTAGATGTGGTCAATCCCGGTTGCATCACATGCCCTGAGTGAATTATTTAAGAATTGCTCTCTATTTCACTGTCTTTGTGTTTTGTTTTCGAAATTTATTTTGATAATGGGATTTATCGCATTTTCACTGCTGCGTTTCGGCCTCTGTACACACGCTTGATTCTCTTACGGAGACATATATATCCATGGGTTTTAATATTCTTCCTAATCAGGTATATTCCTAGGCGTTGAATATGTGGTGTTGAGTCCATTTCGTTGAGCAAGGAGTAGGTCTTTTCTATTACATATTTGGCTTATGGAATGTTATCTGTGCTAATTTCAGTCTCT
This sequence comes from Phocoena phocoena, assembly GCF_963924675.1. Taxonomy (NCBI): domain Eukaryota; kingdom Metazoa; phylum Chordata; class Mammalia; order Artiodactyla; family Phocoenidae; genus Phocoena; species Phocoena phocoena. The sequence goes on along the minus strand of NW_027077706.1, from coordinate 1,391 downwards.
GGTTTTATGCAGCACCCCAAGGCACCTTTCCCCATCAGCAAGCACTAGTTGGTTTTCTAAATTTGAGACCCTGTTCTGTTTTGTAATTCAGTTCATGTGTAGTCAAGTTTACATTCCGTGTATTAGTGATATCTTAAGATGTTTCTTTTTCTGTGTGACGTAGTTCACGTAGAATCACCGTACCTGCATCCACTCACTATGCCGCTACGGGCCTGATGACACAGATTTCATTGCTGAGTGATATTTCATTGCACATACGTGCCAAAACTTCTTTATCCATTTTTTGCTTTCTGGGATATTTACCTGGTACTGTAGACGAGCTTCTTGGGAACACATCCGTCCCAAACTTTGGGGTGGCTCTCTGTTTTTGATTTTAATTTTCCTAAGGAATAGGACCATAAGTGCAATTGCCATAGGCTGTGTTGCTTTATTTCTTACGTGTTTCAGGAAACACCATACAATTCTCCAGGGTGGCTGTTGGCAATTTACATCCTGCCAATCAGCATAACAAGGCTCCCTGTTCTCCATATCGTGTCCTATCTTTCTGGATTTTACACATTTTTCAGATGGCCCTTTTGCCCGGGGGGCAGTGAGATTTCATTGTAGTGCAGATTTCCTTTACAGGCTTGCTTGGTTGACCAAAAAGAGTGTATGCGTTTTTTCCTGAATATATTCAGGAAAAAACGCATACGCCCTTTTTGGCCAAGTGCATCACTGTCGACGTTCTGCCTCTTTTCCTATGCTTTCAAGGCAATTCCAGTCTACCCCCGGCAATCGTTTTACTGAAATTCTGCCCCGCTTTCAAGTCCCCTTCGCAGGCTTACTTCAATATATTTTTGGAGGATAGCTGTCATTTATAACTCTGCAGGTTTGTGAATTACAGTGCCCCTGAGCTCCTTTCTTCAACTCGCTTTCTTGTGAGCTGGGCACAAAACCGCAGGATTGCTTCAGTACCTAATTTGTTTCCAGCAGGGCATGCTGAGCCTTTGGTTAATTCCTGTTCCTGGTGGGAAATGAGCGTTACATTTGCCCGTGCAGACACCTATAGCTAGTCTCTCATTGGTTCTCCCTATTCCTGTTCATCTTGCACAGAAATTGCAAGCTGTGCCAAACAGCAGGTTAAAGGCAATGACTCTCCAAGCAGGGAGAGTGTTAGTAAAGCATCTGGAATGGGGAACCCGAGGAAAAGGATACGAAAACTGAGATGCATTTTAAATCGTTTCCCAGTCACATGGTGGACCATACTGTGGGTTTCCCATGCATGTTTTAGCTGGAGGAAGAATCCCTTGAAACTGAAGAGTTGGGACCCATGGAATAGGTACCATGCAGTATGACTTCAAAGGGTCTGCATTTGCTCACCGAAACTCACCAATGCTATCAACCTGAAGTGT